>NC_081568.1:106934429-107243503 GCF_022355385.1 Mustela nigripes | reverse complement strand
GCTTTCAATGTAAGGCTGCTCTAAAAAATAAAACTTATTTAAAAAAAAAAAACAAAACAAACAAACAAAAAAAAACATATGAACTTCCAGAAGTGACCCAGAAAGAGTCCCACTGAAGGCAAATGTCCTATCAGTTTTAGCATGATCTGCAACACTTTACTGGAATGGGATTTCCATTACCTCTTGAGCAGACTAGTCACATGAAGGAAATTTACAGTACCCTAAGTGGTATTTCCTGAGGTGATGGGTCTCCCACCTAACAGCCTTGGAGCACAAGTCTCACAAAGCATAATGCTTTCTGCATACAGACCTATAAATGACCACTACAGACTTCACCAAATAAGCCTCCTCTGCCTACAAGGTTCTACAAGTCTATGCAGGAAATTCAAACAAAACTGTGTCCGTTTCTCTTCACTTTTTTTCCTAAGCTCACACCCCTGGGTTTTGGTTAACATTTAAAAAAGATATTTAAAACTGCACTTCAGCCACCTTGTAAAATGAAAGAGTACATTGTACAGGCACCAAAGGTACACGTCAGTGCTTTTATCAAATTCCGGGTCCTGCTCTACTGCACTAATTGGAACCATGTGTTGAAAATGCAAGACAGGACTTTTTCAGCTGTTCTTTAATTAAATGCAATAAAATAAGGACAAAAACCTCACATTTCTTTATAAAGAGAGACTGCTGGATTGTTCTTTTAGCAGGACTGATAGATGATCCTGAGTGGGAAGTCAGCCCCTGTGTCAGGGCTCCAGGGCCATTGGTAGTCATTTTAATATTTAAGGTATTCTCAAGGATTCCATGATATGGTTTACCTACATTCAGAAAATGCCTGATTGCAAACGCTTCTCTGATAAGGAGAGTAAGGGAAGTGATGGAAAGCCCAATTATTTTCATGTACACTAGAAGACTGACTCATGAAGATTCTTTTTGATCTTTGTATAAAGTTCAGTCACTGCAAAAGTCATCAGTGAGGTGGAAAGAGTGCCTCCTCATGCACTTGCCCACTGAAGTCTATGGAGAAAGAGTGGCCAATATGAGTGAGTGTGTGTCTAGCAGAAAGACTTCGAAAAATACAGTCTCGAGTTTTCTCTTGAAACTTGAAAAACAAAATGTAATTCGATTTTTTTAGAAGTGTTATTTCTGCCACTTTATTTTGGGGAAAAGGATACTCTATACTTTAAATTGTCCTGGGATCAAAATCCCAGGGAATAAAAGGTTAGTTCACAGTGTCTCCTTTCAGGATATGAGCCCCTCTTTCATGATGCTTTATGGTATTTCACATTCACTGAATGGCACCAGTGTATTGAACTCCACTCCCTTCCTCCCGTACAAGTTTTAGATCCAGAACTGGAACCTCTGCACAAAGTGTTGAAGCCTTAGGAAGGAGATGAGAATATTGCTTCCAACAGCACAATGGCACCTACAGCCTCCAAAAAGAGGTGATGAAGTGAATTAATGAGGACAGCAACAGCAATTCCTCCAAAGGTGTATATAAACCGCATTCTGCAGGACATGGGAATGTCAAAGCAGGGCTGGAATGTTCAAGAAAGGAGGGCAATTTCACAAGAGGTTAAAAATCACTCCTAAAGGAAATGGTGAAACCACTCTTGCTTGTATCAAAGCCCAAGACCCAGGCACTAGAAAGGGGTCTTTCTGTTGTGGGCCGTTGTGTCACTCTACCATCAGGAGTCTTTCTCAACTTCCAAAGATTGCTGGAAAAATTTAATCTGTGGATATTGCTTAGTATGAAGTGGAGCTTGACTATCTTCCAGACAGGATGGCAACCGCATCAGAGAGTTACACAACCTGCAGAGAAGTGGGAGAGACCTCTGGGTGCCTGTGGTTTTGCCCTTACGTTGTCTTCAGATTGCACTTTCAAAAGCACAAATTGCATCATCACTCCCTTTCTTCTCTTAAGATCCTTCTATAGTTATTCCTTCACATTAAAAATCCATGAGGAGCCACACTACCTTCTCAGCCTCACACTGCACCTTTTTTCTCCCTTCACAGCAGCCACAAAGCACTGAACATGCCACACTCCCCCACTCCTCTGTGCCTCACACATGGCCGAGTGCATCTCAGCCCTCTGCCAAATCCTCAGTCATCCCAGAAGTTCAGTTCAAACTTCGTCTATCTATTCAGGTCTCCCTCGCCCACAACCTCTACTTCCTGTACTCTCCCAACAAAATAAGTGCTAAAGAAGTGATTCTTCCTTATGCCCTCTGAGCTTCCTGGGCTCCTCTCTTGGAGCACTTGTCACACATCTTGATTGTGTACATATCTGCCTCCTTCCTTGGTCTAGACTTCCAGGTACTATGAGACAAGATGATGTCACTCATTCCTATATCCCCAGTGCCCGGAAGAGAGCTTGACACAAAGTGTTCAGTAAACATTTGGTGACTGAATAAGCATATAGACACTAGGATCTGCATTCTTCTAATCATAGTTGAGAATTTTATGTAAGCTGAAGGACACAGGGCAGATTCCTCTGTCCTTGCACATAGCCCAAAGTTCAAATTCTTGAGATGAAAGATTACTGACACATAGGGTGGTGACAGTGAAAACACACATTGAATTACTACCACTGAAAGGACTTTACTTAACATTTGCTGAATGCAGGCAATTACGAAAGCTATTTATATCAGAGATGATAGGTTAGAGCTATAACGGAAACAACAAAGGAAGAAAGAAACCTCTTCTGAAATGGCAATCTTTTATATAGAAGTCCTCAAGAAATTACTAGCATTTGTTTTATTATATACTTTCCTTTTTCTCTCACCTTCATCAAATGCCGTGATTCTTGCAGAACATAAAGTTCTTATTAAACAAGCATAGCCTTTGGATGACATGTTATTGAGTCTGAAGATCTGTCTCTATGTCATAAGTAACCACACTTTGAGAGTCTAAATCATAAGGAAAGATAACCAGTTATTGCCAACATAGAGCTGCAATTTTATCTTCTAGGGAAGAATATGAATACATGAATGAATGGGTGAATACATAAACATACTTAAAACTCTGGGATAGACTTTTCTTTTCCCTAGACAGCACTTGGGCAGATGCTTACAACAATGTTTTTCTCCAGAGTTCCTCCCTTTTTTATACTTCAGTGGCAAATCTGCCTCCCTTCTGAGAGTCACATTAATTTTTTAGATAGGTCAATACCTTCAATTAGGCCTTGCTTTGCTTAGAACTCATGCCATCTTTCTAACATGACATTACATATATTGTGAGGGCAGATGGTATTATCTTAACACTTAACACGAGCGACAGTGTTACACGAAAACCCATTGCATGACTACCTGATAAATATATGGGATGATCAAAATTAAGAGAGAGCTAAATAGTTCTTCATAAGAAAATAACAGCAATTGGGGGAAAGCTGAGAGGGGATGGATAGTAATATGGCAAGAGGTTGGACTCTTAAGGTGACATGTTGGCAATGGAAAATTCAGGCAGTAGGAAAGCCAGAAGACTTTAAAGAATAGAGTCACAGTACAATCAAATATAAATTGTTCATTTCCTTTGAGGTAAACTACCTCTCTCTGACCCAAACCTCCAATAAATTCCACTATATACAGAGATTTCTCAGTGCTTTTGTCATGGAAGTCAAAGAAAAGGAGGGGAGATCCAGGCTGAGTAGCATGGAGAAGAGAAAAAAGAAAATCAGTCTTACTGTAAAGTATAAGTGAGATTCTGAATCCAGTGGTAGCAGAAATTCAGAGCAGAAATGGCCATGAAAATAAATCCTACAGGAATTCACAAAAATCTTAGGAAAAACACGAGACCTCAGAAAGGACCACGAATGGGGAGCTTGAGCTAATAAATTTCAGAGAGAGTCAATTTAGCCAATCATCTGGTTTTACATACTGTATGCTGATGCATTATGTGCTGATTTTTTTTTAAAGATTTTTATTTACTTATTTGACAGATAGAGATCACAAGTAGGCAGAGAGACAGGCAGAGAGAGGAGGAAGCAGGCTCTCTGCTGAGCAGAGAGCCCGACTCGGGGCTCGATCCCAGCACCCTGGGATCATGACCTGAGCTGAAGGCAGAGGCTTTAACCCACTGAGCCACCCAGGTGCCCCCATTATGTGCTGATTTGATAGTGTAATAGTAACACTCACGATAAGGGCTTCTATATATGCTTCACTTACTGTGCAGCAGGCTCTGTGCTAAGTTTATCTGCATCATCTCATTTGATTTTCATTGCACGGATGAGAAAATCCAAGTTCAGAGAAAATAAGTCTGTTGCCCAGACTCAGACACTTAACAGGTGGCAGACACAGTGCAGAAACGTGGCTTAATCTCGTTCTCAAATTCACATCCATAATTCCTACTTATTCTATTAGGAAATTCCAGCCAGGAGACACCAGATTTTTTGTGCCTTGTATATACTAAAAGCTCCTACAAATGTAAAGTTGTCACTCTACGTTATTCTACATGAGCTTTATTAGTCATCTATTGTTGAAATACCATTATATAACAAACTAACCAACTCTTAGGGGCTATGAGTAACAAGCTATTATTCCACGCTCATGGTCAGCATGGTTGACTATATAGTTCAGTCTCTAAAATGGGGTCAGATGGATGGCTCTTCTAAAGGTTTCAGGATAGTGAGTTTGACTCCAGGTTAGGACTGAGTTCAGTTCTGCTCCGTATCTCATCAGGCACCCAGGCAAGAGGGACAGCAGCTACCTGGGGCATGTTTCTCTCACAGCAGAGGTTAGAAGCTCCCAGAGGAAAAAACAGAAACATGTAATATCTCTTAACTCCCAGGCTCAAAAACTGGTATGTTTTTATTTCACCACATTTTATAGCCCAAAGAAAGTCAAAGGAGCGGTGGTGGTGGAGAGTAAATATTTACTGACAATAATTTAATCTTCCATAGTAATCTAAGTACTCCTCTGTAAACCTAGTTCCTCATAGAGGTATACTGTATCTCTTCAAGAAGTCGAACAAGACTGTTTCCAACATTACTTAGTAGAGGCTCTGAAAAATTTTCAGATAAATTCCCTAAATGTTTGCAAAGCACAATGACAAAGCATACTGCTCCCATCATCACTACCAGCATCTCATCCTCATAAGGGATCTAAAAGTCTCACAAAGTTTTCAATCACATCAAGTAAGAGAGAAAGAGACAGAGAACCCATTGTCATCATGTAAGAAGGCGACACCTTGATGGTAATCTTTTCACTATTTGGTAAGATCAACAAAAATTATACTGCTTTGTATTCTTTAAAGGATTAGCATACACATTAATCTACCAATGGTGGCAACTTGGTGGCATTTTACACTTAAAATTCACTTTCACATAAAATTCACAGTACTGTTCTCTGTTGCCAAAGATCACAGATATTTCATACTGTCACTGAAATCCATCAATGAAAAAAAATAAAATCCATCAGTGACTTGAAGACACATCTAATGTAGGTCTGTCGTATATAATGGCATTTTAATGAATTTTAAGATTTATATTATAAAACTATATAAATTTTAATTATTAAAATGGTTTTACTTTCCTGGCATATTCTAAAGTTTATCTATACCAATCTAGATTAAAGCTCACTTGAAATATTCTTTCAATGGTAGTGTTAACGCCTTACAACTTATTAATTGAAGAAAATAAAATTTAATTAAATTGTTCAGTAGAGAACATATTTGATATCCTTATTAGCTGGGTACGTTTTGCTTTGCTTTAAAGAACCATTTCACTAGTAAGACCTCAGAAAAGGGAGGAGTAATTCTTGGAGACATGCCTGTAGGGCAACTACAGAAGAACCTGAAGTTGCTCCCCACCCCCACTACGATCTCTGTCCCTGTCAGTCTCACCGATCACATGACACTTCTGCTCTGCCTTGTCTTTCTTCTAATCCATCTCTGTGCTAACTTACACAGCGGCTTTTTCAGTGAACTCAAGTTCGGCCACACCATGAGGGTCCCACTTCTTTCCCTGGTCTAGTCAGCTATGGATTGGGTTGGGAGGTGGGGCAAGGGAAGGTGCATAAAACAAGGGAGCCATACTGGACACCCTGGGATACCACCTCAAAATCCTCCAGAGCCCAGCTCAATAGCCGCCATTTCTTTGGCAATCAGATCCAGGCAGGTATTGCTCTACTTCAGGCAAGTAACAGTCCCTGTGTTGCTCTTTTTCCTGTCTGGGGCTTCCCTGAGACTGCAGCTTTGGTCACCTGCAGGAACCTGCTACATTTTAAACAGGGCCAAGTGAAATATGTGGGAACAGGGCTTCTAGGACACCCTTTACCAATGGAAACAGGAACCCATGGATAGATGCTTCCACCCTTCTGCCCCTAGATGCACAGTCCTGAGATAACTTTCAGAAGGTACCTCAGAAGATCCTGGTGGGGTGAAGCATGTCATTCATAGTCCTGGCCACCTTGATAAGGCATCCTTGCACTGATTTTTCCTCCTTTCCATGTACATGCTTCTAGTCCAGCACTCCCACTCCCTGGGATCGGATCACCAAATAAATTGCCTGTATGCAAGCCCTTATCCCAGGCTCAGTTTTCAGAGGAATGCAGAGTTAAGTCCGATTTTTACAAGGGTCTTGTATAAGCAGGTTCCATAAGAACTGTCTAATCCACCTACATATATTTGCCAGGCTGTGTTATTTCTAAGATAGTAATTAAGTTGGAGACTGTCTCTAAACCAAAAGTAAGTAGTTCAGGACTAGCCTATGTTCCATTAACTGGAATAGCAGCAACCAAAGTTGCTCCTGCCCTTAATGAGAAAAGCTACTACTGAGATAGGTGCAGGCTCCAATCTCCCTCTCCTCTCCTGAAGAACCAAGAGCCTCAGGGACAAAGAGACCCTCACTCAGAAAATACAGTTCCCTATGAGATTTTGTGATGAGAGTTTAGGATGAAGGGCCTCCATAAGAGGGAAGAAAAATCAACAGATGAACAACAAAATTCCAATGAATTTCATTCAAATGCAGAGGAAAATCAGAAAGTGATAATGATAGTTGGTAAATGAAATGACATGTGGATAACTGAAAGGGATAAAGTAAGTAGAAGGTTGGCTGGGGAGTGTTTTAGGTTGTGTAGATTAGAGAGGTGGGAGTTAGTAGTTCAGAGGACAGGCAGTTATGAAGCAACCACAAAATGCTTGTCACGTATTTTTCAAGGTAACCTTTTCTGATTGTTAAAATATGGAGAAAATCACTGCAAGCTTGTTCACAGAACACTTGGAAATGAAATCTGCCCTTCTGAAAAGCATTCATTGGAAGTTTTCAGAACAGCAGCAAAAGATTTTAATTCAGGCAATAGATAGAAATGGATAGTTCTTTTGTGACTAACATTCTCCCTTATAAAATGTGTTAACTACCTAGGTTTTGCATTTCCTGATGTATAGGCAAATTCATGAAGTCTTCATGAATTTAGATGTTAGCTAATTTCATTTTATTAAAAATGGATTCCATAAATACTGAGTGCAAGAATTAGAGACACAAAAGGAGGAGGGTTGGCTGCTTCTGGGCAGTATCTGTTGAGGACCCAATGACTGGTTTTCCTTTCTCATTCCGATATCCAGGAAGGGCTCCACAACCTAAAGATTTGTGGCACTGTGTATCTTACCATAGAAGTGTCAGCTTGAACTAGAGAGCTGCCTTAATTATACAACTTAGCTTCATGCTAAATCCACCTGGCCAATATTCCTTCTGGGATGCCTTCTAACATGTCTCCCTCATTCTGATGATGCACAATTACAAACTTAAACATTAACCCCAAGCCCCTACCTCCACTACCTTCTGTACTCTCTCTGATCTGACAGATCACTTCCTCCTCAGTTCACTGTACCCAACCCTACTAATTCCTCTACCCTCCTCGTTGGACCTTTTATTTCTATGGACCCTCTCCCATAACTTTTAATTCTTTGTTCTTCTCTTTATGCCACTTACCCTACCATACTGTGATATTATAGTATATCACAGAGTGGTTTGGAACTCCAGTCTCTGGTAGTGTTAACTCCAGTCTTAACCCCCTTCCATATACTTGCACTCTTTGAGAGCAGGTCCCAAATTTCACTTATAGAACATAAGCTCCACAGCAGCAGAGCACATTATTACTCATTGTTGTATCTACTGCCCCAAATAGAGACTGGCACAAATGCTTAACAAATAACTGGTGAGTGGTTGGATTTATCCTTTAATTCTTCATGTGGCCCAGTTCTGCATTTTGTGCATCACTGATCCTTTACATACATTTTTTTAATCAAATTTACCCAATTAAAAGCTACTTGGATCTAAAACATAGGGTTCAGTATTTTATAAATTTGAGTTATAGGTCACTAAGAAAAACTCATCTAAAGTAGTTCTCTGACCTTTTAAAACTACATAATAAAGACATCTCTTCCTGAGATAGGACTTTTTCTTTCATGAACTTCCCTAATGAGGCCTAAGTCATACCATCTGATTATAGACCAGAGCCAAGAATTACACATTTTAAGTTGAAAAAAACTTCAAATATGCAAACACCTTGTTTTACAAACAGAGATAAAAAAAGGTCAAAAGAATTAAAAAGAAAACAAAAGTCATGCTGCATTATAACTTAATTTTTGTGCTTTTCATTTCAGTGTTTTCCCATAACAATCTGTTTTTGAGTATAGACAATGGAAAAATGTGAGGAAAAATCATGGCAGAGAATGACCAGATCTGGATATCTTAACACCAGATCTATAGGTATCTGTCTACATAGCACAAAATGAAAACTATCCCTTCAATATCTCCACACTAGATATAAAGGAGGGAACCATAACTATGGACTTATTATGCTCTGTTCTAACCAGCTGAGTCAATCTGACAAACAGTAATGGTTGAATATATCTCCTGTCCTGGAATAATACTACCAAAATTTTGTAAATGTTATGAACTTTATAGATTCTGTTGTTACAATTATTAGGAAATACTCTTTATAAATCACTCTCTCACTGCTAGTAAGGTAATGGCCAAAATTGTTTTCTTCTTCTTTTTCACTTAAAAAAATTGTACACATATGTATACATACACATACACAGTTGTATACTAATTTTGGTTATTCAAATGAGATGACATTACGTTGAGATTCTCGTACTTCATGTACAAGATCCCCTTGGAAAATTCCAAGACAAATCTCAAATTATATGAAACTCATTATTATAGTGAAGTTCCTATGTAACTGAGTAGAATTTTAGACTTATAAAGTCTATAGACTTATAATTATATTTTTATATTTTACATATTTATATTTGCATTTCTTTTAAATTTTCCTTCTTAAATGGAAGCCACTATGGAAATAAAAATGCAGTAAAATTTCTATTTAAAATATTTTTTTGTTCCGTTGACTTAATAAAATCCTATTTCTGATATCAATAATATGTGTAATTCTTTCTCATTCACTCTCTACGATCAAGCCTACATGCATACGTATTTATGCATATATTATTTATAATTAATCATAAAATGTACTTGAGATTTCTAAACATTTCTTTGTATCAAATCAATTGACTAAACTTCAACCTAAAGTTTCTTTTCAAAATAGTTTAATAACTTAAAGAAACATTTCAAGTGCCTATGTTGTGACAGACATGCATTTATTCATTCAACAAATGCTTACCAAAAGCCTTTGTGAATCTAGCCCTGTTGTAGGATCTGGAAATAGATAAGACAGATGGTCATACCTCTGCTATGCTGGGGCATATTTCCTATGGGGGACATGAAAGAGAGGGAGAGAGAGAGATGAAAAAAATAATTCTAGGTAGTAACATGCACAGTGAAAAAAGCACTCTAATGGGACAGTGACTGGGAGTGTACTCATCTTTAGAAAGGGTATTTCAGGAAAAGAGACATTTGGTTCGAGACCTGAAAGATGAGAAGCCAACCATATAAAGATGAACATTCTGACTATAGGGCCCAACAATACAATGGTCCTGAGATTTGCCCTATTTGAGGGACAGTAGAGTGAGGCAGGCAAAGAGAAAGGAGCAGGAAATCAAGGGGAGAGATAGGTAGGGGCCAGATCATATCAGACCTTATATGCTGTGAACTTTATTCAAAGGGCAATAGATTACTACTCAACCCTGTTGTGAAATGATCTTACCTAAAATTTAAAAAAATCAGTTTGTCTCCACAAGGCAGGAGATGAGCAGGCAGACCAGTCAGGAGGCAGATGTAGCAGATACAAAGAGAGAAGTAGATAGAGTCAAGCTGTAATTTGGAGGTAAAAATGTCAGGATGTTGGAGAAGAGGGAAGCAGAGGCACCAAGGAAGATTCCTGGGTTAAAAGGTTTGTGGTTCCGAACTTGTTGGATGGGGAAGACCATGGTGGGGAGTGGCGGGGGAGGAAATGAAGGCTAGAACACAATCAGATCTCTGCTTTACATGTATCTAAACATCCAAATAATCATCCAAAGCAGATAAATATACTCAGTCAGATTTTTAAGAACCTCCTTTTGCAATAAGTTAGTGATAAATTATACACCTGACCTTTGAACAATATGGGTTTGAACCATGCAGGTCCACTTACACACAGATTTTTTACAGGATACTAGTTAAATGTATTGTTTCTTCCTTAGGATTTCTTAATAACATTTTCCTTTATCTAGCTTAGTTTATTATGAGAATACAATATATAACACATATGTAAACAAAATATGTATTAATTGACTTTAAATTATCGGTAAAGTTTCCAGTCAAGACTAGGCTCTTAATGGTTAAGTTTTTAGGGAATCAAAAATTATACATAGTTTTTTGACTACCAGGGTACCAGTGCCCCAACCCCTATGGTGTTTGAGGATCAACTGTATGTATACATTTATGACTATGGAAATAGAACTCTTAATTTTGGAGATACTAGCATGTAAATGGTATTTAAAGCCAAAGAAAAGCTAGGGAGACAATGTAGATAATGAAAAGAAGAAAGCTGAAGATGAAGCCTGAGGCACTCAAACACTTAACTGTCAGTCAAGGAGAAGGACTCAGGGGCCAAAATGAAAGAGGAATAAACACAGGAATAAATCAGGTGAATTAAATGTTTACTGAGGAGAAGTGATATGACTACTTCAGGTGTAGCTGAGGACTGAGAATGGACCAACCACTGAATTAATCAACATGGTGGTCACTGTTATCTTTGAGAACCATTAGAAAATGGATGTTCAACTGGAGAGAAGTGAAGGCAAAACGAGAGGGTAGGAGGTAGAAAAAGTTTTTTTTTTTTAATTCTGTCAGATGTTATTGAGGATAGATAAGTAAATATCACATGGTTCTTGTTTTCCGAGAAGGCCCTTAATGTGTAAGAAATCTTTCATCAACAATCTAGGAAAAATATGTTTTTAATGAAAAAGGGATTACATTTATATTAAGAAGCACCTTGCAAAGCCTGTTACTATAAAAAAAAGAAAAAGCTAAGCTAAATAATATATTTTATTAGGAACACAAAATCTTCAATGCATCAACAATTTTATCATCGGATTTTAAGATTATTTGTTTACAGACTAAAAATAAATTTTACACATCACTTCACAAGTTAAAATGCTTAAACATTGTTCAGAATATGACTATTCAAGAAAGAACTATAGACATTTTCTTTGTCCCATTTCCAAAATCTTCCTAGACAGGATGTTAGACAGCTACCACATATAATATGTGTGAATTAAATAAGATAAATGTGTCTTTTGCCATAAAAAGTCTGAGACTTTATGTAATTATAGGCATGTGAATGAATAGTTTAGAATAATGCACCACTGTCATCAAATCATATCTTCATATACATGTATAATCCATTTTGCACAATGGTGTCAATTCAGTGTGTATGTAATTAAATTGTAAGGTACAGTAATAGCTGCTGCTGAGTTGAAATTCTGCTTTTTTAGTTTAAAGAAATGAACAGAAAACATAGTCTAGTGAACATCAAAGTACCTTTTGAGACAGTTAAATCTCATCAAAGAGGTCTTCTGAACTACTGTTTCTTAGAGTTTCTAAAGACATGTTTTCAGCTGAGCTGTGCTCCTTTTTTGACGTCTCAGGTAATGGAGGATCAAACCTAGAGTAAAAAGATAATCAACGGTATTTTATTCTAAAAATGCCATATAGGGTAAAAGAAAATTAAGAGACACAGAAGTGAAACAAAAGTCAAATTCTATTAGAATTGGTTGAGACTCATTTCCATATGCTGCTTGAACATAAAAAAAAAAGAGATGAAGAGAATTTAATTACTTTAACTGCTTTAGTCTCTATTCTGAGCTAACAAAAATTCAAGGGCCTACAACAATACTCATAATTAAGGTCAAGAGATAAAATATCCTCTGTGTTGTAAGTCTTTCTATGCCAAGATACAGAAAGTCTATGTCTCAAGCCATTTATTTAATAATCCCATCACAATTTATATCTTCCTTTGGCTCTCTTAAATTCTACCTATTAACATGCATTAGAACCTCTTAATATCAGAAGTTCTAATCACATTAATTTCCTTTAATGGTCTTTCCATTGTAAGTGTATATAACTGATAATGACTTCACATTTTACCAGTTGTTGATGAAATGTTAGCCCACATTTACTTACTGAATTTACATGTATTTAATAACTACATTTTATTCCATTTCAGTACTAGAGTTACTATATTAAGGGGATGACATCTGTATTTATGTAAATATTCTCTTTGGGTCCTGGGATAAAGGGCATGATGATCCCAGACTGTTAATTGGACTTATAAAACAGTAACCTGCAGGGTAATGGCTCAATCAGAAGGACCCTTGTATAAACCTTATCAGTGGTTCTTTGTGGAACCTAAATAAAACATGCTTCATATTGACAATTAGAGGTGGTTTTAGGGGCAATTATGACTAGGTTGTGTCAATCCACTAAAACTCAGTAATGCCCTCATATTTCCAACTTCAAAGGCAGAGGCAGAGTCATAGCAGCTCAGTAGAGCTAAGAGAATGAGACGTGAAGTCAGGACACCTATGTGTGGATCCAGGTCTATTTCTTCTTAGCCATGTGACTTTAGACAAGTCATTTAACCTAACCAGACTACTGTTTTCTCACCTGCAAAACTGGAATAACAGCTGTCTCAGTGGTGGTCCAAAGATTAAATGAGGCGTCATGTATGAAAATGCTTGTAAATTCCCACAGAACATTTGGAAACTATTATTATTGGCCTCTAATACTGCATAAACTACAAAAAGAAAGAAAGAAAGAAAGAAAGAAAGAAAGAAAGAAAGAAAGAAAAGTTCCAGCTTATAGTTTCTTTAATTTGAAAGGCTAACCAATTAAAAATCCCCAAACACTGAGTTTGTTTAGATTACGAGTATTTAAAAAATCTAGCACCCACACTTAGGCTCAAGAGATTATTAAAAATGAAACTGCGAAGGGTCCTCCTTGGCCTCCTGACTGCATACTATTAACCGTGGTTGGCTGCAACGTGTTCTGTCTTATCCTGAGCAAGCCAAGTTCAGACATCACACTCATGGGAATGCCAAGGTGCTAGGTATTAATGCATTATCAAGATGACAAGTCCTCTCTCTGGGAACTTTAATGTTAAAATTAACAATAAATACGAACACAATTATTGTAACACGTAATTAAATATCTAAAAATATATTTCATAGAAGGAGAAAATGATACAGTAGAGAATAAAAGTATAATTATTACATGTATAAATTTTCAATGTCAACTCAATACATTTAAATATTTTTCTCTGGCCCCAAACGTCTCAGATTGCTTTTTCTCCTTCTGGTAAAATGGAGAATTGATTTTTCTCAAATAAAGTCAGACCTTGAAAAATCTCTAATTTTATTTGTAGTTTAGAGCCAGAAAACAGAGATCAATCAGTTTAGTTTAAAAAAAATTGGCATAAGACAAAAGGACGACTCTGAAGTGATAAGTCTAAAGGCTATGGATTCCTAGTGCTCCGTTTATGATTCCCATCTCCTTCTAAAGTCACAAGGAGCTCAAGAATTAGACTGACTTTTGTTTTCAGTGTCTAGTACATAACAGATGTTCAAAAAAAGTTGTTCAATGAATAGGGATCATTTTCTACAGCTTTTATACCTGTGATAAGTCTAATAAATTTAGAACTCTTCCTACAACCGAAAGAAAAGTTTAGCCATCTATTTAAGTAATAAATATTATGACTTTTTATAAATTCTACAAAGCATAAAAAAGAAGATGAAAATGTCCATCATTCTATTTTGCATGATTTGTATTTTCATGGTCTTTCTTTTCACAAAAATGGGATCATTCTAATATATATAATTTTGTTTTGGGGGAATTTTTTTACTCTACACATTAGCAATATCTTTGCATGTTAAGATACTTAGCTACAGGGTCTCTGATATGCCTTTCAAAGAGCATACATTTTTCTTTATCCATTCACCAAATCTAATTCTCTACTAATTCCTTAAATTTCTGAAATCTGTCCTCATTCTTACCTCTCTCCTAGAAGTGTTTTAGGGAGCTCATAAATAAGAACCTAATTAAGAAGAAAAATAACCTCTTCTTAGTCATCAGTGTTCCTCTATGCAGAAGTTGATAAATAGGGGGAGGAGCAAGATGGTGGATGAGTAGGAGACCTAAATATTGTCAGGGTCCAGGAATTAAGCTAAATAGTTATCAAACCATTCTGAACACCTACAAACTTATTAGGAGATGAAAAAGAAGAAGAGCAGCAATTCTAGGAACAGAAAAGCAACCACTTTATGGAAGGTAGGACATGTGGAGAAGTGAATCCAAGGTGATATATGGGAAGATAGACCACGGGGGAGGGGCCGGCTCCTCACAAGCAGAGCACAAAATCTGAAGTTTTGTAAGTCTGCTCCATGGAGGGACATCGATCCAGAGGCTAAGAAGGGGATGGAGCCCTCCCTCATGGGGACAGTGTGGTCTCACTACCCACGGGGTCACAGAAAGACCAGAAGTGCCTGAGTGCAGCTGAGCGCTCAGGTATCAGAGACAGGAAGCCGGCTGCAGAGAAGGATCCCAGCAGTGGGATCCCAGCTTGGGATTACCTTAAACTGTGATCCAAGGCACAGTGTGGGCACTGCTCTTTAAAAGCAGGGACACCACAAGACCCCACAAGTCCAGGTCCAGGGAGACCCTCCCCTTCCACCTCCAGGAGGGATGGTGTGGGAGTATGCTGTAGGAATCTGCTGGGTATGGAGACTACAAACAGGGCCGTAGGCCAAAGATAGAAACACTTGGTCATAGGCTGGGTGAGCTTGGAGCCGGCCAGAGACCGGGGAGTCTGGAGGGACTGACTGCCTTTCTCTAAGGGTGCGCTGAGGAATGGGGCCCTGAGCTCTCCGGACTCCCCTGTCTCTGGCTGGGTCTGGGGATTGGGCTGGGGATTGGGAGACCACCTTCTTCAATCTCATCCTCCAAAGCTGTATAGAAAGCGCTCAGGGAACAAAAGCTACAGAAAGCAAACCCGAGCAGATTACTTAGCCTGGTCCCTGGCAAAGGTAGTGCAGATCCACCTCTGGCAAAGACATTTGAGAATCACTGCAACAGACCCTGCCCCCAGAAGATCAACAAGAACAGCCAGCCAAGACCAAGTTCACTGATCAACAAGAACTGTGGAACTGCAGAGCTAGTGGAATGCAGCACATAGAATTCATAGAATTCTTCCCCATGATTCCTTAGTCTTTCAAAGTTAAATTTTTAAATTTTTTTTTCTTATTTTATTTTAAAATATTTTCCTCTTTCCTATTTCAACATATTTTTGAATATTTTATCTTATCAATACCTTTTTGAATTTTTCATTCTTATACTCTATACCTTCATTCTATTTAACTTTATTTTTTGTATGCATATAAGTTTTTCATTCTTTAAAATTTTGATATGCTTTCTTCTAACAGATGAAAATATACCCTAAATATAGCATATAGCTTTGTGGCTTTGTTGTAGTCTCCAACCTGATCATATGCCCACCTTTTTTTTTCTTTCTTCAACTAACTTATCAATTCCCTCTTAGAATCTTTTTAAATTTTCATCTTTACAATCATACTCTATTCCTTCATTGTGTTTACCCTTATTTTTTTTGTGTATATATATATATATATATATCTATACACACACACACACACATATACATATATTGTGTATATATATATATATTTTTTTTTTTCTTTCTTTAAAATTTTGGGAAACAGTTTCTTCTAACAGACTAAAATACACACAAAATCAAATATGTGGCTTTATTCTATTCACCAGTCTAATCATGTGGGGGGCAAAAAAAAAAAAAAATATATATATATATATATAGAGAGAGAGAGAGATTTTCTTTTCCCCTTCTCCTTTCTTCTCCCCCCAATCCCCAATTTTGGGTTTCTTCTGACTTGGTTAGTGCATATTTTTCTGGGGTTGTTGCTATCCTTTTAATATTTAGTTCTCTCATTTATCTATTCTTAACTGGATAAAATGACAAGGCAAAAAAACTCACCTCAAAAAAATAGAACAAGAGGTAGTACTGATGGCTAGGAACCTTTTCAATAAGGACATCAGTAACGTGTTAGAACTAGATTTCAGAATGATGATTATCAAGATGCTAACTGGGCATGAAAAAAGCATAGAAGATACTAGGGAAACCTTTTCTGGAGAATTAAAATCCTTTTCTGGAGAAATAAAAGAACTAAAAGCTAACCCAGTTGATATCAAAAAAGCTATTAATGCAGTGCAATAATAAACAGAGGCTCTTATTGCTAGGATAAATGGGGCAGAAGAGAGAATCAGTGATATAGAAGACCAAATGATGGATAATAAAGCAAGCTGCAAAAAAGAGAGATAAACTACTTCTGGACCATGAGGGGAGAATATGAGAGATAAGTGAAAGCAAAAGACAAAACAATATTAGAATAATTGGGATCCCAGAAAACGAAGAAAGGGGGGGAAGAGGTATATTGGAGCAAATTACAGCAGAGAATTTCCCTAATTTGGTGAAGGGAATAAGCATTAAAATCGAGGAAGCACAGAAAACCCCATTCAAAATCTATAAGAATAGGTCCATACTGTGTCACCTAACAGTAAAACTTAAAAGTATCAGTGATAATGAGAAAATCCTGAAAATAGCTTTGAACAAGAGGTTTGTAATATATAACAGTAAAAATATTAGATTGGCAGCAGACTTATCCACAGAGACCTGGCAGGCCAGAAAGAACTGGCATGATATATTCAGAGCATTAAAGGAGAAAAACATGCAGCAAAGAATAGTACATCCAGCTAGGCTGTCATTGAAAATAGAAGGAAAGATAAAAACCCTTCAGGACAAACAAAAACTAAAAGAATTTGCAAACACCAAACCAGCCCTACAGGCAATATTGAAAGGGGTCCTCTAAGCAAAGAGAGAGCCTAAAAGTAACAGACCAGAATGGAACAGAGACAATATACAGTAATAGTCACTTTATAGGCAATATAATAGCATAAAATTTATATCTTTCAGAAGTTACCCTGAATGTAAATGGGCTAAATGTCCTGATCAAAAGACACAGGGAATCAGGATGGATTAAAAAAACAAGACCCATCAATATGCTGTCTATAAGAAACTCATTTTAAACACAAAGACACCTCCAGATCTAAAGTGAGGGATTGAAAACTATTTACCATGCTAATGGACATCAAAAGAAAGCTGGGGTGGCAACCTTATAACAGATAAATTAGATTTTAAGCCAAGGACAATACTAAGAAATGAGGAAGGATACTATATCATATTTAAAGGGTCTGTCCAATAAGAAGATATAACAATTTTAAATATCTACGCCCCCAACATGGGAGCAGCCAACTATATAAACCAATTAATAACAAAATCAAAGAAACACATCAACAATAATACAATAATAGTAGGGGACTTTAACACCCCCCTCACTGAAATGGACAGATCACCGAAGCAAAAGATAAACAAGGAAATAAAGTCTTTAAATGACACACTGGACAAGATGGACATCAAAGATATATTCAGAACATTCCACCCCAAAGCAACAGAATACACATTCTTCTCTAGTACACATGGAACATTCTCCAGAATACATCACATCCTGGGTCAAAATCAGGTCTCAGCCTGTACCAAAAGACTGGGATCATTCCCTGCATATTTTCAGACTACAATGCTTTGAAACTAGAACTCAGCCACATGAAGAAAGTTGGAAAGAACTCAAATACATGGAGGCTAAAGAGCATCCTACTAAAGAATGAAGGGTTCAACCAGGAAACTAAAGAAGAATTAAGAGAATTCATGGAAACAAACAAACAAACAAAAAAAAACCCACAAAAAAACCCCACCCAGATCTGTTCAAATCTTTGGGATACAGCAAAGGCAGTCCTGAGAGGAAAGTACATAGCAATACAAGCCTTTCTCAAGAAACAAGAAAGGTCTCAAGTATACAACCTAACCCTACACCTAAAGGGCTGGAGAAAGAACAGCAAAGAAAGCAAAAACCCATCAGGAGAAGAGAAATAATACAGATCAGAGCAGCAATCAATGAAATAGAAACCAAAAGAATGGTAGAACAGATCAACTAAACTATGAGCTAGTTCTTTGAAAGAGTTAATAAGATTGATAACCCCCTGGCCAGACTTTTCCTAAAGAAAAGAGAAAGGGCCCCAAATAATAAAACCATGAATGAAAGCAGAGAGATCACAACCAACACCAAAGAAATAAAAACAGTTATAAGAACATATGAGAAACAATACGCCAGCAAATTTCACAATCTGGAAGAAATGGATGCATTCCTAGAGACATATAAACTACAAAAACTGAACCAGGAAGAAATAGAAAACCTGAACAGACCCATAACCAGTAAGGACTTTGAAACAGTAATCAAAAATCTCCCAAAAAACAAGAGCCCAGGGCCAGATGACTTCCCAGGGGAATTCTACCAAACATTTAAGGAAGAATAAATACCTATTCTCCTGAAACTGTCCCAAAAAATAGAAATGGAAGGAAAATTTTCAAACTCATTTTATGAGGCCAGCATTATGTTGATCCAACAACCACAGACCCTATCAAAAAGGAGAATTACAGACCAATATCCCTGATGAGCACGAATAATAGCCAATAGGATCCAACAGTACATTAAAAGGATTATTCACCAGAATCAAGTGGGATTTATTCCTGGACTGCAAGGCTGGTTCAAAATCTGCAAATCAATCAATGAGATGCAATACATTAATAAAAGAAAGAACAAGAACCCTATGATACTCTTAATAGATGCTGAAAAAGCTTTTGACATAGTATGGCATCCCTTCTTGATCAAAACTCTTCACAGGGAGGGAGAGAGGGTACATACCTCAATGTCATCAAAGCCATCTATGATAAACCCACAGCAAATATTCTCAATTGGGGAAAATTGATAGCTTTTTCCCTAAGGTAAGGAAAATGACAGGGCTGTCTACTATCACCACTGCTATTCAACATAGTACTAAAATCCTAGCCTCAGCAATCAGACAACAAAAAGAATTAAAAGGCATGCACGTTGGCAAAGAAGAAGTCAACCTCTTACTCCTTGCAGATGATATGATACTTTATGTGGAAAACCCAAAAGACTTCACTCCAAAACTGCTAGAACTCATACAGGAATTCAGTAAAGTGTCAGTATACAAAATCAATGCGCAGAAATCAGTTGCATTTCTGTACACCAAAAACAAGACAGAAGAAAGAGAAATTAAGGACTCAATCCCATTTACAACTGCACCCAAAATCATAAGATACATAGGTGTAAATCTAACCAAAGAGGCAAAGAATTTGTACTATAGGACTATATTTGTACTATTTTTGTATATTTGTACTATAGGAATATATTTGTATATTTGTACTATAGGAAACTATGAAGTACTCATGAAAGAAATTGAGGAAGATGCAAAGAAATGGAAAAATGTTCCATACTCATAGATTGGAAGAACAAATATTGTGGAAATGTCCCTGCTACTTAGAGCTATCTACATATTTAATGCAATCCCTATCAAAATACCATCAAAATACCATTTGTTTTCAAACAAATAATCCTAAAATTTATATGGAACCAGAAAAGACCCCAAATAGCCAGAGGAATGTTGAAAAAGAAAACCAAAGTTGGTGGCATCACAATTCCATACTTCAAGCTCTATTACAAGTTGTCATCATCAAGACAGTATGGTACTGGCACAAAAACAGACACATACATCAATGGGACAGAAGAGAGAGCCCAGAAATGGACCCTCAATTCTATGGTCAACTAATCTTGACAAAGCAGGAAAGAATGTCCAATGGAAAAAAGTCTCTTCAACAAGTGGTGCTGGGAAAATTGGGACAGCCACATGCAGAATAATGAAACTGGATCATTTGCTTACATCACACACAAAAATAGACTCAACATGGATGAAAGACCTCAATGTGAGACAGGAATCCATCAAAATCCTTGAGGAGAACACAGGCAGCAACCTCTTCCACCTCTTCCACCTCAGCCACAGCAGTTTCTTCACAGAAACATCACAAAAGGCAAGGGAGGCAAGGTTAAAAATGAACTATTGGGACTTCATCAAAATTAAAAACTTTTGTACAGCAAAGGAAACAGTCAATGAAACCAAAAGAGAACTGACAGAATGGGAGAAGATATTTGCAAACAACATATCAGATAAAGGGCTAGTATCCAAAATCTATAAAGTATTTACCAAACTCAACACCCAAAGAACAAATAACAAATAACCCAATCAAGAAATGGGCAGAAGAGAGGACATGAACAGACATTTCTGCAAAGAAGACATCCAGATGGCCAACAGACACATGAAAAAGTGCTCCACATCACTCGGCATCAGGGAAATACAACTCAAACCACAATGAGATACCACCTCACACCAGTCAGAATGGCTAAAATCAGCCGTCAGTAAATGATAGGTGTTGGCAAGGATGTGGAGAAAGGGTAACCCTCCTACAGTGTTGGTGGGAATGCAAGCTGGTGCAGTCACTCTGGAAAATAGTATGGAGGTTTCTCAAAAAGCTGAAAATAGAGCTTACCCTACGACCCAGCAATGGCACTACTGGTTTTTGTTTTTTAAAAATTTTTAAAATTTATTTATTTATTTATTGCACTACTGGGTTTTACCTTGAAGGTACAAATGTAGTGATCTGACAGGCATGTACACTTGAATGTTTATATCAGCAATGTCCACAATAGCCAAAATATGGAAAGAACCTAGATGTCCATCAACAGATGAATGGATAAAGAAGATATGATATATGGGTGTGTGTGTGTGTGTGTGTGTGTGTGTGTGTATAAAAAATGCAGCCATCAAAAAACAAAATCTTGCCATTTGCAACAACACGGATGGATATCTTGCTGAGTGAAATAAGTGTATCAGAGGAAGACAATTATCATATGATCTCACTGGTAGGAATTTGAGAGGCAGGCAGGGGGTCATAGGGATAGGGAGTAAAAAGATGAAACAAAATGGGATTGGGAGGGAGACAAACCATAAGGGCCTCTTAATCTCATGAAACAAACTGAGGGTTGCTGAGCAGTGGGAGGGAAAGCGATAGTGTGGTTGGTGATAGACATTGGGAAGGGTTTATGCTATGGGGAGTGCTGTGAATGGTGTAGAACTGATGATTCACAGACCTGTACCCCGAAACAAATAGCACATTATATGTTAATAAAAAAAGATACTTATCTACATTCATCATTTTAATTTGACTGTACTAGCCACTGATCTACTGATGGATATTTGGGTTATTTCATTTTTTAATGCTCTTACAAACAAACCAATTAATATCCTTAAACATATAACTTAGTATATTTATCACATTATTTTTTCATGAACATGCTTATTCCAAGAATTCATGCTTAGAGGTAAAGTCTGAAAGTAAATAACTTAGAGAATCTGTATCTAAAGTCTTAATAGAAAATGAGCTAAACAAGTAACTTGAAATTTGGAAGTTCCTCCAGAACATTAGTTATGGCCATTTTAAGTCCTAAATGTTCCACAAAGACTTTTCACATTCAGCCTGATTTTTCTTTTCTTTAAAAGTACCTTTCCTTTCATTTAAAGTACCTAATGTCTTTACCTTCTATTTCAATATATAATTTTATTAATTTAATCAATATTTGTTTAGTATGTAGTATGAACAGGTCACTGTATTAGGGGAATAAAACAAACTGATAAAGGTATCAAAATGATTCTTGCTCTCTGGAAGCTTGCAGTTAAAATTTTTGCTTTTTCTGATTTTTAGAAAAATGTATCTTTTCATCCTAAAAATTTTATAAGGAGCTTGAAGTAACTATGTAATATATTTTTTTCACAGTGATTTGTCCTTTTGGGAATCTCTATAAATATTGTATCAATATTTAGGACTCAGGAAGATTTTTCGGGGATTTTTATGGAAAACTTCATTCAACAGGAGGAATTCTGAAGCCAGGGTCAAGGATTTTTATTTATACTTCAACACTCTGAGATTTTGGTCAGGTGACTGCAGTTTTCTAGACCTCTTTTCTGGGTCTTTTCTGGATCTCAGTGTCTTAATTTAATTTGTGGGACGTTATGATTACTATAAATGATCTGAGAGTTCTTCCAGGTCCTGACTTTTAGAACAGTTACACTCAGTTGAGCACAGACTACTTTCCAAAACACAGGTTCTTAATAAATATCTGTGGAATAAACGAATATTGTAAATTAAAGAAGAATGGCTAATGATAAGAATAAACCACCTTTGTAGAGTTTAATGCTTAAGTTTAAGGACTTTTTAAATAAAGGGAATAAGTGAAACTAGATGATGACAGCTTTACTAAAAGATGACTTCTGTTCTCAACAATACAACTGCAGAGATTTCTGTTTTATTAGCTTGATTCCACACTGTATTAGAATACAAACATATACACAACTACACAGGAACTACACTTCAAATCAAAATATCAAAACTGCATGACCACCATCTAATAACAATGAATAATATAAATCAAAAGTTAAATTTGTCAAAAGATTTATCTCATCCTGGGAAAGTTTCTCTAAAATGTTTGAATGAAGATTGGCTTCTCTTATAACTTTCTGGGAGTTGAATTACCAACATCTTTTAAAATGTTATTTCCAGTTATTGGCTCATTTTCTAAGGGCTTTCTCAGCCTAGTTTAGTACTGGGCCATGGCTGGAATATCAACCTTTTCTTACTCAAATGAGAAATATTAATATAGTTTGGGTGAATCCCTTGCATTTTGTTTTATATTCTGAGAATAATATTCCTGAATCATGTCCAGGAGCCAAGCTGAGCAAAATGAGAGCTCCAGAAGAATATGTAATGATTAATGGCACTGTGACACTTGAAAAATCATGCCCACTTGACTATGACAGAAACAATGGTCCTGAAATCAAAAATCAAAGGTCAATTTTTATGTGGCCTAACTATGTATCACTACCTACACAATACACACAACAAATTGAGGAGAATGTCTTTAGGATCTTATAATAGATAAGTTTTTGTTTTTGTTTCTCTTTTTAAGCATAAATGGAAACCATAAAGATCGATCAATTCAATTACATTAGAAGCATTAGAAGTAAGTACTTCTACTGATCAGTAGAAACCTTAATGAAAAGGAAAAGACAAGTTACAAACTGAAAGGAGATGTTGCAACATAAGCTACTGACAAAGGATCACTATCTAAAACTCCTATAACATTAAAAAAATCCAACATAAGTAAACAATGTATGCCAAAGACCACAGGAACTCAAGAGAAGGGAACAGTGGGGACAAATAAGCATACGATGATAAAACTGACTTCACTGGTAACCAAGGAAATAAAAACCACTATGAAATATTTTACACCAGATTAGCAAAAATGAAAATGTCCAACAATAGCAGAGATCATACAGGAC
The DNA here is from genome assembly GCF_022355385.1 of Mustela nigripes. Taxonomy (NCBI): domain Eukaryota; kingdom Metazoa; phylum Chordata; class Mammalia; order Carnivora; family Mustelidae; genus Mustela; species Mustela nigripes. The sequence goes on along the minus strand of NC_081568.1, from coordinate 107,219,682 downwards.
ATGGAATGTAACAAGATGAATTACTACCACTTAGAGTATAAACAGTGAAATCATTTTGGGTAACAATTTGGCAACCATTAACCAGGTATATGGAGATGTTTATATCTATACCCAGGAATTCTACTCCTATGCACACATTCTCAAGAAACATTTGCATATCTGTGTCAGGAGATATGTGCACAAATGTTCATTGGTGCATTGCTTTTAGTAGTGAAGAACTGAAAACTACCCAATGTCTCTCAACAGGAAAATAGGCAAGTAAGTTGCAGAATTTTCACACCATAGACTACAACAATACAGCTATACACATGCATGAATCAGTGTTAAACAAAAGAGCAAAGCACAAAAAAATACACATAATATGATTCTATTACTTATTAAGTCCAAAGACATGCAAAACTAGGCAGTATTCCTCTCTGAACACCAGTGTGTGTGTGTGTGTGTGTGTGTTTCTACTGTGTTAGTATAATTGTGTAAGTACATAACAGTTCTTTGCTCTTCCATGGCAATGTTCTCAGATTGCTGGGTTTTTTGAGTTTAGCTTCTGTGAAGATGGTGATACAGAAGAGGGATTAGTATTAGTATTAGTATTGGGTGTAAAGGGTTTGCCTTTAAACTTTTCACTTAAATTAGGCATAAAGGGTTCAGTGAGTCTCAAGTGCCTGCAGGATATGTGAATGGGGATAGACAGTGAACAGGTAAACCATTACATAGGTGGGGAGCTCAGGGGAGCAGTTGGGGTTTTGTGTAGGGAGATAGCAGTCACTGGCACTAAAGGCAAAAGAGCGGAAGAGAACTATACTATCAGAGAAAACAGTTTCATATAGAATTCTGCAGAGTATTAAAATTGCAAGGCAGACAGAAATGATTAAAAGGAGACTGTAAAGGAATGATGTAAGGAGATACAAGGAGAATCAGAGAGAAGTGCTGTCAAGGGCCAATGGCCAAGTTCATTTTGTGTGCTCACAGCTTATGCTCTTTCCACATGCCACCCAAATGCTAGCTTTCTATACAACTTTGCTCAATCTAGAAATCCACGTTTTCACGCACTATGAATTATCTGGAGTTGAGAAGAACAGCTTGGAAGGATGCTACTATTGCTGTGGTTTATTAGAGAAAAGAACAGGCCATGTTTTCTTTTGGAAAGAAGGAGGTCTGAAACTCTTGGACTGAAGCAGACACAGCAAGAATTTAGCAGATCGGTCAGTTCCTGCCCAGCCACCAAAGCAGATCATTCTAAAGTAGCTGTTTCTTTCACATTTTAGTTATATCTACATATATGTGTATACTACCAACTTCCCTGGCATCCATCCAGGCATCAGGGTAAAGATTAGACATGGTGTGAGAGGTAAGTTAGGGGTGATGTACTGGGAGAGAATCAGACCAGAGCGCTGGCAAGGACATAAACTATTTTATAATATTAAAAGCCAAACAGCAAATGATTTGTTTTTTAGGATGTAACAAATCAAACCTTCATCAAAAGGACCACAAAAAAATAGCCAAATGAAGGTATTCTGTACTTGCTAGTATTAAATAACTGCGCAGCTAACATACTGACCTTAACAGAGTTCCCCAAATAAACTCAATTACAGAAACATTCTTTAAATGGAAAAGTCTGAAATGTATGCTTAAAGATTTGACATTACCAGAATTACCACAGTATTTTCAAATTAAATTTCAGTATTCAAAATTTTTTTGATCTTAGAATAAGTGGGAAAAGTAGCTTCAAATTTCTAGTTGACCTTATAAAAACCAAAAGCATATCCTAAACAAATTAACAGACTGAAGTCATCAGGGCTCAGTAAAACAAGTGTTGTATGTTGTCTGGAATTCAGTGGGCCCAGACGCCATTGTCTTGGCCTGGGAAAATGAAAGAAGAGAAGTCAAAACTTCATTTCTGGCAAGTAAAATGGCAATTAAATAGTGTTAGTTATTTTCAATTAAATTTCTGAAGATATCTTTTTCTAAAGAATATGACTTTGCTGTTCAAATGTATTAAGAGCAAGAAGAAAACAGAAATATGCTTTTGAAATAAGTAATTCTGACTGAAACAAAAAAGCAGAATTCTGAAGCGTGACTATACTTAATGTTAAGATGCTTTATAGGCATTGGGAAAGAAAGATAACTCTAAAATTTTCCTATAAAATATATATATTATGGATTTGAAAAAAGACATTGTGATTCTATACAATTCAATGTGTTAAGTCACAAACATTAAGAAATATATGTTTGCAGTCCACAAGGATGCCAACATTTATGCAGGAATTTTATAATAAATTGGAAGATTTTCTTACTTACTGTACTTTATTCAAATAAATAATATTACTCTGATAATTCATCAGATGATTAATATTAGAATCTACACATGCTTTGAAAAACCAATACCTGAAAAACCCTATATTAAAAAACCCTACATTAAATCTCACTTCTTTCTACATTCATTGCATGTTTTGAAATGGTGTGGTGTGACATTTGCTATTGTTGATCTATGCCTATAAAAGTAGAAAACTGTCATCTTGGTAGAAAATGATTCTCCACAACCTTAATTTTAAGAAACGCCATTGTTTGTTGGTGCTTCAAGTGCTACAGATGAGGACTAGAAAGCTTCTCAGGCAGAAGACTCTGTTACACTTGACGTAGCTTATAAATGTTCGAATAATTGCATGTATTAGTTAATGAGCAAATGACTGAGTGAGGTAGACAGCATTGAGAAGTAGAAGTCTCAATAAAGTTAAACAACCTGTCCAAAGCCACACAGTCGGTAAATATGTATGTGAACAGCAACCAGGTGATCCAGAAGCCAGGATATAAGCCTACATTTCCCTCACTCCCAATTCCACACCTATCATGCCACACTGGTGTATGGCGTGTATGGGAGTCACTAATTCTTACTTCTAGTACAGAGGAAAGCAGCTTGGTGTTAAGCAGGTGTCTCAAAAGATGGTTTTATGAGATGCTCTCAAAGAGTGAAATGTGTAAGCCAAAATGTTTGGAAAATAAGCATTTTTTTTCCTCATGAAGTCCTCTTAGTGTTTCATGTGCATATTATACATTAAAAGCTACGGAAATTCCATAAATAAATTTGTTAATTAAATTATTAAGTAGGGCACTTGGGTGGCTCAGTCAGTTAAGCCTCTGCCTTCAGCTCAGTTCATGATCCCAGGGTCCTGGGATGGAGCCCTGCATTGGGCTCCCTGCTCAGCCTGCCTCTCCCTCTCCCCTTCTCCCTGTTCCCCACTCATGCTCTCTTTCTCTGTTCAATACATAAATCTTTAAAAAATGCAAATAAATTATTAAGTAAAACAAAAGCAAGGTGCCAAAGAATACGTGCATATAATATGTATGTGTGCGTTTATATGTATACAGAACATCTCTAGGCTAGGATTCACTAGAAACTAGTAATGGCTAGGTGCTTGAGCAGAAGAACAAAGAGACTTCTTGCTGGATATTCTCTTAAATGAGAAGATTTTTTTAAACTCTATACGTAGATCATATCTTTATAAAGTGCTTTAAGGAAAAAGAACCTTGTTTAACCTGCATTTGGGGTGTGAACTTGGAAGCGAAGCCCTTTTCTTTACTATCTCTCAACTACTAACATCCCAGGAAACCAGCGTTTTCTGGAACAGACTACATTATTTACTTCCTTGAGAATACAACATGTGCTAACTTGAAACCCAAAATTTAGTGGTCCAGTGAAAGAAAATAAAAATATAGAAAAGGAAGACAGAACTCTACTTTTGGTTACCAAGAGAAATGGAAAAAAATCATGGGTAGACACTAATAACCAGCCATGTAAGTTAGTGATCTCTAGTCTCACTACAGTATGAAACGAGCTGTTTGAGTTTCCAGCCACTACTGAAACAAATCACTACAACATAATGGATTACAAAAACACAAATTCATTCTCTTATTGTTCTGGAGGTCTTCTGTCTGACCCAGATTTCACTGGACTAAAATCAAGGTGTTGGCAGAGCAGTGCTCCTCTCTGGAGGCTCTAGTGGAGAATTCATTTCCTTGCCTTTTCCAGTTTCCAGAGCTACCCTCTTCTTCCATCTTCAAGCCCAGCTATGTCAGAAGGACCCTGTCTCACAGCACATCACCCCGACCTTGCTTTCTTCATCACATCTTTCTCTGCCTCTCCTTCTCTCTCTCTCTCCCATTTAAGAGCCTTGTGACACATTGGACCTACCAGGATAATCCAGGATAATTATTATTATTATATATAATTACTATTAATAATCCAGGATAATTCAGTAACATTTAAGGACAGCTGATTAGCAACTTTAATCCATCAGCAACCCCTTGGCCATGTGACCTAACATAGCTTTGGTTCTAGGAATTAAGGTACAGACATCTTTGGAAGGGTGATGGCCATTCTTCTACCTCCTCCTCTCTTAATTTGGTCAGGGCTCAATTGTTATTCTAACCCATCAGCTTAAATATGTTTCAGGATAACTGAATAGAGAAACAGGTTGTTTAAAAGGATACACAAGGGCTAAAAGTAACCGTCAACCTGGCTGGAGGAGGCATCTGTGAGGTCTCTGCAATAGGAACTGAACGTTCAAAGAACCCAAATTGCATTTTCTTACCCAGAGATAAAATGAACCGATTCCCTGAGAAAGGCTGGCAACTACATCATTCATCACCTTTCCATCCACTATTTATGGAGTGTTCACCATGGATCAGAGACCCAGCAGACTGCTAGAAAATTTAGAATACGAAGGTGAGCATACAAACCATCCAAGGCAGAAGCAGCACGAAGCTGCTGAGCTCCCCTGAAATTACACTTCCAGTAGCCCCAGTCTAGGTTGAGTTTAGAGGCCTGTCTACAGAGCTGTGCTTTATTATGACAGTTCCAAAGAGTAAAGCTGTTAAAGAACCGCGGAAATGCAATCCCCATGGGAATGTGACATGTGTTGTCTGTCACACAGGGCCACATGCTTAGAGGCCCTCATCATGGTGACTGTTCTGCTATCACTATCTTGAAACTGTTACTCATTTTGAACAAAGGGGCTTTGCATTTTCATTTTGCACTAAGCCTGCAAATTACTGTAGTTTGTCCTGACCACAAATTTTGAGTGACCAGTATACCAGTCCCAAACTGAACCTAACCAATTGCTCAGACTTCTGGACAGATTAAACAATGGGCCTTTTAAAAATAATGTGCTGATGATGTATGGACTCATTCTGTCCTAATCAGAACCTAGTTTTGATGCTTAATTACCACAGACACAAGCAAACCTCCTTTCTAATTTTAGTATATGTGCTGCCAAAGCGAGCAGTCTCCTTTCTAACACTTAAAACACACATACTTTTCCTCTTTTAGGAAATACTTGGTGATTTTTTTTTTTGGCCTGCAAATAAATATGTATTTTCCTGATAAATACATACTCTGTTTTATTAGGCTATTCCTTCTCCTTCTTTTCCTCCTCTTTTTTCTTTTTAAAGCTCCATAGTCTTTTGTTTTACAGTAAGAGAACTTAATTTCTACTTTAATTAACAGATTTCTTCATTATTTTAGTCCTTGCTAGTAGGCTTTATTCTTAGCATCCTTAAAATTACCCAGTCTAATTAATTCATCCACTCACAAAGCAGCAAGTCTGTCATTAGTGCCATCCTGTGCTGTGGCTTACCTAACTCCTTCCCTTTGGATTTATTGATTATCAGTGGATTCTGCTCTAAATCATTCCTGAATATTTTTCTAGGCTTTTCTTGGAAAAGGTGACTAAGGATGATTACACAGTCAGACTTTTTTAAAGAAGTCAAACCACTGGGACACCTGGGTAGGTCAGTTGTTAAGCATCCGTCTTCGGCTCGAGTCATGATCCCAGGGTCCTAGGACTGAGCCCTGTCGGGGCCCTGCACTGGGCTCCATGCTTGGTGGGAAGTCTGCTTCTACCTCTCCCATTTTCCGTGCCTGCGTTCCCTCTCTTGCTGTGTGTTTCTCTCTCTGTCAAATAAATAAATAAAATCTTAAAAAAGGAAGTTGAACTATTTTGTAATGTCACTAATATTATAATAATTTCATATAAAAATGAGTAGAGTACCATATAACTCATACATAAAATAAACAAACCAAAAACCCACTTCTTCACAAAGCATACTAATTCAACTTGGTTTTATGGGTGAAATGTATAGAGAGTCATTGCTCAAGTTCTGGGAGATGTTCTGTTTTACAGAAACATGTCAGAAAGGAGTCAGCGCACTGGAAAAAGGCAGATGGAAATAATTTACAATCTGTGGATTTTGATTCTGAATTATAGATTACTCTTTTTAGTGCATTCGAAAAAAAATTAACTGAACTATGAAGTAAAGCCAAGCTGATTAGGGAGGCAGAGTGTTTTAAAAACAACTCATTTTATCTCACAACTGGTAGTAATTCACTGTTGTAGATAAGGCAGTACAAGGCATGAAAGATGTAATCTACATGCTCAAAGTGACCGAAGAAAGACCTATCTACCCTTTTGACCCTGGAAAAATTTATTACATGGATGGTGTTATGATTCCAGTAAAAGTTCAAATGTCACCACTGAACTTTTATTTATCACACTAAACATACATGAAATGCACTCAAATCTTATTTAAAAGTCAAACAAAACCACACAGAAAGCTGTTGACTACAGTTGTGTTTTATGTTTACATAACTACATTTACTAAGTGAATTATATACATTTTATCATTACATAAATTACCATTTTTTAAAAGATTTTGTACTTAACTAATGTTTATTTTGAGGAAGGAGCGTAAATATGACACATGGTTCCATTAGTGTATTAACTGATGCGATTTAATTTCTTTTTTTAAAATGTCCTAGTGTAAATAATGCCATAAGAAAAATATAAAAATAGTATTATTTAATCAAAATTCTCCAAAATTCATAGTGGAAGAAGTTTTTATACAGTATTCAGAAGTATCATTAACAAGTTTAATTAAATCAGTGCTTTATAAAGGCATTGGTTTGATTTGCCAAAAAGTAGGACTGGCTATAGCATTTGATTATTAAGCCTTGAACAGACAAATTCAGGAAATAACTGATTAACAATTCAAACAATCACTGTTACCTAACTGATCTTATTCTGCTACCAGAAGAAGGTTATCCATTTCAGTCTTGATTGTCACATAAACCATGTAATTATTAACTTTCCCCCTTTCTTTCCTCCTTTAGCCCATCTTCCAACTGTTGCTAATTTGTTATCTTTCTATGACACAAGTCTGATTATTATCTTCCACTCCTACAATGGTGTAGTTGAAACTCCCTTGGCATAGCAAATGAAGAAAGAAATCACTGAATAATTTCTGGCTTCATGGCTATCTTTCTGGCTCTAACTATCCAATGTTCTTCTATACTAAACTTCTTGTCATCCACTAAACACACCATTCTTTCATCTTCAAACTTTTCCACATAGTTCTCTCAGCCAGAGGTCTCTTTCTCCTAAGTTCTTTACTTAGCAGACTCCTACGCATCATTAAAAGCCAAATTCAGGGCACCTGGGTGGCTCAGTTGGTTAAGGGTCTGACTCTTCATTTCAGCACAGATCATGATCTCATGGTTTATGAGATCAAGCCTCACATTGGGCTCTTCGCTCAGGGGAAAGTATGTTTGAAGAGTCTCTCCTTCTGCCCCTCCCCACCCTCCAAATAAATAAGTAAATCTTAGAAAAGAAGGGGGTCAGAGAAAGACAACTATCATATGATCTCCCTGATATGAGGAAGTGGAGATGCAACATGGGGGGGTTAAGGGGGTAGGAGAAGAATAAATGAAACAAGATGGGATTGGGAGGGAGACAAACCCTAAGTGACCCTTAATCTCACAAAACAAACTGAGAGTTGCTGGGGGGAGCGGGGTGGGGTTATGGACAATGGGGAGGGTATGTGCTTTGGTGAGTGCTGTGAAGTGTGTAAACCTGGCAATTCACAGACCTGTACCCCTGGGGATAAAAATATATTATGTTTATAAAAAAATTTTAAAAAATTTAAAATAAATAAATAAATAAATAAAATCTTTAAAAAAATAATAATAAATAAATTTTAAAAAAAGGGGGGGCAAATTCAGACATCACTGATCTTGGGAAGCCTTCTGTATTTCCTAGGCAGAGAAATTAATTATCTCCTATTCTACCGCAGTATATCCTAAATCAAGTAGGTCACTGTTGTGTAAAAACCAACCTTTAGCAGCACCAAACAATGACTTCTGTATTATGCTCGTACTTTCTGTCAGTCAGGAATTTGAACAAGGCACAGTGGAGGATGGCTTGTCTTTATGCCATGGCATCAGAGCATTAATTGGGAATACTGGAAAACTAGGGTGACATAATGGCTGGGAGGTGGAATTCTCTAAGGGCTAATTCAGTCCTATCTAGTCAGAGCTAATTCAGTCCTATCTGGTGTGTGGACTGTGAGCCATCAAAGATTGGGACTGGCTTCCTTATAGCCTGGAAGCCTAGAGTATTCAGACTTCTTATACAAAACCTTAGGGACTCTAGGCACAAGGTTGCCTTTTTTGACCTAGTCTCTGAAAATCACAAAGCCCAGCTTTTCTGCAGTGTGCTGTTACAAATGAGTAAAAAGTCCACCCGCACGAAAAGGGAGGAGACACAGAAACAACCTCTCAACAGGACTATCAACCACAGCTTTTAATTCCGTACATTTTTGTCACTTATACTGTAAGCAACTGGAGAACAGGAACTATGATTTAGAATAATTGTTTCATTCAGAATTTGATGCAGTTCCTAGAATAAAGAACTATGTGTGTTGAAACTGACTAAGAAGTGTCTTGTCAAAGGCATTTGCCTTTTTTCTCTTAAGAGTTGAGTGTGAAAAAAGCTACAGCTGCTTTTTTTTTTTTTTAAAGATTTTATTTATTTATTTGACAGAGAGAGATCACAAGTAGGCAGAGAGGCAGGCAGAGAGAGAGAGAGAGGAGGAAGCAGGCTCCCGGCTGAGCAGAGAGCCCGATGTGGGACTCGATCCCAGGACCCTGAGATCATGACCCGAGCCGAAGGCAGCGGCTTAACCCACTGAGCCACCCAGGCGCCCCTACAGCTGCTTTTTAATATAATTTACACATAATAAAAACCATTCCAGATGAGAATAGCAATAATACAGAGTTTTTGGAAATCCCCTCACATAAAATAAATTTAAGCCTTATTTATAGGTTCCACAACGAAATTTTAAGTTCTGACAACTACTACTGGCTAGTAGCTAGCTCACTTTCCATTATGAAGAAATTTATTTATTTTTTCCAAGTAACTTTGGCTGTTTCTAAATTTCTATGCTTACAAGTTCATAACTAATACCATTAATTTAGTTATACTCCACTTTACTGGAATGTTTGGGAAGGAAAAGTTGTGGTTAAATTAACGATGTTTCAATCCTCATGGTTAAAAGCCTCAGTAGCAAATGCTGGCCATGTTGTAGGTAAACACATACTCAAAACTATATAACTAACTACTGGAAGACTTTCATTAGTGGAATTTTCTAGTAACTTAAGTTTCACTGAGTTGTCGCTGTTGTTGTTATTATTATTTAAGATTTAGGAATGTAGTACATCTAAACTTCTTCTATCTGGCTATTGAGAAATGACTAAGAAAAATAAGCAATCATTACTTTCCTTAAAAATGCAACTAGAAGTCAAAGGTAAAATAAAATCTTCAGCTCTAGTCACCTTCTATTCTGAGAAGAAAATGCAACCCCTGTTAGCAACAGGAAGTTATCACCATCAATCTTGCTATCAATGAGCAATGAAGAAGGAGAATCAGATTTCAAATATCAGAAACCATAACGAGAAATTAAAATGTTGAACCAAGAAATTCTAACACTTGTTTGGAATTAGGAAGGCTGTCATCCATCAATTCACAAGCGGTCCCAAAATATAAGCATGAAAACTGAACAGGTTACAAACATGCATGAAAAAACATTCATCTAGATTCTAAAGTCTGATCATAATTTCCTTTAATATATATAAACCTCCAAATTCCCCTCAAAATGTTATGGATGGGTAAACAGAGAATATTTAAAATTAATTCATTTAAACTGCTTTCACAGTGTATTCTTTTATTGTCTTGGTAAAAAGAGGCTCATCTGTCATACTATAAAAGAAAAAGGATGCTTGATATTTCCTGTTTTATCAGTAGACAGTTTTCTCCAAGAACTCTGGAAGTGACTAAAAGGAGCAATAAAAATCCTATTTGTAAGATTATAAGTTTCTAGAAGGCAGGAATCATGGTTGTCTAGGTATAGTTTAACACATACAAAACATCTGCAACTAAGAAAAGAGTTATTCTCTTTTAAAAGTTTGTTCTTAGGGCACCTGGATGGCTCAGTGGGCTAAGCCTCTGCCTTCGGCTCAGGTCATGATCTCAGGGTCCTGGGATCGAGCCCCACGTCAGGTTCTCTGCTTAGCGGGGAGCCTGCTTCCCTTCCCCTTTCTCTGCCTGCCTCTCTATCTATTTGTGATCTCTGTCAAATAAGTAAATAAAATCTTTTTAAAAAAAATTTGGGGGTGCCTGTGGTGGCTCAGTGGGTTAAAGCCTCTGCCTTCATCTCAGGTCATGATCCCAGGGTCCTGGGATCAAGCCCTGCATCGGGGCTCTCTGCTCAGCAAGGAGCCTGCTTTCCCCACTTTCTCTGCCTACCTCTCTGCCTACTTGTGATCTCTGTCTGTCAAATAAATAAATAAAATCTTTTTTGGAAAAAGTTTATTTTTAACTAAAACTTAGGACACAATTTTTAGAACTGTTATAAATAACAGATTTCCTCAGGTCATTCCATTAAAACTACTTAACCTATGATGAACAAACTATTAGAAAGTAATAATGACAAAAATAGTCAACACAACTATAAAAACCTCTTTTTCACACTTTTCTCACTTCAACCAGTATTTTCTTAATGTAAGGCACTGTGTTAGCCTCTGAGGTGAATCAGGAAACCATAACTCCAAACTCTGAAAATCTCTAGTGAACAAAAAATTTAAAGAATTAAGTATACTATGCTGTGATGAAGCACATAAAAAACTGATTTAGAAGATTAAAAAATATTTTAAGTTTCAAATCCAGATGTCAGGAACACATCTTTCCTTACAGAAGGCTTATTTGTAATTCCAGTTATATACATAAAAATTAACATGTCACACATAAAATGCTGTTTGATGTTTACTGCATGGTAATTTCCAATAACTCTTAAAGCAATACTTGGCTGCTAATGATTAAAAGTAATTCTTATTCATAACAGTCAAAACTGTTCTCTTTCCTTAGGCAACATTTTCATAAAGAAATGGAATTGAATGCTGTATCAGAATACTGACTATTTAAGGGAAACACTAATTATATTCATAGGAATTTTATTAAAATAATACTAAACACTATTAGATACCTAGACAAACCGAATTTGAATATTCAACATTTAGGTTGGGGGAAGGGGGCGGTTAAAAGGCTACTTCAACATCTGAATGTTTTTACGTCCAAAATCTAAGTATTATACCAGGACAGAAGACTGTAGTGTAACTTTTAGGTTTTATCCAAAGACATGAATAAAAAATTTCTGTATTACTCCCCTCCTCTTAATTTATTTTGGATGTTGAATCAAATAAATATTCCTTATAGTGAAAGATTTACTACTTGAAATAGACATTTGGTAAGAAGAAATTATGAATTTCCCAAATCACTTCTTAAGATGACTTGGTTTTCAAATTCAGAGATTCTGATTCCTATATCAATCCCAGTGGGTACAAGCAACAGCAACAAAATATTTATTTTTTGGTATATAAAGTACATGCATATTACAAACACTTCAAAAACTTCAGAGAAATAGAATAAAAATAAAAATTGTCTTCTGTCCATTCACCTGTTAATATTTTAGTGTATATCATTTTTGGATTTATACACACACACAAACCTTATATACATATACATATAAAATATAGTCTTTTAAAAATAATTATACTATGAAAAATACTTTATATCACATTTCTCTTAATTTGCTAGGGATTATCTTTCCTTGTCAGTAATTATGGCCCTACATAATCATTTTAATGGTCTCACAGTATATTCCACTACAGCGAGGTACCATAACTGACTCCCCATTCACAGTAAAAAATTACAAACAATTTAAATTCCTATTACAAGTCACATTTCAATGAATATCCTTGAATACTCCTTCTAGGCAATGCTCTTCAGGTAACAGTTCTATTTACTTCTAATTGAAATGGTTTATTTTAACACTGCAGTTCCTCTTAGTTCTTACTCTTAAGAATGCTAAAGGGGGAAGTAAAGCTTACAACCAAGAGAGTAGCATATATGCTTTTTAACTACCTAAAAATTAAATTATTTTTTAATGAAAGTTCCATTTTGAAATAATGTGATTTTTGCCATAGACAAAATACTACATAGAGATAAAAATGTTAATGGAAGCAACGACCACAGTAACTATCAAAATAAACCCAGGAAATAAAATGATTAAAACCTTGGGAAGTGAACCGAGTATTCATTAAAATACTTGTATAGTACCAAACAGAAAAAGATCAGACATTCCTTAGGTTTCTTAAAGACTACCTCATCCCTTGGTTTCCAATCATAAAGTTTTGATATTACACATCAGACACAGACTTCATTCATACTACACACACTATTTTTTGTTCGTTTTTCTTAAGGAAATTGGATATGGCCATATGACTGATTACAGGAATGTTTTACGTCTGTTTGTTGAGGTGTGGGCTAAACTCGCTCTCTTATACATTAACTAAATGGTTATTATTAATTTGGAAATAAGGCAAAGAGAGATTTTCCATGGGATTCAGGAAGAGTCAGACCTGACAATGTTTCTAAATTTAGTATGCAGAGACAAAGCAAAAGGATTAAAGGATAAAGATAACATATGTATTGAAAAGTGTCTTGTTTCTTGTGATACCAATATTTTAATCCAGGTATATGTAATTATACTCTGATGTCATTCTGCCACACATGTAATTGAAGAGAATAATTTAAGAGGTATAAAGATGACTTTTTTAAAAAGAGGACCTTGACCTTTCTGGAAGCAAATAAAAATTCTAACTAGAAGTTTCAAAGCTTCACATATAACCTGGATCTGTTCTCCATGGCTTTCTCTTTTTAATTCAACATGCAAAATTCTGTTGAAAGTCTATTCAAAGTTGCTCATCTGTCATCGAGACTAACAGTTAACATTTTTTAAATGTTCTCCTTAAATCAGGTGCTGTGTCAAGTTCCTTATTCATGCAGTTGTCACAATAAGCCTATGTCTTGTTACGGTCTCTATTTTCCAAATGAGAAATCAAAACCTTACCTTTACGACCCACTTGCCTAAGTTCTCACAATTTATAAATAGCTAAGGCAGGACTTGAACCCAGATATGCTGGCCTCCTCCATGCTCTTAACCAACACCTATTTCCCTTTGCCTCAAAAGTCTTCTTCACTACTATGTGCCCAAATTCTACCTACAGTAGAAAGCTCAGCTAACATGTTGCATGCTTCGTGAAACCTGCCTTGAAGTCAGCCTTTTTAAAACCTTTTCTCACATACCACTAGAGAATCATTCTAACAAGGCAAACTAATTCTGCTCAAAGCAACACAGTTTTATGTGTTACCTGCCTAATTATAATGTGTGAAGTTGAAAGCAGAGCCATTTCCAGCAAATATTTCTTAAAGTACAAAAGATGTTTATAGTCAGATTATAAGTTCTATTTTTCCTTAAAGTCATTAATGTCACCATCTTGACTGACAAGCATTTGAAAGGGACTTGTGCTTTACTGGACACTGTCTGCATAATATTAAATTGCCATGGTCACTACCCTCTTTGAGCTTACAATCTAAAACAGATGTCCCAGTGTAAACAAACATAAAAAGAGATAAAGGTGCCTACACGCATCTGCTCAACAACTGACATACACTGCACACATGAAATATTTATATTATGTTCCAGTCACAGTGCCACAGTACGAGGGGTGTGTGTGTGCATACAGAACACTGCAATGTTCATATTTGGGGTCAAGGTAAGGATTTTTTAAATGCAGGTTTTGTCTACGTAAAAAAGAAAGCAATAGCTCACATCTGCGTAACTAGAACTTCATTAGAAGAATGCAGATGTCAATCACCACAGAACAACCACCGTACACATGTGAACCAGATGCTTCCATGTAAAATAACCCAGGGTGTTTCACAGATGAATCACTGAAAACGTAATTACACATCAGCCATCGTTTATTAGTAACAGGTCCACTAATGTGGAAGCCATATGGTACTGTCCATCCTGAACTAGTGGAAAATACGAAAATGGGTACTGTGAAATCTTCAAATAGATACTCTGCTGCTCCTGCTTTGCTGTCCTTGTGGCGAGGTAAGTGATACTGTGTGTGTTCAGTCAAATGTCTTGGGACAGAGGTCCACTGCTGCCTCTTACTAATAGAGACTATGTCAATAAAGTTTACATTATAACCTCCTCTCTTCAAAGGAGTTTATTTACCCCAACAGAAAATAAAACGTTTAGTGACCACACAACTCCTAGCCAATTAATGACGGTCAGGGTAAATATTCATTTATAATACCTTGAATGTGTGCCAAGCACTGAAGAATCACGAGTGCTTTCTTCTGCATATAGTTTGATGTTAATTCAATATGGATTCATTGTAGATAAACAAAGCCCATGCAAAACTTGTCACAGAGCATCAATCTTGTAAAACATTGCTCCAATGGTCACTGAGCTCCAAGGGTCACTGGTCTGTGTTTCATAATGCTGTCTACCTATTTACATACTTGATTTGCTTGTTTTTCTTCATGTGTCGGAGCACTGCCTGACACACAGCAATGGAACTCTCTAGTTAGGACCAAAGCCTTTCAAAAGAAGTTCAATTTTCTGCTTCAAAGAGACTGTAAAACAAAGAAAATCAGCACACCAAAGTTTATTTCTATGGAACACTTTGGTGAGGAAACTACGCCAGGAGGGCACATAGCATGAAAGGTGTCTAGAGTACGGTATCCAGCTATCCTTGCTGTACTGTAAGGCTGAGGTAGAAACACAGCTTTGCTGTTGTTTTTGCGGAGATAGAAACAGTTTTAAGTATTCTCAAATAACTTCAGCTCTAGGGATGTAATGCTGAGTAGTATTTTAATGATGCAGCCTCAGGATTTTCTTTTATTTACTGTTTGACTACATGGACAAAAATGTCATGCCAGGTTGATTTGTTGTTTCTCTTCAGCCTCAAAATGTTTTCTTTCAATAATTCAAAGTTTTATGTAATATTTGATACATACAACATACATATAACATGTAAATTCATATGTTATAAAGTATAATAATAAACCAAACTCCTGCATTGCCACTATTTGGGAATACAAAATTACCAATACGGTTACACTCAATATGTTCCATTCTCCAACATTCTCTTGCCTCCCCATAGTGGTATAACCTACCTATATTGTTTGTTAATCAATCCTTTGCCTTAGAAAAAGCATTTTATTACACGTATGCATATTTCTAAACAACACCTTGTTTAAATGCTGCTTCACTTTTGAGATTTTAGGGATTCATAGTATGGCTAGCCTTCTGTGACTTCTTTATTCAACATTAAGTAACTATGATTCATCCATCTCATTAATTTTGACTGGTCTATAATGTGTGATTTTATAGACCTATGTACACATTATATATAACACAATATATATAATTCTCTCTCTATATATGTATATACTATATATTTACATATTTTTATATACATACATATAAAACACAAACAACACTGCTATGAACATTCTTATATAAAATTTTTAAAGCACATATACTAGAATTTCTATTTGGTAACATAACCTAGGATTTGGACTTGGGGTCATAATGTATGTTAATATTCAACTTTTTTTTAAAAAACAAAATAACATCCAAAATTATTTCTCAAAGACTTTAATTTCTACTCCCATTACCAGTGTTTAAAAGTTCCTGTTGATCATTATAAATGGCTAAAGTGGTATCAAAACCCAGTCTTGCTCTAGAGTCAGGACTATTAACCTCTATAGTAGTTGCATATATACATACACACATATAAACTAGATTTCAAAGATGTACTATGTTATGACCTACAGTATGTCATGATTTATAGCACTAAATTATAAAAGCTATGTATAAAGTCTACCAATAGTAAGTACTTTTAAATGATAGCCAAATTTTAATAATAATAACATAATTATTAACAGTGAAAGAGTTTATAAGGCAAATAGATAAATGAATGTGATATATCCGCACCTGGAGTATTACTTATTAAAAGCAATGGAATAGTGACACAGTTCTACATGGAAAAATCTCAAAGGCATTATGCTACATGAAAGAAGTTAGATTCAAAATGGCTACATATTGTACAATTTTATATGAAATCCTAGAAAAAGGAAAACTATTGGGACAGATCAGCAGTTATCAGGACTGGGTGTTGGAAGACAGAACTGACTAGAAACAGGCATGAAGAAACTTTTCAGGATAAACAAATATTTTCTAGCATGACTGTGTGTTTCCCAAAATGCACAGAACTATACAACTAAGAATCTTGAATATTTTTCTTCCTTTTTTTAAAATTGTGATTTTTATTAGGTACCGTGTTCCTCATACAGGAACCGTGTTCCAAGATTCATTGTTTATGTATAACACCCAGTGTTCCATGGAATACATTTCCTCCTTAATACCCATCACTGGGCCAACCCATTCCCCCAAACCCCTCCCCTCTAAAACCCTCAGTTTGTTTCTCAGATTCCATAGTCTGTCAAGGTTCATCTCCCCCTTTGATTCCCACCCCTTCTTTTTTCCTTTCCTTCTCCAAATGTCCTCCATGCTATTCCTTATGTTACACAAGTAAGTGAAACCATATGATAATTGACTTTCTCGCTTTATTTTTTCACTCAGCATAATCTCCTCCAGTCCCATCCATGTTGTTGCAAAAGTTGGGTATTCATCCTTTCTGAATATATATGGAGCACATCTTCTTTATCCATTCATCTGTTGAAGGGCATCTTGGCTCTTTCCACAGTTTGGCTATTGTGGACATTACTGCTAAGAACAAGGGGGTACATAGGGGCCCTTCTTTTCACTAAATCTGTATCTCTGGGGTAAATACTCAGTAGTGCAATTGCTGGGTCATAGGATAGCTCTATTTTTAATTTTTTGAGGAACCTCCACATTGTTTTCCAGAGTGGCTGCACCAACTTGCATTTCCACCAGCAGGGTAAGAGGTTCCCCTTTCACACATCCTCTCCAACATTTGTTGTTTCTTGCCTTGCTAATTTTTGCCATTCTAATTAGTGTGGGGTGGTATCTTAATGTGGTTTTGATTTGAATTTCCCTGATGGCTAATGATGAACACTATTTCATGTGTCTGTTAGCCATTTGTATGTCTTCACTGGAGAAGTGTCTGTTCATGTTGTCTGCCCATTTTTTGACTTGATTATTTGTTTTTTGGGTGTTGAGTTTGAGTTTTTTATAGACCTTAGATAACAGCCCTTTGTACTGTTATTTGCAAATATCTTTTCCCATTCTGTGGGTTGCCTCTTTGTGTTGTTAACGGTTTCCTTTGCTGTGCAGAAGCTTTTTATTTTGATGAAGTCCCAATAGTTCATTTTTGCTTTTGTTTCCCTTGCCTTTGGAGACATGTCTTGAAAGAAGTTGCTGTGGCAGATGTCAAGGAGATTACTGCCTATGTTCTCCTCTA
Organism: Mustela nigripes; assembly: GCF_022355385.1. Classification (NCBI taxonomy): domain Eukaryota; kingdom Metazoa; phylum Chordata; class Mammalia; order Carnivora; family Mustelidae; genus Mustela; species Mustela nigripes. Next base: position 107,201,990 of record NC_081568.1, on the reverse strand, counting down.
GGATTTTGATGGATTCCCGTCTCACATTGAGGTCATTCATCTTTAGAGTTTATCTTGGTGTATGGTGTAAAAGGATGGTCCAGTTCCATTCATCTGTATATACCTGTCCAGTTTTTCTAGCACCATTTATTGAAGAGACTATCTTTTCTTCCATTGGATATTTTTTTCCCGCTTTGCTGAAGATTAGTTGGCCATAGAGTTGAGGGTCCCTATCTGGGATTTCTACTCTGTTCTATTGGTCTATGTGTCTATTTTTGTGCCAGTACCATGCTGTTTTGGTGATCGCACCCTTGTAATATAGCTTGAAATCAGGCAGTGTGATTCCCCCCAGGTTTGTTTTTCTTTTTCAACATTTTCTGGGAGATTTGGGGTCTTTTCTGGTTCCATACATAATTTTAGGATTGTTTGTTCCAGCATGTTGAAAACTGCCAATGGTATTTTGATCAGGATGGCATTGAAAGTATAGATTGCTCTAGTCAGCATAGACAGTTTAACAATGTTTATTCCTCTGATCCATGAGCATGGAATGCTTTTCCATCTTTTTGTGTCTTCTTCAATTTCTTTCATGAGTGTTCTATAGTTACTCAAGTATAGATCCTTTACCCCTCTGGTTAGGTTTATTCCAAGGTATCCTATGGTTTTTGGTGCTACTGTAAATGGAATTGATTCTCTAATTTCCCTTTCTACAGTTTCATTGTTAGTGTATAAAAAAAGCAACTGATTTCTGCACACCGATTTTGTACCTGCCACATTACTGAATTACTGTATGAGTTCTAGCAATTTTGAATTACTGTATGAGTTCTAGCAATTTTGGGGTGGAGTTTTTGGGTTTTCCACATAAAGTATCATGTCATCTGCAAAGAGATGAAAGAGAGAGAGTTTGACTTCTTCTTTGTCAATCTGAATACTTTTTCTTTTTGTTGTCTGATTGCTTTTGCTAGGACTTCTGGTACTATGTTAACAACAGTGGCGAGAGGTGGGCATCCTTGTTGTGTTTGTGATCTTAAGGGAAAAGCTCTCAGCTTTTCCCCAATGAGAAGGATAGTCACTGTGGGTTTTTCATAGATGGATTTTATGAAGTTGAGGAATATCCCTATACCCTGAAGAGTTTTAATCAGGAAAGGATTCTGCATTTTGTCAAATGTTTTTTCTACATCAACTAAGAGGACCATGTGGTTCTTCTCTCTTTTCTTATTAATTTGTTCTATCACACTGATTGATTTGTGAATGTTGGACCACCCTCGCATCCCAGGGATAAATCCCACCTGGTCATAATGGATAATCTCTTTAACATAGTGTTGGATCCTATTAGCTAGGATCTTGTTGAGAATTGTGGCATCCATATTCATCAGGGATATTGGTCTGAAATTCTCCTTTTTGATAAGGTCTTTGTCTGGTTTGGGAATCAAGGTAATGCTGGTGTCACAGAAAGAGTCTGGAAGTTTTGCTTCTGTTTCTGTTTTTTGAAAGAACTTCAGAAGACTAGGTATTGTTTCTTCTTTGAATGTTTGGTAGAATTCTCCAGGGAATCCATCAGGTCCTGGATGCTTATCTTTTGGAGGTTTTTGATTACTGCTTTAATCTCGTCACTAGTTATTGGTCTATTCAGGTTGTCAATTTCTTCCTGTTTCAGTCTTGGAAGTTTATAGGTTTCCAGGAATGCATCCATTTCTTCTAGATTGCTTAACTTATTGGCATATAGCTGTTGGTAATTTCTGTTGATTGTTTCTATTTCTTTGGTGTTAGTCATGATGTCTCCCCTTTCATTTATAATTTTATTAATTTTTATCCTTTCTCTTTTCTTTTGGATTAGTCTGGCCAGTGGTTTATCAATCTTACTAATTCTTTCAAAGAACCAGCTTCTAGTTTCTTTGATGTATTCTACTGTATCTCTGGATTCTAATTCAATGGTCTCTGCTCTAATCTTAATTATATCCCTTCTTGTGCATGAGTTAGGCTTAATTTGTTGTTCATTCTCCAGATCTTTAAGGTGTAGTGAGAGTTTGTGTATTCAGGATTTTTCTATTTTTTTTGAGTGAGTCTTGGATGGCCATGTACTTCCCCCGTAGGACCGCCTTTGCCATATCCCATAGGTTTTGGACTGTTATGTTTCTGTTCTCACTGGTTTCCATGAATTGTTTAAGTTCTTTTTTGACTTCCTGATTGACCTTAACATTCTTGAGCAAGATGGTCTTGAATTTCTTCCAAACTTTTTCTTGTGATTAAGTTCTAGTTTCAAAGCACTAGAGATTATGTAGGGAATAGTCTCAATCTTTTGGTTTCAGTTGATACCTGATTTGTGACCCAGTATGTGGTCTATTCTGAAGAAAGTTCCACGTGCACTCGAGAAAAATGAGTATTCTATTGTTTTAGTGTGGAATGTTCTGTATAAATGTATGAGGTCTATCTGGTCCAGAGTGTCATCAAAGCTCTTATTTCTTTGTTGATTTTCTGTTCGGATGATCTGACTGTTGCAGAGAGTGGAGTGTTAAGATCCCCTATAATTAATGTATTATTATCAATATGTCTCTATTTTGATTAACAGTTGGCTTATGTAGTTTACTGTTTCCATGGTGGGGGCACAGATATTTATAATTATTAGATCTTCTTGTTGGATAGACCCTTTAAGAATGATGTAGTGTCCTTCTGCATCTCTGACCACAGTCTTTAGCTTAAAATCGAATTGGTCTGATATGATAATTGTTACCCCAGCTTTCTTTTGAGGTCTACTGGCATGAAAGATGGTTTTCCAACCCTTCACTTTCAGTCTGGATCTATCTTTAGGTTCAAAATGAGTCTCTTGTAGACAACATATGGATGGGTCCTGCCTTATCCAGTCCACAACCCTGTGCTGTTTTATGGGAGCATTTAGGCCATTCATGTTGATAATGATTATTGAAAGATACATTTTTATTTTCATCATGTTGCCTGTGACATCCTTGTTTCTACAGATTGTCTCTGTAAATTTCTGTTCAATACCACTCTGGGGGGGGTCTTTCTTCTTTTATAGAAATCCCTTAATACTTGTTGCTGGGCCAGCTTAATAGTCACATATTCTTTCAGTTTTTGCCAGTCTTGGAAGCTCTTCCTCTCTCCATCTGCACTGACTGACAGCCTTGCCGGATAAAGTATTGTTGGCAACATGTTCTTCTCATTTAGTACACTGAATATGCCTTGCCAGCCCTTTCTGGCTTGCCAGGTTTCTGTGGACTGGTCTGACATTATTCTGATGTTCCTCCCTCTGTACATAAGGAATCTTTTCCCCTTAGCTGCCCTTAAGATGTTTTCCCTGGTTTTAAGATTGGTGAGTTTCACTCTCACATACTGGGGGGGGGGGGGGGTCAGTTTGCCCTTCTGGATCTTGGGGGGTGTTCCCTCTGCCTCTAGGACATGAACACTTGTTTCATTCCATAGATGAGGGAAATTTTCAGCTAGGATTTGCTCAACTATATCTTCTAGTCCTCTCTCTCTTTCTCTGTCTCTCTCCACCCCCTCAGGGATCCCAATAATTCTGACTTTGGAACATTTCATGGTGTCATTACTTCTCTAATTCTATTTCCATGTACTCTAAGCTGTTTGTTCCAGGCCTCCTCCTGATCCTTCTCTACTATCAGTTTGTCTCCTAGATCACTAATTCATTCTTCTGCTTCATTTAGCCTAGCTGTTAGAGTATCTAGATTAGATTGGATCTCACTGATAACATTTTTAAGTTCTGCCAGATCAGCTTTCACTTCTTCCCTTAGAGAATCTATGTTGCCATTAACGGATTTCTCCAACCTTGCTATTGTCTACATAACCATTGCCCTGAAGTCCATTTCCCACATCTTGTTTATGTGCATATCCATTAGTTTTGTGGAAGAGGTCGGTCCCTGAATTTTTACTCTGTTTGGGGGTTTATCCTCCCAGTCATTCCAGCAAGAGGTGGTTGAGGGGATGTACAGAGTCCAAACCATGGACCACAAGCCAAGCAAGATGCACCCCATTTTATAGGGACCTTAGGGTTGATGGCTTCTTGTTCTTTCAGCCTGTCTTCTGGGGTAAGGGGTCTGCGGTGCTGTTACTTATGCATCCCTGTTTGGGCAAAGTTGCCCTGCTCTGCTGTGGGGGGGAATAGGCTCAGTGAGAACCAGTTTTGGGGGGCTTTTGTTCTCTGGCAGCTTTCCTTGGTGGCTTTTCATGTCTCTTCCGAGAGTCAGAGCAGAAGTGACCATATCCAATCTTCTGTCTCAGAACACAGAGATCACAGTCTGTTCTCCAGAAGGCCCTCCAGGCCATACTGACTCCGTTTTTTGTCTGTGCTGCTGAAAACTGCAGCGTCCTGGGTTGTGGGCCCCACAACAGCACTCCTAGCCCTTGCTTCCAGGTCCTGGCACGTCTTTGCCCTTTGGACTTCTAAAACTGCCAGCTGCTCCCAATTCCCATCTATGCCCCTGCAGCTCCAGGGTTCAATCTGGAGGGGCTGCCCTAAAGTCCTTTCCTGGTGGCTACCAGTCTGCGAGTCTGTGCCTGGTACCCAGCATGGGATGCTTTTGTGCTCCTGTGTTACTTCACCTTCTGGATGCCAGTGCTTATGGAGGCTACTTCTCCCTTCTGTTTATCTTCAGGTATCTGCCCGCAGAATTGTGGCTCCTGCTTCATACCTGAAATTGGCCACTGGACATATTCTGTTGGTATAGATCCTGATATACCTTTTTACATCTCAGGCTGATTTCATGGGTGTTCAGAGTGGTCTGGCAGATATCCAGCTCAATTCAGGGGACTGGTTGAAATAGGGTCCTCTACTCCTCCACCACCTTGGCCCCCTCCCAGGATTCTGAATTTTATTTTACGTTTACTATATCTCAATGAGCAAAACAAATAAAAAAAAAAAGTAAGCAATCTTTTTCTTGAAAGAGCATTTTCAAGCTTTATTCATGAGCCTTTGTCTTTAAGATACAGAATTATTCCATTAATTATTTTTAAAACCTATTGATTTAAAAAACACAGCATATCACTAATTAGGAAATATATATCCATGGGACAACAATCCTCTGCAAACAGAGGGAAGCAAGGGTTTGCTAGCTTCAAACTATCAAGGGATGCTCAATATGCTTCTTTAGATTTTCTATTTCTTTCTATACTCTTTAAGAAATAGACTACAACCTGCTTTTCTAGCATGAATTATCTGCTATATGAACAAAAGAAATGTGACTGTATAAGTACTAAGAACTCACATTATGCAATGACAAAATTACACTTGTCAAAGCAAAACTTCAAGAAATAAACTATACTGTAGTTCAAAACAGAAGAGTGGAAAATGTGATGTTAGTAGAATATATAGATCCATGATGGATTTTCTTATAAAGAGTACGAAATGTGAAATTACTCAAACTTGATTAGAAGAACTACTTAATTGTTTTCAATTATCCTTAAAAAATTAGAGACAGATTCTATTATGAAGAATAAATAAAATGAAATTTGGGAAAAAGTATCTATTAGTAATAAGAGAATCTGGCTGAAAGCAGATGAAGTCACAATTCCTAAAAGTATAATATGCTCAGCTATGTGACAGCTTTGGTTATAAGGCAGAAACATTTCCAGTCTCACCACTAAAGAGGAATGCTGATTTTGGAATTCGGTCACAGTAGGGAGTATAATAGGAAATATCTATGCACCAAAAAAGACTATTCTGCTCTACATTGTCCTAGGAAGCAACCTCATTAAATAATCACTTGAAGCATTCCAAATCTATCTGTGAAAGTAGCAAAAAATGAAAAGAGATCTCATTCTGTATGACTGCCCAAAACCCAAATCAATCTTCTGAGTTTTCAATGAGTCTATTTCCAAATGATTTTGTTTGCTTTTACAAGAATGTGTTTTTGAATTTAGATGGTGACAACTGAGTCAATCAAAATCTTCACTCTCCTAAGGTGACTACCTAATGTCGAAAAGGTGCCAAGGTTAGCAAAGTCTTATGGTTAATTACCAGAACATACCATTTTCCTCTTAGAAAAAAAAAAAACTCTATTTTCCTTCTTCCAGATGCACAGGGGAAAAAAAAAGCTACAGATTCAGAAAAAAGCAAATCCCATCTTATGTACTTTAAAAAAAAGCAATGATGTAGACATTCAACTGTTTCTCTCTCTTTTTCAAATAAATGAATCTTAAAATACCCTTGAAAATTGATAGTAAGGTATACATCTCTGTATACAGATGGCATTACCAATGTACATGACATATTTGGATATGTGATTAGAAAACTAAGAGGTGCATATATTTTTAGGATATAGAAACCTTTGTTTTACAGTAAAGTGAGAAGAAGAAATTGTAAAATATTTAAAATAAATCTTTGTGGGGCACCTGGTGGGCTCAAATAATGATCGCAGCCCCCACATCCGACTCCTTGCTCAGCGGGGAGTCTGCTTCTCCCTCTCCCTCTGTCTGCTGTCCCCCTGCCTGTGCTCTCTCCCTCTGTCAAATAAATAAATACAATCTTTAAAAATAAATAAACAAATCTTTCTGTGAGTGAATATTATACATGTATTGTTCCTATGCGTTGCCATACTATTGTATCGATTGTACTTATAGGCAGCCCAGTGATATATACTGGGGAAAAAAGAAAAAATGCTTATAGGAATAGTGAGAGAGAGAATTGCCTCAACTACATTTAAGCATCATTTAAGCATAATTACTGTGCACATGAATAAAATATTTTTTAACATTTTATCAACAGGGAAGCTCTCTTGGACCACTCATAAAAACAAACAAACAGAATATTGCCATCTGTCTAAATGAATTCGAATCTCCCTCTCAGCTCCATGTCTATTTGCTTAATAGCAAAGTATTTTCGACTGTATTGGAGGCAATTATCCCAGAAAACCCTCTCCCAAAATAATACGTGAATTGAGACTTCCCTGACTGGCTGAGTTTGCAAGCCTATTTTTAACTGGAGTGTAGACCTGGCTCAATGTACCGTGTTTGGGCCAGAAGCCAGGAAGGTCTGGGGAGGGGCTGTGAGTTCCTTGGCTCTCAGGTGACCTGGAGATGCTGAGGTGGGGAGCAAGTGTTGGGCCTCCACAGGAAGTCTAATGAATATGGTTAAAACATCATTTAAAAATTTTTCTTCCCTGCTGCTCTGGGAAGTGCCAGTACTTGGCATTTTTCCTACAAAATTGAAAAGTCTGATAATGCCGAATGCTGTGAAGAAAGTTGGAATGAAATTCTCAGTATCTAGTGATCAGTTAATCCAGTTTCTTGGCTCTGGGAAAAGAACTAAAATCAACAGCTGCCTTTTTACTTTTACTTTTCTTGTCATTCCTGGATAATCGAATTGTCCCTTGTATTATAATTTATTTGTCTTCCCCTCCTTGTTCTCATAGCCAAATCACTGATACCTGATACATGTCATAGTAAATCTCCATTTGGTTTGCAACATCTTTTCTTTACCATTTTCTCTAAAGCGTTTATAACAACTTTGAAAATAGATATCAAAACTTACCCAAATTCTATCCAGCCTGCAAAATTTCTAGGGGTCTCCAACACAATATCAGATGTTTCGTTCAGTAACCTCAATACTTCTACTGTTGAATTTTGACAAGAGAACACAGGGAAATAACAAATAACCTCTCTCTGTTTTTCACCTGGCCAAAAACTTTTAAACAAAGTTCTTACTGATTCAAATAAAATGGAAAAAGAGAAGAGAAAAATTTTTTTAAAACCGTTGCTTTGTTTTTATTATGAATTGAGGAGCTGGTAATTATTTGTCTACCTAGAATAAATTATCTCTCTCTCTCCAATTGATAAATCTATGGCATGGTTGAGATCTTGTAATCAAAATCTCCATGCAATAATGCCTCCCAAACCCTCAGCTATTGGCAATGTCGTGAAATTATAAATTATTCTCTACTTTCGTAACAGTAGACTATTTTTATTACTTGTAGTATATATATATGATATTACTCTTCCTAAGAATGTTTCATAGCCCTACACTCTTCTTTTCCTCATAAATTTTCATTATTTAAGAAATTAAAAAATTTTAATTGAAGTATAGTTGACATATATTGGTTTCAGCTGTCCAATATAGTGATTCAACAATTACAAACACAATGCTCACTAGTCTAAGTGTAGTTACCATCTGTCACCCTACAAAACTATTATGGAATTATTCACTATATTCCCTACGCTGTACTTTTTCATTCCTGTGACTTATTTATGCCTTGCACTCTTCTTTGATAAATATAATGAATCAAAATTTTAAAAATCCATGAAAATTACTTTAGGGCTTAATATTTCCTGAAATAAAATATACATTTCCAAGTATAGTTTTGTATTATAAAGCTCATCATGCTTTTTTGTTGGTTTGTTTCTGCATTTTTGCCCTCTCTTCTTGATTTGAAAACTCTTATTTTTACTTCAAGCCTCAGTTCACATCTTCTAAGTAGCTTTAAAGAACCTGATCTGCCTAAGCTAATGGTCCACCTCTGTATTCCCATTTACTCTCCTTTATACCTTTGCTAGGGTTTTCCTTGCACCATCATTATTCATTTTTTGTGTTTGTCTCTTTCACTAAATGTTGAGTACCCAGGATATTCACTTCCTGGGACTGCTGCAATGAATTACCACAAATATGGCAATTAAAAACACCACACATGTTTACAGCCTCACATTTCCGGAGTCTAAAAGTCTGAAATCAGTAAAACTGGGCCAAAATCAAGGGGCTGGCAGGGCTCGGCTCCTTCTATCTCTACTAGGGGAGAATCTGTTCCTTGCTTCTTCCAGTTCCTGGTGATGGCCATATTCCCTGGCTGGCACTCCTATCACTTCAATCACTGCCTCCATTATCACACTGTCTTCTCCTCTTACATCTGTATCAAATCTCCCACACCTACATCTTACAAGGATAAACATAACTGCATGTGGATCCACCTCAACACATCCAAATAACCCCAGGATATTCCCAAGATGCTTAGTGTGTTCACATCTACAAAGTCTTTAACCATATATGGTTACATTCACATATTCCAGAGATTAGGATGTAGACCTCTTAGGGGACAATTATCAAGGTTACAATGCTCAGTGAGGAAGAAGTATCTTATTCCATGTTGATACCTTCAGTCCTTGGTGTATTACCTGGCACAGAACAGAAGCTATATAATTGTTGATAAACAAATATATATACATAATTTCACTGAGGTTATAACTGCATACAAATTCATGAAAAATTGTTAGTTTACAGTGTTCATTAGAATTCAGTATTGAGAAAAACTGACCAGAGGCGTTAACAGGCTAATATTAATGTTTTTAGTGGCCATATATAATGAATAACTACATTTATTTTATAATTAGTTTCTCATTCAACATCTAACACTATTCAAAGATTACAAAGACATCAAATGAGAAAGAATTCTCCAGCCTTCAATTCATAAATAATTAAGTAACTATTAAAAGTGTGAAAGCAAAGAACATATAAGAAATAGCTTACCAGTACAAGCTCATTATTTTTCCAATTAAAAATATAATTCACATATTTGCTATTACTATTTTAAAAAGTACTGTTTTATTAAAAATCATAGAATACTAGATAATGAAATATTTGCTAATTAATGGAAATCAACTGGTGCTCTCGAAGATTGAATGTAAATGCCTCTGGTGAATGTCTACCTGGTTTTGGGTCTTTGTGCCATTTTCATGTAACTTAATCAAGGGTACTGAAGGACGGTATCACAATACATTACAACTTCTTTCCATCTTGATTATGGATGATAAATGGCTTGGTACAAGCCCTTCTTTGGAGAACACTAGATCTCTGCAATTATATTACATTCCTAACTATATTCTATAGCTTCAATTAATGCTATGAAATAAGCCCTCCACACCTGCTCCCATGAGGTGGACAGATCTACTCATCTCATACTCTATGAGATATCAACTTATTTGAATGTTTGTTCTCCAAAGTATACTTAAGATTGATGCCATTTGAAAAATAAAAGTTAACATATTAATGTTATTGATATTTGCTATGGCTTAATAGAATATACAAAGCTACCATGAAAATAATTTAATCTAAATTTTTTAATATTAATAACATAAATGTTCCTACGAAGGGGAGGAATTTATAAGCTCTGAAAACACTTATTATCAAAAGAGTCAGAGATTTCCTAATGCATTCTGCTATGTCATTCCAAGATTCCTGATGAAATCTGTGGCAAATTTTTGCAACTGTAAAAAACTGAAGTGAAAGTGATATAGATTTATTGCAGTCATAATGCTCAAAACTGTTACTTGCTGAATATTGGAACAATACTGTCCATTGAAAGCTGTTATCATCTACATCATTTAGATAACTATTTCTTTTCATTTTGGGTACACAGAATCTAAACTACCACAGAAAACAATTTCAGTTACAATTAGAACTTTTTTTGTGCAATCAAATGATTTTCTCTCACTAGGCCATGTATTACCTAAAAAAAGGTGTTTGAGAATAATTATCAAAGTAGGACTACGTTAACTTTATCCCTCTATCAGGAGAAGACGTAGGATTTATTTACTCAACTGATTCCATTCTTTTTAAACTGGTGTCTACCATGAGCTATGATTATGCTCCCCTCCCTTTTTTAAAGTTTTATTTTTTTTAGTAATCTCTACACCAAATATAGAGCTTTAACTCACAATCCCGAGCTCAAGAGTCACATACCCTCCTGACTGAGCCAGCAAGGCACCCCTATGATTATGAAATTTAAAGAAATATACATTTAAGTAATAACATTTACCAAAGGAAAGTCTACAGTTTTACGGGATATTTGAGAATCAAAAGGGAAATATCCAGAGCATGGATGTGATTAAACAATAAATAATATTAAAAAAAAATAAAGAGAAATAAGATTTTAAGATAACCTTCTTGTCTGGACATAAGATGTCTAGCAATTCTTTACTCATAAAGGTATCTGTAACAACAAAAAAATTGCTATCTTTATGAAACATATTTCAGTGAAAAAAGAGACAAAATAAATCAGTATGTAATATTTTAGACAGTAAAGTGTTACATGAAGAAAAATTTGAAAAGGAAGTAGAAGAGGAGTAGGACAGGATTATAATATTAAACAGTGTGATCACAGATGAGGTCTTACCAAGAAGTTAAAATGTGAGCTTCGGTGTAGAAGAAGGGAGCAAGTTGATACCTAAAGGAAGAGCATTCTAGGCAGAGGAATGCTCCTGCACAAGCAGGACTACTACTCTTGCGTTTGCAGAATATGCAGGAGTCTGGTGTGACTGGAGCAGAATGAGCACAGAGACGAAAAGGAGACGAGCTCAGAAAGGTAGATAGACAGATGGGTCAAAAGTTCAGCATAAAAATCCTGCAGCATTGGACTGGATGCATGTATCCCAGGAAAGCTGCACCAGGAGATTCCATGGGGTCATTACCAAGAATGGGTTAGATCTCAATGTGTTGGTACTAAAGGAACTCAGTGAACAGGGTAAGTACTGTGCCTATGCCATGATCCCATTTTGTACATGTATCTGGTCTTTATGGCAGAGAAAGGCTTTCCAAAAGGACACATAAAAAGCAGCTAATAGCAGTAACTTTAGAAAGATCCAGAGATGAGACAGAGTGTGAGAGAAGCTTTTATTTTTTTATACTTCCCTTTACTGCTTTGTTAAACCATCTCTTATATTAACTGTACTTTAAAAAGACAAGGAAGAGAGCTGCATGCATATCTGCGGCATGGTCTCTTTTCAGTCAGACCTCATCAGGAGTTGATGAAAGTGTTGCCTTTTGCCCTTTGGATGCCATCTCAGCATCATGAAATAAACGTTGTAGTGGTGTTTCCTAACTTCCTTTATCACAGCTTATCCCAATGATCTTGATAAGTCATAACAACTTTACTAAGAAAAATTAGTTCTTCAATTTGAGCTTCCTGGCTACTTAGCAACCACATCAACCTTAGCACTTTCTTTCCTGAAACTTCTCCACACAAACTCGTGAAGCAACCACCCCAAATCACTCATATAACTATAATTATTCCTGCTTCCATCCCGCACAAAAGCTGCGTCCTCCATCATCCAGAAATGCATATTCTACTCTTCTCAGAGAAACAGTCTGCTTTGAAAACCCTCCTCCCAAATGAAGACTTTGAATTCATGTCCAACTTATTTTTATCACTCAGAACCTCAGAACATACTTTATCCTGTATTAGCCATATGTACGGAGTAGTTCCATTTTGCATTAAGCACATATTCTCCATAAGAGCAAGGGCCTAGTTTTTCCTTCCTTTAGTATTAACCCATCTTGACATTATGTGATGCTCGCTAAACAAGAGTTGTTCTATCCAAATTGTTGCATTAACTGACTTTATTTTATTAATTCATACTGCTTAGAAAGTAATTCTATAAAAACATAGGGAATGATGGAGCCCAGAACAGTCTATAAGTAACCTCAAACCCTTTGCGGTAACCTCTAAATATTTTTCTCCTCATCTTTCTGGGTTAAATTTTTACTGCTGTAAAAACCGGAAAGCTAAAACCTCTTATTTCCCAGTCTGTTCAGTAAAACTGTTGAGGTATCTGGAAAGTGAAAATGCAGCAAGGGACATCTTCTTGAGTGACTGTATTGTTTTCCTCCCCTCCTCCGACAGCAAAGTCTTACTGCAGTCCAACAGGTTTTTGTGTAGCAGAGTCCTGTGCCCATTTTTTAGCTTTTTGTGTGTCAAGAGGCAGTTGTCCCAGTAGAGGTGATGACCAGAAGACCTATTCCTATGTCTTTCCTCAATTTTGAGGCTGTCATGCAGAAGAGTTTCCTGGCAACTGGGCAAGAGTTATGGTAGTAGCTTCTTGTGTTCTGATAGCAGCCTAAGGTTAATCATTCCTAGAGGCCCACTATAGACCAGTCCAGGCTTTCCAATGACTTTATGAGCACCCAATGTATGCCTTACATGTATTAATCTTCTGTGGCTAATTACAACAAACTTGGTACCTTACACAATGGAAATTTATCCTCTTAACATTTCTGGTGACCACAAATCTGAAATGAGTCCTATGGGACTCAAGTCAAGGTGTTAGCAGGGCTATTTCCCCTCCAGAAGCTCTAGAATATATCTATATCCTTGCTGTTTTTGGTGTCTACAGCTACATTTCCTTCAACCCTTGACTCACGTCCCCTTCCTGTATGAGCAAAGCCAGCAGCTTAGCATCTTCTCTGACTCTTCCTTCACACAGCCTCTTCCTCCTTCTTATGAGGACACGTGCAACTGCATATATGGCTCAATGAGGCAACATTCAGAGGATCCAAAGATTAGGACCTGAATACATCTTTGGGAATATTATTTAGCCTGCTACATGATGCCTTCCTCTTTCACCTGTCATGTTATGTGGGTAACACAGTCAAAGGTTCCAGGCAATAGAAAGTTGACATCTTTGGAGGGGGGTACGGGAGGAGGCATTACTCTGCTGGCCCCAGAAAGGTACACAGAATAAATGAGAAAACATGATAACAAATAATGAAACTTCTAGCACTCCTAGGAGAAGTTTTTATCACCTTCCCCACATGTAGCCCATCCTTCCTACTTAGCACTTTTTGCTTCTCTCCCAAGCCTCCCGCTAAAGCCAATCAAAGCTCAACAAGTGACCACCCTGCTGCCCGGCCTTTGCTTACTTTGTTTATGTAGGTAGAATGGTCTCCTCCTCCCTCTCCACACAGCTATAATCCTCACTCTTTACTGCCAGGACCAACAAAAATCCTTCCCACTTCTTAAAATCTTCCCCCATCACTTCAGCTGAAAGGAAATGTTGGGAAATCCTGTAGTGCTGTCTTTGCCACTATAACATTTACGATGAAGTGAAGTTTTCTTCACATATGACCACACATCCTGTCAGAAACTTAAGCTCCCAGGGATCACATACTCTGTTTTGCATTCACAGCTAATTATTAGCCATTCCTGATATACCAAAAGAAAATTCATACTATTAAGCTCAAGTAATTGGCATATAACATTGTATAAGTTTGAGGTATTCAACCTATTTGATATATTTATATATTAGAATGGGTCTCCTATCTCCAGAATATGTCTAAACTTCTTAGAATGCAAAAAGTTATTTTTGATTTTTATTAATTTGCTGTGCTTTCACTTTGTACTTAAATCGGTCACTGACTGCAGAGAGATGACAGTAGATGGTATATAAAAAAGTACCTAGGGGCGCCTGGGTGGCTCAGTGGGCTAAAGCCTCTGCCTTTGGTTCAGGTCATGATCCCAGGGTCCTGGGATCTAGCATCGCATTGGGCTCTTTGCTCAGCAGGGAGCCTGCATCCACCTCTCTCTCTCTGCCTGCCTCTCTGCCTACTTGTGATATCTGCCTGTCAAATAAATAAAATCTTAAAAAAATAAATAAAAAGAGAAGGATCCCCTCCCCCCCATAAAAACAAAGAGGGGAGGGGCGCCTAGGTGGCTCAGTGGGTTAAAGCCTCTGCCTTCAGCTCAAGTCATGATCCCAGGGTCCTGAGATTGAGCCCCACGTCAGAATCCCTGCTCAGCAGGAAATCCGCTTCTCTCTCCCCACTCTCCCTGTTTATGTTCCTTCTCTCACTGTTTTTCTCTCTACCAAATAAATACAATCTTTAAAAAAATTAAAAACAACAACAACAACAACCACCACAACCAGGAATGCACTTACTCTTATTTTAAGTTTAGGAGCTATATATTTAATAAGACTCTTTTCCTTTTAGGTAAAGAATGTCCCAAATATTACAAGTACTTATATTTTCTTAGACTGTAAAGGTAAACATTCTCAAAGAGAGCTTCTGAATTAAGGACAAATATAGGCATCCCAACATGCCCGACTCACACAGGCATCCGGATGCTAAGGTCTCACACATGCATCCCGATGCGTGCATCTCACGCAGGCATCCTGACATGTATGTATCACATGGGTATCATGACATGTATGCATCACAGAGGTATCACGACAGCACTCGATGAGGACCACATGATCTGCAATCTTCTGTAGAAAATGCACTGGAATGTGCAGGAATAAAATCGGGATGAACTGGTAAAATTGGTTTGGGTTCAGTTTCTCAGTAGTTGAGCACTCACTCATGAATATTGGTGCCACCTGAAAACTTCCACAAAATACAGTCTTTCCATCTTCCTGAGTTAATTAATAGATGCTGCAGATCAAAATTTAACATCTCCTTTGGGTGATCATTCTGAGGATCAGTTCTCGTTGTGCTATGATTCTGAAGAGATTGTGAAATTCCTTAGACATTGTTATTTTTAAAAAATCATCTTTTTCTCTTTTAATTAATTCTGTTTGAATTTCTTATTATTGAGGCTTTGTATAATTAAGCTGCAGCTACGATCAGGGATCATGATATTCACAGGAGGTACCAAAGAGCTGGGTCAGGAACTGACAGTGACCTGAGTAACCTAGGAAACGCTTCTTGGCTGCTGTATCCATTCTCTGTTTTGTAAAGTAACATCAACAATAAATTCATACTTTCCAAGACCATATTGTACAATGATAACAATGATAGTTTAATAGTAATATAAATATGTGGAAAAGAAAAAAAATAATAGTAGGTTATTATTTGATTTTTGTAAATCAAAATAAAATGCTAGGGTATAAGCTCCTCTAGGCAAGTATTCTACAGTTTTATTTAGGCAGACATTTCCCAATGAAATCGTTGAGAAAGTTGTTTTTTGTACTGAAGCTAAATTATGATGAATCCCTTATTGTAAAACATATTATTTAATGAACACTTACTTTGATGTTTTTTGGCAAATTTGGGTTAATTTCTCCAGAATAACTAACTTTTAAAAACATATTATTTATATTAAGCCCCAAACTATAATCAATCAGACATACTACATTATTCATTCTATTAAATTACAGACATGCATGTCTTCTGAGTATAATTTTCTGATTTCTTAATATGACCTTATATAAGAACAACTTGTATTGGTTATTTTCTAAAATATTCTCATTTTGATAATTTTATATCAAATAATTTATCAACTCATATTTGAGGATCGGTTATATGTGTATGATTTCAGTTAGCAACGATGTTTTATTGCTACCGACATATACCATAACAGTTATAGTAGCATAATCCATATTTACACACTCAATTTTTTTTTCCAGGATAGACTGAATTACAGAGTATTTCAATTTATACCATTCTGTTAGTTTTTGAATAAGTCATACATGTATTTGACACAAAATTTTTAAAGGTACAAAGCAATACACAAAAAATAGATTTTCCCTTCATCCATACATCCTTAGCCAACTTACCTCTATGAACTGAGCACTGTTAGCAATCTTTCAACTGTACTTTCAGAGATGAATTCTAACGAAACTGAGTTTAACACTTTCAGATCTATACTAAATTATGTGATAGGCCAATGTGTAGGGCAGCATTTTCCAAAGGGTGTTCCCTCAGAATATAAGTCCTTTGAAATTTTCAGTTAACCAATCATTTTGGAAAATATGACATATCCCTAACTCCACTTTAAGATTCCAGTTACATACCCATTAGGACTCTGAATTCTTCAGGCTGGGAATATGTCTAACTTTTTTTAACTTAACTTTTTTTTTTTTTAAGATTTTATTCGACAGGCAGAGATCACAAGTAGGCAGAGAGGCAGGCAGAGAGAGGGGGGAAGCAGGATCACCGTGGAGTAGAGAGCATGATGTGGGGCTCAATCCCAGGACCCTGGGATCATGACCTGAGCTGAAGGCAGAGGCTTTAACCCACTGAGCCACCCAGGCACCCTAACTTAGCATTTCTTAAGCTTATTTCACCACATAACACTTTTTTCCTCTTTACCCAAGAGCACTAATAAGCAACCTGTAAAATTAATTTATTTTAGAACTAAAGAGTTACTATCTGAGTAAATAAGGTACTTATAAGGTATTGCTACTGGTTTATTAACTACAATGACTGTACCACACTAATAGAAGATGCGAATAATAGAGAAAGCTGAGTGTGGTACATATGGCAACAGTATTATCTTTTCAATTTTCTATAAATCTAAAACTATCCTAAAAAATGAAGCCTAACATAAAAAAAAGTCAATTTGGGAGCTGCAAATGCAACATTAAATGACATAAAAAGGCACATTAAGAAATCCAACTTCTAGACTAAGTTATAGTGAGTTGGTGCCAGGAGGCTTTGGTCAGCTCACTACAATGGTTTTCTTCGTTGCAAAATGATTATTCAGGTTTGTTTCCCTTTTTTTCTCACCAATCACTATAAAATCTTCCTAAAATATGATGGAGATAAAATTAGTTTATTTCTGTGTTTGTTTTTAATTCAGAAATTCATCTTCTGTTCAGGAACTCAATTTAAGAAATATTTTTAGGTAGCTATTTCATAACAACCAACTTGAGAATGTCTTTAAAAAGAAACTTCAGGGTCCATATCTGGGCTCTCTACTCTGTTCCAATGGTCTATGTGTCTGTTTTTATGCCAGTACCATGCAGTCTTGGTGATCACAGCTTTGTAATAAAGCTTGAAATCAGGTAATGTGATGCCCCCAGTTTTATTTTTGTTTTCAACATTTCCTTAGCGCTTTGGGGTCTCTTCTGATTCCATACAAATTTTAGGGTTATTTGCTCCAGCTCTTTGAAAAATACTGGTGGAATTTTGATCAGAATGGCATTAAAAGTATAGATTGCTCTAGGCAGTACAGACCTTTTAACAATGTTTATTCTTCCGATCCAAGAGCATGGAATGGTCTTCCATCTTTTTGTGTCTTCTTCAATTTCTTTCATGAGTGTTCTGTAGTTCCTCGAGAACAGTTCCTTTACCTCTTTGGTAAGGTTTATTCCCAGGTATCTTATGGTCCTTGGTGCTATAGTAAGTAGATGGAATCGATTCTCTAATTTCCCTTTCTGTATTTTCACTGTTGGTGAATAAGAAAGCCACTAATTTCTGTACATGACTTTGTATCTTGCCATGTTGCTGAATTGCTGTATGAGTTCTAATAGTTTGGGGGTGGAGTCTTTTGGGTTTTCCATATAAAGAATCATGTCATCTGCAAAGAGAGAGAGTCTGACTCCCTCAACTCTATGGGCAAATAATCTTTGACAAAACAGGAAAAAATATACAGTGGAAAAAAGACAGTCTCTTCAATAAATGGTGGTGGGAAAACTGGACAGCTATATGTAGAAGAATGAAACTCGACCATTCTCTTACACCGTACACAAAGATAAACTCAAAATGGATAAAAGACCTCAATGTGAGACAGGAATCCATCAGAATCCTAGAGGAGAACATAGGCAGTAACCTCTTCGATATCAGCCACAGCAACTTCTTTCAAGATATGTCTCCAAAGGCAAAGGAAACAAAAGCGAAAATGAACTTTTGGGACTTCATCAAGATCAAAAGCTTCTGCACAGCAAAGGAAACAGTTAACAAAACAAAGAGGCAACCCAGGGAATGGGAGAAGATACTTGCAAATGACAGTACAGACAAAAGGTTGATATCCAGGATCTATAAAGAACTCCTCAAACTCAACACACACAAAACAGACGATCATTTAAAAAAATGGGCAGAAGATATGAACAGACACTTCTCCAATGAAGACACACAAATGACTATCAGACACATGAAAAAATGTTCATCATCACTAGCCATAAGGGAGATTCAAATTAAAACCACATTGAGATACCACCTTACACCAGTTAGAATGGCCAAAATTAGCAAGACAGGAAACAACATGTATTGGAGAGGATGTGGAGAAAGGGAAACCCTCTTACACTGTTGGTGGGAATGCAAGTTGGTGCAGCCACTTCGGAGAACAGTGTGGAGATTCCTCAAGAAATTAAAAATAGAGCTTCCCTATGACCCTGCAATTGCACTACTGGGTATTTACCCCCAAAATACAGATGAGGTGAAAAGAAGGGCCATCTGTACCCCAATGTTTATGGCAGCAACGGCCGATAGCCAAACCAAGATGCCCTTCAACGGACGAATGGATAAGGAAGATGTGGTTCATATACACTATGGAGTATTATGTCTCCATCAGAAAGGACGAATACCCAACTTTTGTAGCAACATGGACAGGACTGGAAGAGATTATGCTGAGTGAAATAAGTCAAGCAGAGAGAGTCAATTATCATATGGTTTCACTTATTCGTGGAGCATAACAAATAGCATGGAGGACAAGGAGAGATGGAGAGGAGAAGGGAGTTGAGGGAAATTGGAAGGGGAGGTGAACCATGAGAGACTACAGACTCTGAAAAACAACCTGAGGGTTTTGAAGGGGTGGGGGGGGTGGGAGGTTGGGGGAACCAGGTGGTGGGTATTAGAGAGGGCACAGATTGCATGGAGCACTGGGTGTGGTGCAAAAACAATGAATACTGTTAGGCTGAAAAGAAATAAAAAATTAAAAGAAAAGAAAAGAAAAGAAACTTCAGGTCACCTATGTGACACAATGGGTTAAGCCTCTGCCTTCGGCTCAGCTCCTGATGATCCCAGGCTCCTGGCATGAGCCCTGCATCCTGCTCTCTGCTCAGCAGGGAGCCTGCTTCCCTTCCTCACTCTTTGTCTACCTCTCTGCCTACTTGTGATCTCTGTCTGTCAAATAAATAAATAAAAATCTTAAAAAAAAAAAAAAGAAACTTCAAAGATTTTGTTTTCTGAAACAAATGAAACATTTTTTCCAGAGTCTTACCTAAATATCAATTTATACACAAAGAGTTTATGTGAAAATTTTATAGAAACAAAGGTAAATTTCCTCTAGAGATTATCTAAAATGACTACCTATTGGGGAGGACACTCAACTCTTGATTATCTGGTAGAAGATTATTAAGGTTATAATCAACCAGAGAGAGTGCATTTAGAAGAAATTAAAATTATTATAAATCAATAAAACATCTAGATACCAAAAGATACTCTTTTAGTAACTAAGATAGCCTGACAGACTAGGCCCTCCCTGTTCCTCAGCCCATACAGCAGTATATTCTAATATTGAAGTCCAAAGACTTCGGCTGAACCTAGGTAAGGGTAAACAATGGAGAAAGGAGACATGTCTGCTCAATTCAAGTCTCATGAATATAGGGGATCTTTGCTAAGAAGTTGTTTAACAGCCCATTATTTTTCGGCAATTTATGTGGCCCTAAATCAAAGTGCTTGTATTACTTTTGCACTTTTGGATATTATCTGTGGACTGTGTTCTGAAATACTAGTTTACTAATAAATTTATTTTGTGTCATATTGTTACTAGTTTTATAGTTTTGTTTTACCCACAATTCTGGGTAATTTGTGGTTTCTTTTCAATCTATTCATCCCTCCAATTAAGCCAGTTAATCAAGGGCTGACTGTAGTTGAGTTCAAAGTCATTAGTTTTACTATATTCTCAAGTTGTTTCCTTATTTGCTATGCGTCATCTGTAAATATTATCAAAGTTATTCCTAATTCTATTTGTAGCCAATTTTTTTGAACTTGAAATTGTACTCGTTTGAATCATTACCTCAAATCCTTCATTCTCAAAGCACACTCAACATAATATTAACTAAATACAAGTCGGCTATGTGGTTTTCTTTGTCTCTCTAATTGAATTTTCTGTTGTGTTATTTGTAGGCTTTTTGCTAGATTATACTTGATTTTCACAAGTTACTGCAACAGACAATTAAGGATATTTTAATTGACCCATTTTTAAAAGCTTGCCATAAAAGCGATTTCTTGTTTTTACAGTTAAGGAGTATTATAAATTATTTCTGGTACTTATTTTCCTTATACTTTATTATTATATTACTACAATTATAATTAAAGCTTTCACATAGTAAAAACATTTTGTCACCGACTGACATTTATGTCACATTTCCCATACTATATAATAATTGTTCTTATAAGTGCAGGCTTTAATTTTATCCTGAGTGAGATATATTTGAAACTTTCTCTATGCATAAATGAATAATCTGTCATTTCTCCTTACTGCTAGGTCAGCAATACAGTATAGAGAGAATGGACTTTAGATTGTTACTATCCAAGCTTGATTCTCTTTTATACCAATTATTATGTGTCACTCTTTAGTCCTCTCATTATAAAATGTGGATAAAATTACTGGCTATCTCATAGAATTCATGGAAGGACTAACTCATATAATGTATACAGAGCCCTTTGAAAAACTGTTTTAAGTACTTAATAGTATTAGTGATTACTATTTTTATTGGTGGTGTTATTTTTCATCATCCCAAAAAACTTTATATCTATTTCTCCTTGAATTAAATATTCCATAATTTGTTTTCTATTAAACATGAAACTACAATAAGGATACTAAAGTACATAACTTTTTCCACCCTTATAAACAGACCATTTAAGAGCCTATCTGTAAGACAAATGTCTCTGTGACCTCTGTGTAAAAGAAACTGAGCTATGGTACCTATTATTTGCATATATATATACTGTAAGTTTACTCTTAGAGCAGTCTATGATCTTACTCTCTAATACTATCTAAAATTTAATAATCTTCACTGGTAGGTATCTCTTCTTCACAGCCAATCCCCAAAAGCAAAAATAGTCTCTATTTCTGTCACCTGCTCCTCACAGATTCTTAACAACACCTACATAGTGGTGTATTCACTAAACAATCGTAGAAAACTTAAATGTTTCTAAGCATGAAGTTTTGATGAAAATTACTTCATAAATGCAAATGGGGCAAATACCAAATGAAACTCTCTATTTTCTTTGTAATTTTCATTTAGATGGAATTTAGCAAATATAAAACTACATGTAGCTTAAATGTAAATAAGTGAAGTTAAAATTAATCTGCATGGTACTTCTATGTAGCACAAGAATTCTACAGGGAAGAGATTCCTCTATAACTTATTTTTGTTTTTTATTTTATCATAGACTCAGAGTCCATAAGTGGTATGAAGCATAACTTAAATTTAAATTTAGGTGGAACAACTGACTAGTATAAATGTCAGTAATAAGAACAGTTATTGCAGAGAATGCCATGGTGGCATATTCATGCCCAAAGAGTTATTTCTCATAAAACCAGGTTAGTTTTCATTCGCACGTCCTATACAAGAGTATCCTAATTAAGGTGAAAGCAAATGAGTTTCACTCAAAGCAAAAGGATATGCTGAAATAAATTAAAATGTCAAAAGAATAGGAATAGAACAGGCAAAGAGGAGACGTGACTCTAAGGGATTTTATGTATTATGTCTGTCAATCATTTTGGAAATCTTCCAAACATAACATCAAATAAGGTCAAACTCAAGAGAGATTTGAATTCATATAGCTTATACTTTGCCACAAGGCATTGCTAAATAAATACTTGAGCTATCTGGAAAGCAGAACAGAGGAGGGGAAAAAAGATCAAGGTCATCCTTATTGGCTACTTCTCTCTTTTCTCCCACTGGAAAGCATCAAACGCTATCTTAAATTTCACAACATATCATCCCTTGCATCTTTCATCTGGATTTACAACAGCCTCCTAACTGGTCTTCCAGAGCTCCATTTTTGCCCACTTTCAATCAATCTACCACCGGGCAAGAAAAGTGATCTTCCTACAGTGTAAATCAAGTAACAAAATTCACTGTTTAAAACCCTGCAAAAGTTTCCCAGAGTACACAGAATAAAATCCAAGCTCCCTTACTTTGGCATCCAGGCTCTGCATGATCTGGCTTCTGCCTACAACCCCAAGCTATACTCGCCCCCGCACAACATATGCACACACGTGTGCAAGTATGTGCACACGTGTGTGCATGTGGTCCTCCCTGGGCATGTTACTACCTAGCCATGCTAAGCTTCTTCCCACCCTAAAGACTTTGCAGAAGTCATTTTGCCTTCATGGAAAGAATGCCTCATTTGGTCTAGCTGCTTCTGTCTACACACATCTTAAATATGACCAGTCTTGAGTCCTTCCTGACTACCTAACTAACTACCCATTTGTTTTCTTTTTAGCATATATCACAGTGTACAATTAGTTTTTGTATTTGACAGTTTTTTGTAAAGTTACTAAGCTAACATGTAAGCCCGACAGAGAGGTGTGTATCTTTTCCGACGGCATCTTTTTAAAAATTTTTATTTATTTATTTGACACAGAGAGAGAGAGTACTAGCACGTGGAGCAGCAGGCAGAGGGAGAGGGAGAAACAGGCTCCCTGCTAAACAGGGAACTCAATGTGGGGCTCCATCCCAGGACCCTGAGACCACGACAGGAACTGAACGCAGATGCTTAACCGACTGCGCCACCCAGGCACCCGCTGATGGCATCTTTTTAACATACAACTTTTTATGACAAATAAAAGGTAGATTATTCTACATGTACATCATTTTTTTTCCACCTTGAAACCAGAGGACAGTGTTTTAGAAAATACATCCCATACTACTGCATGACATTTGATGAAAGAGTAGTTCTACTGACAATTCTGCACAAGTGCTACCCACTAAATGTGCCTCTTACGGGTCCATGATGCCCATTAGGATATGAAAAATTTTGAAAAGTAAATATCATATCCATTAGGATATGAAAAACTTTGAAAAGTAAATAAATCCTTTTATTCAATCCATTGATTCCTATATTTGTAGATTCTACAAACTCCTTCTTCATTTCCTTATTTAGCATTTATTAATCTCCTGAGGTACTAGTGTTCAACTTAAGAAACTCTGAGAAATAATGTTACAGATTTCTAGGGAAGAACTAATTGCTGACTTTTCTATTTACCTACCTAAATGGATTCAAGGATTTCATTGAAGCACCAAATAACGTTCCCATAAAAACCTCTTGTTTTATAAAAATATCTTCAAAATTGTTCTAAAAAAAAAGTCTTAAGAATGTCTAAAATGGTCAAAAAATGCCAGTGCTGGGAGATAAGCCTTATCACTAAGGTTAAGTAAATTTACATAAACTAGTAGTAAGTCACTAATTTATGCACGCCTAAAATCCAGGCCTCAACCCAGGTTTTGTATTTTGTGTGTTTACTTTTTGATACATGGTTCTCCAGTTCTAGCTATGCTACTATTACTATTATTGTTTATTTATTTTTGTTTGTGATCTAATAAAGCAACCTGAAATCCTCTCAATTAATTCCTACAAAACTTTCTAGAGAGAATTTGCTGCTAATGGTTTTTCTAGGCTACATACATTCTCTGAAAGAATTAAAGTATTACTTGGATGTACACAGCTCCCCAAAACACTTTGGTTTAGCCACTTCACCAGAAGTTTCACTGATAGTTATGAACAGCTGGAGTACAAGACTTTTAAACAGTCTGATATAGTAAAGATAAATTTCCACTGGTAAAGCTATTTTATTACTCCATCTTTGCACCACTTTAGAACTTTACATTTTTGTTCAAAACACCAAAAATGTAAACTCTAAAATCCAACAATACTAGATCTTTGTTTCTGTTGCCAGTTACCTTTTTTTTTTCTTTTTAAGATTTTATTTATTTGTCAGAGGGAGAGACAGACAGAGCACAAGCAGGGGGTGCAGCAGGCAGAGGGAAAAGTGGGCTCCCTGCTGAGCAAAGGGCCCAATGTGGGACTTGATCCCAGAATCCTGGAATCATGACCTGAGCCGAATGCAGGCGCTTAACCAACTGAGCCACCAAGGCGCCCCAACCTGTTCCCTTTTTATTATTTTTTTTGGCACAAAATCCTACGTGGGCAGAAAAAGGTCTCTAAGTTCTCTCTATGTCCTCGAAAATTTTTGTAGCTATACACACCACTGGTTAGAGCACAAGTGTGTCTGTTTGCCTAACAATAGATGGTATTATTAATGGTTAGTTATGTCCACTTTTTTGGCTATATTTTGTTCTTTAGTCTACAGAGCATTTAAAGAATTGTTTATACCTATTTATGATAAAGTGGGAACAAGGTATATATATATATATATATATATATATATATATATATATATATATATTTCAACATTTGGGAAAAGGTTTAAAGAGTTAGATAGTAATAGTGTCAATATCCACACTTTTAAAAAAATTAAACCAACATTTTAAAATACCCATATAATCGGGGTTTTTTTTTAGTGTTAATTAAAAGAATCTTTTGCAACCTACTCTGCTTAAAACTAGATTTGTTTCTATACTTATAAATTTTTATGTATTCTAGCCTTTTTATTTTTATAAAATAAATACCTTTTTCTTGGGTAATCAAATATCTCATGCATATGTAATAATGTAAATATGTAAGTATCTTGCTAAGTGTCATGGCATATAGAAGATGCAGGTGTCCTATCTCAGCACTCAAGCAGCCACAAACAGAATGGAGGTAAGGCACATACATATATACCAGGCAAAAATGGGTCAAATATTAGAGGATGTGCTTAACAGCCTATATGTTCAAAGAGGAAAGACAGATTGTTCTCATGGTTTCCAGAAGTGATTTTAGAAGGACAGGGTTATAGAAGAAAAGGGGAATAAGAGTTTTCAAGCAGAAAGACAGTTTAGGAAGGGGGAGAAAAAAGGGAAGAAAGGATCCCTGTGCATTCAGTTCACTGGAAATGTTAACTAGCCTTTAAGAAGGAGAATAAAAGTACTCCTCTGTTCAACTTATAGAACTGTAACTTGATTTTACCTACAAAAAGAAATTAAATCATTTCATTAATTTTGAAAATATGGTACTATTCAAAATGTCATTTATATGAAATAAAGTAATGTCATTTCATCACCAAAAGACAAACAGTGGGAAAGTGAAATGCATATTTAAAGATTTGCTTCAAATTAGATTTTGGAGCTTAAGTTTTTCGGTAATGAATACCATGAAACACTCTGAATTCTTCAGCAGAAAAACATGCAGTCAATCTCAATTATTCTGGGGGATACTTACTAGAAGTAGCAATTGTAATCAGAAACTGCTCTGCGCAAGTGTTTTTCGGAATCCCATGATATAGTCCAGTAAAAGGTGTTCTAAATTCAGACATATTTGGGAATGTTGGTTCAATAAAGCTAACGTGCAAACGCATACTGTGATCTCAAGAAAGGGTTATAGCCTGCAAAGTTTCCTAAAAGCATATGACTACAGAACATCTGCCAGACACCTTACCATTTCAAGGAAAAACTCTTGAGATGCTGTTCTAAAGAGAAATTAGGAAATTCATTTTTCTATACAAACTTAGATAGGACTACTTTGCCTTTCTTTATATCTTATTCACAAGACGTCCTCAAGTCCTGCACCTTGCCCTACACCCCACACACAACATATATAGCATACATACGTACATATAAATACAGTATTTTATATATGTATATATCTTTTATCTTTCAATCGATCAAAATTTACCCTTCCTGGATCCTGTCTCAGGATCCATTTGTTTTCCCCTCCTGTCTTTCCCAAATCGAAAATCTTTTTTTTTTTTTTTTAAAGATTGTATTTTTTTATTTGACAGAGACATAGCAAGAGAAGGAACACAAGCAAGGGGAGTGGGGGAGGGAGAAGCAGGTTTCCCACAGAGCAAGGAGCCTGATGCGGGGTCGATCCCAGGACTCTGGGATTATGACCTTAGCTGAAGGCAGATGCTTAAGGACTGAGCTACCCAGGAACCTCCTACCAAATCAAAAATCTTAACACATAGTGCCTTCATACCAGCTGTCACAGAGGAAAATACCTAATAAATTAAGATGACTTGGCAGATAAAGTTGGTAAGTAATCAATGCACTATATACAATTTTAAGGAATAGCTCTGGCTATAACTCAAAGATATAAATCACAAACAGGAAAGTAGTACAAGAGTGGCTACAGTCTGAGAGAAGATGGCCTATTCTGCTGGCGCAAGAACTCTACCCAAATGTCTATTCGTCTAGCTTAAATGTAAATCTAGTAATAAGTATTTATCCAAAGACAGCTTTACGATTATACTTAGGAAAATGTATTTAAATTTTCTGTTCTTTTATCCTTCCAAAAAAACAAAACAAATTAAAAAAAAAATACAGGAAGAAAACTCAGGCACATTTCAGAGGAAAATCATATACCTTAAAAAACATTTTATAAATCTCATAATCATAAACGTGGGTGCAAACTAGGACATACGATTATATAATGTATGAGCTGAAAGGACTCCTACTAATTATCTAGCACCTCCAGCTTTTTCCTTTATAAATGAAATTTTAAAAGGTGTGGAGGGGGTGGTAAAGGGACGCGAAGTCACACAAATTTCTGGCATAACCAGGCAGAATGTGTCCAGGTCTTTTAACTCATTGTCCTTTTAGTGTTCCATCTCAACACAGTGCCTCCCATCTTTCTGTTTTGTTTTTGAAAATCTTCACAAATTTCAGAGAAAAAAGGTACACAAGTGTATCTTGTGCTTGTGTTTTAACATACTTAAATGTCTGGAGAAGTGAAAAGCTACCAGTAATGTCTATTCATTGTCAACCTGAGTTTATTCATACTCGCCTTCTGATTTTAAAAGTCTTAAAAACAAATGCATAATCTACTTAAACCGAGTAAATAAAAAGCCCAACAAAGTAATGATTATGTGAGTGTACTACATTTACCTTCTTAAAAGTCACCTTGTTTATCATCATACCTAAGGAAGAGTACCTTTTCACCTGCCAGCATTCTGGAGGGAGTAATTTTGTAGCATTTTAAAAATCTCAAAATATTGAACACTGACAAAAGAATAAAACTTTGGCTTATTTAAAGAAAATTGTGAAGAACTCAGACTTCCTTGTACTACTTTATATCCCTGAGCTCTCTAAATTACTACATGAGATCTTGAACAAGATGTCACAAATAATGAAAATTTTCTTTGTGCAAATATAAAGTGAAACAGATTTTTTCCAATTAGTTTTCAGTAAAGTAACTGATAGCTTGAGCCTTAGTGATATGCTTTATCAAGTTCCAAGTAATAAAATTGATTTTTACCATAGAATCCTTATAAATATTTACAAAATGGATAAATACATTTGTTTTGATTTTCTTAAACAGAATTAACAAATGTATCCACTTTATATATAAGCCCATATAATATATATACACATTCATTTTATAATTTTCCCATTGAAAAAACTGAAGTCAGTCAAAATAAGAATATTTCAGTTTTCCACCTGTTTATGGACTAAGTATATTTATTATATGAGGGAGGTCAAGTTTCAATTCTCATATACAAAGAGACTGGTACTCATCACCCCTATCCCTGTAAGAAAAGGCTGAACAAACTGAGAATTAACAAATTTCTTTTACCTTTCAGATAATGAAAATTGCAAAGCAAAGCACCACCCCAAATCTGGAGAGACAGGTCAAGTCAGAGTAATAGTTGAGATCTACTTACCTGGATTTGAGGTTTCTCAAGCCATAAACTTGTCGTAACACTTAGGTGGAGATTTTAATGAAATGCTGGTAACTGAATGTAGCTTGAGAGTAAGACACTCCAGTGTATACAGTCTTGAGGAATCCCCACCCTTTCTTGGATTTTACTTCTAGGAACCCCAGCAGATTCTCATGCTGAAGACTCAAGAACGATCTCCTCCAGATTTTGAGGGAGAGGAAAAAATGATCAGTGTGAAATTTGCCCAGAACCTTTCCATAACAAAGGCCCACTTTCCAGGATAAAAGACTACCTGAGGTTAATCTCACCTGGTTTAAAGATATTTCTCATGCTTCAGCCCCTTCTACCCTTCTCATCTCACCTAACAAGGGAGGAAAATAAAAAAGCAATTATTACCAGAGAAATGCTTAGGAAGGTCACAGTCCCAAGACACAGGCCCACTAAAAGACTAAGATTTATTTTTTTTTAAGATTTTATTTATTATATTTACTTATTTGACAGAAAGGGAGAGAGCACAAGCCAGAGGAGTGGCAGGCATGCCCCCGACTAAGCAGAGACCAGATGTGGGGCTCAATTCCAGTACTCCAAGATCATAACCTGAGCTGAAGGGAGACACTTAACTGACTGAGCCAACCAGGCACCCCAAAACTTTGGTAAAACAACAGTGGAGAGTTATAAAGGAAAGAGGTGGAAGAAGTAGACTCTGACAAGAAATACTCAGAGAAGCCTAAAGATTAAGAGAAGAGACAAAAATAAAAACACCAGAGGAATCTGAAGCTCCTGACACCCAGAGCTATAGTAAACATTTAACATACCACAACTCCTAGTCATATTAATGTAAATCCTCACATTGATAACCTTTCAACTTTAGTTCCTATTACTCAATACAAAAATGTCAGCTTTCAATCAAAAATTATAAGGCATCTCAGACAGTAAGAAAAAACAATCTTAATGGTAGAGGCGCCTGGGTGGCTCACTGGGTTAAGCCTCTGCCTTCGGTTCTGGTCATGATCTCAGGGTCCTGGAATGGAGCCCCGCATCAGGCTTTCCGCTCAGTGGGGAGCCTGCTCCGCACCCCCACCACCTGCCTCTGCCTACTTGTGATCTCTCTCTCTCTCTCTGTTAAATAAATAAATAAAATCTT
Organism: Mustela nigripes; assembly: GCF_022355385.1. Taxonomy (NCBI): domain Eukaryota; kingdom Metazoa; phylum Chordata; class Mammalia; order Carnivora; family Mustelidae; genus Mustela; species Mustela nigripes. The sequence continues at coordinate 107,172,647 of NC_081568.1, read as the reverse complement.
AAAAAAAAAAAAAAGAAAAGAAAGGAAAACAATCTTAAGAGTAAAAGCAAGTGTCAGAATCGGACTTGGATATGGAATAGGTGTTGGAGTCATTATATAGGGAATTTGAAACAATTATGATGAAAATGCTAAAACAATTCTGATGAATTATGATGAATATGTTACTTTTTATTGGAAAAAGTAGACCATTTCCAAAAGCACTATAATGGAAATGGACAATCCATTGGATGGGCTCATCAACAGAGTGGACACAGCCATTGAAAAAAATCAGTGAGTTTGAGAATAGGTCAATAGAAACTATCTACACTGAAATGCAAAGGACTAAAAGAATGAAAAACTGAACAAAATGCCCATGAACCTTGAGACAGTTTCATAATGTATAATACATGTGTAGTTGGAATACTGGAAGGAGAAAGAAAAAGAAACAGAGTAGAAGAAATATCTGAAACAATACTGTCTGAGAATTTTCAAAAATTAATGATAGTCACCAAGCCACATATCCAGGAAAGTCATAGCACACCAAGCCATATAAACACCTAAAGAAAGAAACAAACAACGTATACCTAGGCTTGACATATTCAAAGAGAAAATCTTGAAAGAAACAAGAGAGATATGCTGTCTTTCCCTTGATGCCCTAAGATCATGGGTTGTAAATTGTTTCCAAACAGATTTCTTTGCAGATGGATAAGCCTTCGCAAATGATTTTATACTGAAAACTTTTCTCTTTTTCTCCAGATTATTCCTGAAACCTTAAAAAGGGACAGAGTACCAATTCTACTGACAGATCTTTTCAATATGTATGCCCTTCTTTTCCAATCTCCTGTCTAAGAATATTTTGAGTAGAACTGTGAAAAGGTGGGATAAAAAAGGGCAGGAGAATGGGGGTGGGGAAGAGTCACCACAAAGCTGCCTAATTATTCCATGGCAGCAGAACGAAAAAATCCTACATATGTGACATAGTATATGCCAATGAAGATGGTAAAATTTTACACAAGCCAAACTAGAATGCAGATGCTTAATAAATTATTGATAACAGGATTTTTTCGCTGATTACATTATCAGTCCAACTGGTGACCAAGCACTGTTATCTCTACCTCTTTTCATATTCTATCTGTCCCACAATTTTCACCTCATCTTCAATGATTTTAGGTGGTCATTTTCAGTTATATGCATTATTTTGGCAACCCTCTATTGTACACCTCTCTCAATACTCTTCCCTATCTGAAAATTCTCAGGTATTCTCTGTTCCTAGCCTGTGGTTGTAGTTTTATGTGTCAGCTGATTAGGCCAGAGCACCCTGTTATACAATCAACACTGATCTAGGAGTTGCTGTGAAGGTATGGATTACTATTTTCAACCAGTTGACTCTCAGTAAAGGAGAGTGTCCTTGATAACACTGGTAGGCCTTATCCAATCAGTGGAAGACCTCAGAGCAAAAACTAGTTTCCCAGAGAAGACTTCTGCCTCAAGACTGCAGCATGCACTCTTATCTGAGTTTCTAGCCTGCTTGCTATACATATTTCAGATTTGGTAGTCCCCAGAAGTATATCAACCAATTCCTAAAAATAAACCTTATGCATATGCATATGTATATGTGTAAGTATATGTACACACACACAAACACATTATTGGTTCTTTTCTCTGGAGAACCCTGACTGACACCCACCTCTCTGTTCTTTTCTGCCTTAAGCTTCCTACTGACATGGACATAATACCCAGGTCTTTTGCATTCAGGACCAAAGAGATGGTGCATGTTACCAGAATAATGATGTTAAATAACCTTTTTTTCTCATCTGATCTAAGCAGCAATGGAATAAATACATTTCACATGATGAAAGTTAGAAACAATGAATCCTGTCCTTTGTTCTATATTTACTACCAATTAAGAAATTTTTAAGGAAGCCGTTTTATAAGGGCTTCAAGATACAACACATTAGTATGCATTTGAAATCTAGCTAAGAATGAAAAACTTTCACCCAAACCTTAAATGTTTTATGACCTACATTGATACATTTTACAGTGTCAAGTGTATTGTTACTATATTATATAACTATAATTTAAAGTAGCTCTTTTCTTTTTGTTTATTTTTTGTTTTTTTTTTTTGTTTTTTTTTTTTTAAGATTTTTAAAATCAATTTATTTGACAAAGAGAGAAAGAGAGAGCACACAAGCAGGGGGCGAAGTAGGCTTCCAGGCAAACAGGGAGCCTGATTTGGGACTTGATCCCAGGACACTGAGATCATGCCCTGAGCCCAAGGCAGTCACTTAACCAACTGAGCCACCCAGGCACCCATGAAGTAGTTATTTTCAAATACAAATTACATTAATAATAAAAAGAAACATTTATTACCAATGGATATACACACCAGGCTATATTTTATGTGTGTTGTCTCATTCATCACTAAAACAAGATGAAACAACCAAAGCACTATCAGCTAAGACCTCTCATTATATCCTTTAAAAGAAGAAGAAAATGAAGTGTAGTGATATGAAGTAATTTGTCTAAGGTCAAAATGTCTAGAGGTAGTACAGCCCATGATTCTAAAGCCTATATTCTTAACTGTTATTTAGCCAAGATATGATTTTGACTGAATAAACCCCATTCTACTTTTCCAAACCAGGGTCTATATACTGACATTGTTTTAGTTCTTGATGAACAGAAGCCAGTGGTAAACTTTTCTGAACCATTTCTAAGATAGAACAATTACGTAGCTTTAACAGATTAGTATAAATATCTGGAAAAGAGCATTTAATAGAATTCTGAAACAACAAAATGCCAAGAAAAAGAAGAGCAACTATCTTTCAATAATTCAACTATTTAATTTAGAGGCAACCTCAAAATGAACAAGGAGCTGCAATCCTGTGCAGAACTGATTTTGACAGCCATACATGTCCACTGAAACCTCACTGTGACCACTGTAGAGTCAGATTTGCTATTTGGTTAGATTCTTTGGAGCATATGATGTAGACGGGGACTAAGTCCTTACTTTGTCATGAATCTTCTCAGAAAGCTCCATATACGTCAGTTTCTTCATGGGTCACATGTCAAGTGGGAATAATAAGACCTACCTTGGAAGACTGTAATAAAGAGTAGAGAGAAGAAAGGGTAAAGATTATAGCAAAGAGTAGAGAGAATTTATGTAGAGCAATGGTAGCAACATAGCGGGTACCAAATAAATGGTGGCCACTCTTATTATTGCTGTCATTGCTCTTGTCATCACAAATGGAGATGGTCCCCATATCATAAAAGGTGCATCTTAAAGAATCACTTCCAAGAGCCACTATGGGAAGGTGAGGACCACTGCTGGTTGCTTTGGATAGAGAATAAAGGCGACAAGTTGTCAGACAGCAAATGTGTGAGTCAAAAAGGTCAAAGAAGAACTAGTAACAGGGAGCTTCTTCAGACATTTCAGACAGAAAGCTGATTAGATGAGAAAGGAAACTGAAAGTCACACAGACAGACCAATTCACAGTCTACTGCTCCCAAGAGTCACATTTAGATTTCAGTCAGAGATGTGGTGTGGCAAATTATTCCATCTCTAGAGCCTCACCCAGCGATGGACATTATCTTACTAACCAGGAATTAAGGGCTGGATCGTCTGGCTTTTCTAAAGGAACACATGCCAAGGGCAGGGGTATCTTAGACTAATCCCACTTCTGGTTCAAACTAAAGAGAGGAATAACAAGCTCCTGTGAAAAGTCATGTTTTTTAGTGTTTGTACATCAGATGCTACATTCCAGGAGGGTGGAGTGAAAGCAGAGGTAATCAGCCCTTGCCTCCGCCCCTCTGAAAAAGCCCAAAGGAATTACCAATGGGTAACCCCCGCCAAAAAAAAAATTATACAGCACAGAATTACAAGAACATACCCGTGGTTTTCAACTAAATTTATTACTTTTAATTTACCGAGGCTATTGTGATGAAACAACCCCCTCTTCAATTGATATTTATTTGTTGCACAATATAGCATCACAGCCAATTCTTTTTTGATTGCTAAGTACTTACCAAAACTATGAACAAATCAGAATGATTCTAAAAAGATGCTTACGTTCAATTCCTTTGTTTATGTCAACCAATAGGTCAAAACAAGCTACGAAAAATATGACCTAGAGATTCCAAAGATAGTGTAATGACCTTTTTTATTCACAAAACACGAGACCCTCCCCCCACCCATTTACCTCTCTTTCCATCCCTTCTCCTTCTTGCTATAGTCTGATAACTTCCAGAATTCAACTGTACATTCTTGAAACTTTTTTTTTAAGATCTTTCATTTACTTGCAAGAGTGAGAGTGAGAGTGCACAAGCAGGGGAAGCAGCAGGCAGAGGGAGAAGTGGGTTCCCTGCTGAGAAGGGAGCCCAATGCTGGACTCAATCCCAGGAACCTGGGATCATGACCTGAGTTGAAGGCAGACACCTAACCGACTGAGCTACCCAGGAGTCCCCATTCTTGAAACGTCTAAAAAATTATTTTTAATTCCACAAGTCATACATGACCATATTTAGACTGTACTTCCGATAAAGCTGAGATCTTTCAGATACTTACACTGCCCACAACGCGAAGCCAGTTGTACCCTTCACCCATATCAGAGGCAGTTAGCATTAATAGTTCATAGGCAACTTTCAGAGCCTTCATGTATCTGGAGAAAGTTTCTACTATTTTATGACTTTTTTTTTTTTTAGTAACTGACATTATAATTATAATACATGTACAATTTTGCAACTTGCCTTTGTTAAGCTGTAAGAAATTCTGGGGTACACATATTCATTTATAAGGGCTAAAAGGTTCATGGAAGCAATGCTGGGCAGGTACTAGGAAATAAAATAATGCATGAGGTTCTAGGCCTGTGCATAGCCATGAAATTTTGGGTATGTTACTCACCTCACTATCTTCGGTTTTGATGGGAAATCTCCCTTTCTCACAGGGTTTGCATAAAAACTACATGAATATGTGTGTGTGTGCTTTAAAAGTTGTATGGTGTTGTATATAAATAAAATATTTTTAAAATACTATCTGAAAAATAAAGTGAGGTAGTACTACTATTCTCAAAGTATATACCACAGGTATTTTACCTAAATTTTAATAAGGAAGTGTTTTAAGAATATTACATATTAAAATTTTTAGCTAGTGGCATAGTCATTCCTACCTGACTGTTTTAACGGAAACACTTTGATACATGCAAATGTATTTGCATGTAAGCCCATGTTATTAAACTGACTGTTTACAAACTTTATTTCACTTTTACATCCATGAACTTCTGTGCTTGATTCTCAGAGTAAATGAATAGCAGCTCTAATGTATTAAAACAATTAGAATAACTAAATTGGAAAAGAGTTGAAACCAAGACATTTAAAAATATTTTAAAATTTACCCCGAATCTACTACATGTGAATTTCAGAGGAATTATTTTAGTAAAAAACTATATAAAAATGACTTCAGTCTTAAGCTGCAATTCTTTTAAGTGGAATATTCTTTATATGATATAAGCCTGAATGGCTGGCATTTTAATTAAGATGTCAAGATACCTGAAGGAAATGGTTAAAAAAGAATGCTCTAGAAATCCTCTCATTTCTAGAGTTTTTCACAAATAGGATCATTGAAAACAAATAACACCTTAAATAAAGGCCTCCATGTGTTTATTCTGATTGCTTTTCATTATAAATTATCGTTTTGTTTTGTTTTGTTTTGTTTGGCTGGAGGTTGGTAAGGGGTTTGGGGTAGTGACTGATGTTTCTGACACTTTCCGTTTTCCTTTATTTGAAACACATTACCTCAGACTCTTTGTCCAGAGTCTCTAAGTTCAAATGGCTACCAATTTTCATGTCTCAGCATTAAAACAAAAAAGAACCATGGGAACGTACTGACATATATACATATATGTAAAAAGAAAAATGTCACACAAAGCCATTACAGTTGGGGGTCAGTGTACTCATAGCAAGATAACTCAGAGATGAGTTAAGATCCTAAAATACAAGTAAAACAGTTTCCCAAGTATATTCATGTCTGAGGAGGAAGGTGGGGCAGATGGAACATGTATCTAATGTCTACCTTTCAGATGCCAAAAGTGAAGGCAAACTCTGAGAATTATTAAAGGTCAATCTAGTCTAACACCAAATTATAAATCTGAGTGAACATACACATTTAATGAATTAGAGGACTAAAGTAGATCAGGAAATTCTAATTGTATAAATCAGAACAATGAGTCATATGACAGTTTTAGGAAGTTTTAATGTTCTAGTTTGTGCTAATTTTTCTAAATAGAAAAGTTTTGACCACTGGCACTTCAAAAAAAAGAAATTAGTTTTCACTCATAGGGAAAAAAGCAAGAAATAACACAATGTTAAATGCTCCAACAAAGTGGACAAAAATGAAAGAAATGAAAATTGTGATTATTTATAAATTGGGTATAACAGAAAAAGCACACGGCATCAGAAGATCCCAGGCTCCCAGCTCTAGCTTCTGTATATTGAAATATTTCGGATTGTAATTTCTTCAAATATAAAATGAGGGGGCTGGGCTGTACCTTCAATGTTTTCAACAACCTATGATATTTCATGGAAAAAAATCCCAAACGGTAGTAGGTTTACAAAACCTATGATTTGAATGCCAAAAATAGTAAGTTGGGAAATTTTCAGTGACTTGTGGACTATTTATTACTGTCAACTAATTTTTTTTTTCAAGAGCCATTTTTGTTCGGTACAGAAATAATTACATGTTATCTGTAGACAATGTGGAAAACAGAGACCAATCCAAGTAAGAAAAAAAAACAAACTAGTCACTACCCAAAGATAACCTGAACTGTTAACACACATTTCCTTATCTATTGTTGCATGAATTACTGTAATTTATTGAATTCAATGGTTTTCAAATTTTTACTATTATAAGCATAATTTTTAAAGAAAGTTTCACATGTAACCTTAATATATACAATAAAAGTGAAACTACTCTAGTTGAAGTGAAAATGAAAGGCCAGGTTTTCCTGACATGGTTATCAACACAGTCCTGTGGAACACTGTACTCTAAGAAGTACTGGGTGGCTCAACTGGTTAAGCCAGGGCTTTCAGCTCAGGTCATGATCCCAGAGTCCTGGGATCTGGCACCAAGTCAGGCGCCTTGCTCAGCGAGGAGTCTGTTTGCCTACCCATCCCCTTCCCCTGGCTCCTGTGCATTCTCTCTTTCTCCTCCCACCCACTCTCTCTCTCAAATAAATAAAATCTTTTAAAGAAAAAATAAAACCACTGACAAATAATTTCCCAACACTGGACATTTAAAATGCTTCCTTTCTTACTGTTGTTGTTATTATAGATAACATTCTGATCACTATGTACTATGTTTTGTTTTGTTTTGTTTTTGGATAAATTCCTAAAGACAGAATTTCTGGGTCAAACAGTTTTAAGGCATTCATTATCATGAGAACTGACTTTGATCATCATCTCCTCCCAAACCATTTGCCACTGGCCGGAGGTATTCATCTTCTATTCCGCTTTTTTCATGGCAACTAACCCCAACTGTAGCATTTGAATCAGATTTAATTTCTGTCTAACATGTTTCCTCATCTTTCTTTTCTCTTCCTCATCATGCTAAATAGGTTGCTGTTTAGGTTAAATAGATGCCCTCTCTGAAGCACCAATAATTCCTTTCCGTTAAATGTCATCAGATGCCTAACAGATTAGCTTTCGGCTGCCTTTGGACAATGATCTGTTACACAGTCAGCTTCTATGTAGGAATGACTAACCAAAGCATGTGGTCCTTTTGGAGGGAAATACCTTTGTTACTTAGCGCTTTAGGACACCAAATGCCTTAATTCCCTTGAGTCTTTTTAGTACGTATCTGAGCTCTGGTAAACTGTTCAAAGCAGCCTCTGACCCCAGATTCCCCAAAACGAACAAGAGACAGCAGACTTTCAAACAGGAAGAACCCCTGAAGGTGATCCTTATGTTCACTTATAAATGATTTATAAATGATGACACTGAAGCTGACAGGGGCTCCTCTGAGCCCAAACTGAGACTTAAAAACAAATTAGACACTTGCCTATGCTCCCAAGGACTTTACTACCTCATCAGGGATTCAGACAAACAAATCAAATACTCTACAACGTGACAGAATAAGATGGTGTGGGTACATCAGAAGGGCAGGTTTGGTTTTTCTGAAGAGGACAACAACTATACTGTACCCTGAAGGAAGGGAATGGGTCAGTGAGTAAAGTAACAGTGAGTTACTGAGTTCTTTGAGTGAGTAAAGAAACGGAAGGACAGGAGGACAATCTAGGCAAGAGCAAGCATAAAACGTTGAAAGAACTTGGTATATAATTGAGTGCTATAAAGAATGAACATTAAAGACTGGCTGGAGCAGAGGCCAGAAGGAGAGGCCAACTCAAATACCCACAAGTTACATAAAGGGGTGAAATGTCAATGGGAGAGGACTGTGGTGAGTTAAAGATCGAACATCCTCTCTAAAGAGAATAGTCGGCATAGCCAATTGCTAACACGTGAGAGAGTAATCTTCAAATTCCAAGAGAAGCCAGAAATCTCTCAATTTTTTAAACTAACATTCATACCAAATGTTTAAGAAAACATGGCACAAACCAGACCAAACACACACATGAGCTGAATTCTGCTAACAGCCTGCCAGTTTACAACCTCAGGGCCAGAGTTAGGCAAGGGGCAGCTTGTTCTGTGTAAAAAAAAAAAAAAAAAAAAAAAAAAAGCTCTGTGTAACATGCTGCGGGGTTTGGACTGTATCCTGAAAACTGTAGGGACTCATTAAAACCCTTGAAGTGATTAACATCTTAGAAGGGTCACTGTGGCAGCTGTGTGAAGTCTGGAAGGGAGCTAGGTAACAAGGTCTTAAACCAAGGCAGGGACAGGGACATAGAGAGGAGGAGACAGATTTGAAAGATGTTAAACAAAGCACACAGTTTAATAAATAACACAGTTGAAACTTGGACCCAGGTCTCCTACCTCCTTACTTGATATTGCTACACCTTTACCAGTACTGTAAGATACCTTTTTAAGTGGAATACAAGTTAGTTTGCCATTAATAAGGTATAGGGGAGATGTTTTGCAAACAATAGCTTGAAACAACAGAATTTCTTCCCTAGATGCTATTTGTGTAGTGTAAGCAAATGTTACACTAAAATAAAGCCCAGAAGAGGCGATATATAGAGAAATCATGAGGAGACAGACACTCGGCATAGACACTGACAATGAATCCCTACCATGCTTCATTTGGCTAACGTTCTATGTCAGTTTACAACTAAACAATGGATAAAGATATCATTAATTATTTGGTAAAGGAACAGAAAGGACTATCTTACTCATTTCCACCTTAAAAATTCTATGACTAAAACTTACTCAATTTATGAGTTTTGGGATCATCCGAATTGTGGTTAATCTCAGCATACTTGGTGGAAGCAAAGACTACAGCTTTAATTTGGATAGTACATTTTTTAGTTCAATAAATAACAAAAAGCAAGTCAAACGGAAAGTGAAGTCATTAGGTGGGGTGAAGTGATGTCAAATCTGTGAGTGTTTTCTCTCTTAACCTTCTAAGTGCGAGCTGGACTCCATTTGTCTGACTGGCACAAGATGAGCTTATAAAAGACCATTTGTTAAATAGCTCTTTGAATAATAAACTCAATTCCTCCTACCTGCCTGAGAAAAATCTGAAAATGCTACTTTTCTTTATTACAAAAGATATTAATATGTTCATAAAATCACTGAAGAAGTTAGTTTCCCTAAAACTTCTATATTATACAATTATATTGATATTCAGAGAAAATGAAACTTCCCAACTGTAACATTTGGAAATATGTTTTATATTTTTAACTTTGTAAAAACATAGCTAAGCAGCGGCTTATTCTGACCCTCTGTTTACAGTAAAGCTACAGATATTCACTTCAGGGCATTGGTACTGAACTTTGAACTAATGTTTTCTGTGATTCTTTAGTTTTTACATAGTACTGTGATGGTGCTAAGAATATGCTGTATTTGGACACGTCTCTGCGTTCCACCACTCAGGTTAAACCTAACCTATAGTGTAGTAGCAAGTACCCCAACATCTCAGTGACTTAAAAACAACAAAGCTTTAGGGGCGCCTGGGTGGCTCAGGTATGATCCCAGAATCCTGGGATCGAGCCCTACATCGGGCTCTCTGCTCCGTGGGGAGCCTGCTTCCCTCTCTTTCTCTCTGCCTGCCTCTCTGCCTACCTGTGATCTCTGTCTGTCAAATAAATAAATAAATCTTAAAAAAAACAAAACAAAACAAAACCACAAAGCTTTAATTTCTCATTCATGCATTTATGCCTCATTCAAATTTTCTCATAGGTCCCTCAGGAGTGGCCTAGGGGCTCCATTCTGTGCTGCCCTCATTCCAAGACCTAGGATGACAGGGCAGCTACCAATACTGCCAATCACTAATGGCAGAAGGAAAGAAAGTTCTCTGGTTCGGAAATTACACATGACATTTTTAATCAAAACTTGCTGGTAAGACCTAATATTAAGGCCTCGTTCAACTACAGTTACTGAAGTGCAATTTTACCATGTGCCCAGAAGGCAGAGCGCTGGAAATATTTGGTGAACAGAACTAATGACTATCACAGTCAACCAAATAATTGCTCTACTATGGTTTCATGTATCTGTTTTTTTCTACTTGCCTGGACTATAAAGTTGGAATATATGACTTAAAACGCTCCCAACAAATTCTTTTGATTCAATGATCATACAGGAAGAAAAGAGTCCCATTTAAAGTGTGCTTTGGAACTTTTCCCCCAATACTACATATAATTTAAAACATTGATCTAATACTGAAGTTGTCAAGAACAGCAAATAAAATTGTTCAGATGTGTTAAGAGCCCAGAAAGGAATCACCTAACTATTAAATCCATGTATAATCCATAAGATAGATAATTAGAAATGAACTGAACTCATTTTCCTACAGCTGTTATAATCTATTGAAGAATAAAGCATGGAACTCTAGCACTATGACAGTATCATCTTTGCCTTTACTGTATTTGTTGTTTAAAGCTCTATATTAGGAACTACACAAGCCTTGTTGAAGAGAAACACCCACCATGCTGACTGTTCTCAATTCAAAATCATAATCATACATCCTAAACATTTAGGACTCTTTAATCTTTATTTCTAGACCTCACTTCTCCCAGGAACTCCAGACTCATATATCTTGATATATCTGCTTTGATGTCTGTTAAGTATTTTACATATAATCTAGCCAAAACAAAGCTTTTCAATTTTCTGCTCTGCAAGCCTGCTTCTTTTTTAGTCCATTCCTTGTCTGAAAACTGTACCACTCACCTACTTTCTCAAGCCAAAAGCATAGGAATTTCCAATGATGAGCATTATCTGATTTTAAGTTACTAAACATAATTAAATATACACCCTTTGATAGTATAATTTTTGCCACAAGTAACTGACTTGGAAGACAATCTGCATTTAAATTTAGCTGGACACTAAATTTAAGTGGAAGGGAAAAATTAAATGAACAAGAGCTGCCGCAGCAACTAATACTTAGCATTTCTCACTTGCTTGGCACATTTTATTTATCATCTCATTAATTTTTGGGGCGCCTGGGTGGCTCAATGGATTAAATCCTTTGCCTTTGGCTCAGGTCATGATCTCAGGGTCTTGGGATCGAGCCCCGTATCGGGCTCTCTGCTCAGCAGGGGGCCTGCTTCCCACCCCCCTCTCTGCCTACTTGTGATCTCTGTGAAATAAATAAATAAAATCTTTTAAAAAAATTTTAATGAGGTGGCTATTATGGTTTCCATTTTAGAAGTTAGAATATTGAGACCCAGAGTGGATAAGTAACTTGACCCAAATCACACAGCCTGGGCATGATTGGAGTTTGAGAAATTTGGGACCACTATACTCTTCTTTTTAAGGTAGGTTTAAAAAAAAAAATAGTGATGTTTCAGGAAGGAAAAGTGTAACAGCTGGGGAACATCCCACATTAACACAAGTATGGTGTCCCATGATTTTCTGTAAAGATGACACCACATCTGAGATATAAGCAGGCTCTGGGAACACAACTTCAATGGAACACTAGAAAACTATATGCATTCAATGAAAGGCAACTCCAACCAAGAGATTAACCAAATGAAAAGCATGTTTTACTTGGGAAATGTTGACACATTTAGGTGCTTTAGATCACAGAAGCAAAAACTTTAGAGGGTGCAATGGCTTCCATCCATATTAAATGAGGTTCTATTTTATTTGGGGCTTAGGTTCTAACTGTAGGACTTAATGTGATAATCACAGTATCTTGAAAAATCCTTGGGAAACTGTTATTCCAGTATGATATACCCAACTTCAATCAGCCAGCACTCAAGAGTTTTCCACCTATTTTGATAAGTGGCTATTTGTTTTCCATCCAGTAACAGAGAATAAAGAAGTAGTTGCCCTTGTTTAGTGGCCATGTTACATGAAAAAGGTTTTTTTTTATATGTGCTGTTCAAGTTATGGAAGGATAATAGAAACTCAGATGCGGGAAAGGAGATATGTTTCCCTATTGATACTCAGTCCCAGGCATATGCCTGAAAAGAATGTCTAGAACTATTTAAATTGTTCTCTTTCCTACTTTCTCACCAGACCCTCTTTAGGGTCAAAGAAGAGGCTGGAGAGTGTATGCTGAATATGTGTTAAGTTTTTTTGCACTTATAACATGACTCTACTCTATATGAGTTACTTTAATGTAGATAATTTATCTGATATGATACAAAAGGCACATCTAGGGCCAGTGGATGGACATTATCAGGTGAAATGGGCTTCCTTCCATTTATACTGTAAGCCTTTTGTCCCACAAAACATTTATGTGATGTTTATGTGGCTGTATATTTTTATTAGATAATAGATTCCATTCTAATACTAATGTAATAATTACCTAAAACAGTGCACAAAACAAAAACATAACACATCTTATTATTATTAAAAATATTGAGATCTTCATTTGTCTTACTTGAACATATAACAGTTAAGAACAAATGAAATGTTCTCTTTCCCAGTTTTTATGCCTTATATGGCACCATTTATTGTTTAACCAAAACTAAGCTTCAATAAATAATTATTATTCTCTTGGTTTCCTTGAAATAGGGATATATAGGCCAGTTCAGTTTTACAACATTAGCTCTTAACTTCATTAATTTGTCAAATTCACTCACAAATATAACCTATCCTCTACAGTCTGGAAATTTCTAGGAAGTCATATATCTAGGCCCTAGGCAAAATACTCTCTAAAATCAGCACTAAATCCACAAAAATTGTAAGGCAAAAAAAAGTGTGTGTGTGTGGTTTTTTTTTCTGTAGTCCATAAGAATATCATATATCTCTAAGCAAGAGAAACCCATAATTTCAGATTGAAATGAAAATACATGACACTTGTCCAAAAAGGAGTATTTCCTGTGACTGGCACTAACAAGAACCCCTTTATCAAGAAAGGTTTTCAGAGGCTGTAGTACATACACCCCCCAGAGTGACAACCTTTCTTAAAGTATGATTTGAAGATAACTTACTGATTAACATGCTTACCTATATGCTAAACTAAGTTTAAAAAATTAAACAACTGAAATAATATTAAGGTACTATATACCTATATACTTGAGTATATACTGCAAAGGAAACTTTCCCAGTCTTTTCAGAAGTCAATGCCCATGACCACCAAGTTCTGTTTATCCAGCTTTTGTGGTAGGTTGATTTCTAAAGACAGATGACTTACTTTGATAAAGACCAAGTTTAACAAATAGCTTTCAATACAGATAAGGTTTCCAAGGTCTTTGGTAATAAGAAGACAGCAATCTTAAGTGTTTCTCAATTCATCTCTTCCTTTCCTTTTCTTTCCAATCACACTCACACTTAAAATTACTATCCTTCTTCAGACTAACTCTTCCTGGACTACCGCAATATCCTCCTATCTTCACTGACAGTCTGTAAACATTCCCTCCATCAAATACATGATTTCCAGGGAAATTATCCTAAAGCACTGTTCATTATGCCATTGTTTGTCTCAGAACTTTTAAGAGTTCCTAACTGCGTTCATGAAAGAAGTCCAATAAATCAGCTTAGCATTCAAGTTCCTTTCTGATCTGAGATCCATCTACTTTACCAGCTTCATTCAACATGTCTATGCACCTCATGATACAGTCAATGGTCCCTATGTTCTAGACTCTTCCTCCATGCATCTACTTACTGTATTCTGTTCCTCTGACATGAAAGCCCTTTCTTTTAGGCAGGGGATATCTCAAGTTTCTGTGACAGAGAGATCCAAAAAGCAACATGGCTCATTCAAGCTAGACTTTTATTTTTCTCTCCCATAATAGTGTAGAGGTAGCTGGGTGGTCCCCCAGTGGATATGCTGCCCTGTTCCATGAGACTCTCCAGGGACTATGATTCTTCCTTTCTTGTTTCTCTGGCATCTCCAAAGATATCTTCCTAACATGCGAGGTTGAAAATGGACTCAAACAGGAAAATGGAGGAATGTATACTCGCTCATTTTAAGGGCAAGATCCCCAAATTATATATGTATTATTTCTGTCATATCTCATTGTCACATTGCCATACTCTGCTACCAGTGAAATTGAGAAATTTAACCTCTAGTTTGGCAGCCATCCAATCTGTTAAAACTTGGGTATGCACAGGGTGTTGGAAGGGGGTTCTATTACTAAAAAGAGAAGGGCCATCAGGAGGCTGGATTTGATATTAGTCTCTGCCTTATCCTTCTTCAGTTTATGTGCCTAGAAACATCTATTCCTCTACAAAGCCAAACTGAGTAACATCTTCTAGTCAGTCTTCACATCTCCTTATTTTATAGTCGTGAATGGAATACTAACTCTCCCTCCTCTAAAATTTCATATTTCTTATACCTATTATGAAATCTGGCATATTTTAGTCATATACATATTAAAGACAGTTTGTCAGGAAATATAATGAAGCCAAAAGAAAAAGACAAATGTGTGCTACTGATTAATTTTCCTTCATTACTTTACATCATATAAAAAGATCATTGAAGACACAGCCTGCAACCTCTTTATTCTGAATTTCAAGAAATGGTGTATGCAGGATAAAGCACTGAGTAATGCTGATAATGATAACACTGCTTTATTCAACACACTTATAATTTATCCTCTTTCATCACAAAAATAATATTTTAAAAAATAACATGCCTAAGTTTTATCTAGAGAAATTATTTTTAGAAATTGTTCAGAAATGAAATTATTGTATACAATCTTCAACTAAGCAAAGTATATATCCTCAAATTTTACTAAAAATATTTTAAAATAATGTTGCTTAAATAAAGCATTTCTGTGCTCTTTGTTCTTTAGTAATGATTTACAAAAGCAAGCAAAAATCACTGAATAATGCTTATGGATTATATTTTTAACTTACTTAGGTTTTGTTCTTTTTTTATTCTTATACTTTATTTTTTCACTCTATTTGCTAACATCTTATTTACTTGTGAGGTTTATATCTTCTTGTTTTGACATAACTATTTTGGACTTTCACAAAAGCTTAGAATATGGATTAACTTTCAGTTCCATTGTGGGAAAAAACATTTTATTTCATTTCATGATGTCTTAATACAAACCAAATAGCTATTTAACATTTAGTTACATATCACAGTAGATGACTTAAGTTCTAGAATTTCGCTGCTAAAATGTATATTTTGAATATAATATACCAAATAATTGAAAAATAAATGTACATATTTTTCTTTCAATATTGAACTATAAATTATGAGCAGGGAGTCATTTCTTTTGATTAATAACTCCTCTGACCAGTATAATGAATATTTACACATTATTCTTTGTGATAGAACACTTCAAATGCCTGACACAATAACTATGATCATGCCAAATCTAGAGAAATTTGATGTAAAAAAAGCTTTCAAATAGGAATATAATATATGTAAATATATGATAAATTCCCTTTACATAAAACACAGGAGATTATAACAGTTTTCTACTAAAAAATTATTTTAAACAGAAATTCAAGTCTGTCAGTAATTTGAAATCTAAACGCATGTAACAGCCTGAGGGAATTGTAGGAAAGGTTGTTCCCAGGGTGAGTTATAAACAAGGAAATACTTCATTTAAACATCTATGTAATCTTCACTGAAACATATTATTTTGGAATTATGTTAAAACAGAACTTAAAATACATGTACTTATAAGACTAAATCTCTAATACATTTAATCATCGTGCTTTAAATTAAAAGGCCATAAAGCTGTGGTTAATACTGAATATATATTTTTAATATTAATATTTTGTTCTTTCTGTATAGTGTAAGAAATCCACTCAGGGAATAATATAACTGCTGATCTTATTGGCAAATCTATAATAATACCTATGATCAATCTTTACTTAATTATTTTGAGCTGCAAACACAATTAATAAATCATCTTTGAAGTACACTGACCATAATCAGTATATTCTGGAACAAGTCCAGGGGGCCATTAATCAAAACATGTAGCAAGGGAAGTGAGAGACGCAGCCTGAACAGTTAGGTAAACACAGAGTGAAGCTAATAAAAACCTATCTTGCTTTAAAACCACCACTGTGTTTACTTTTGCAACTAAGATAAACATTAAGATAAAATTAAAGTTGTATAAAAAATGAGGTTTGCTCACAATGACCAAAGTAAATATATAGCAATTGCACATTCATTTTACGTCCCTAATTCGACACTAAAGAACTTTTAAAGTTCAGTTACCAAAAATCTTTAAGAATTAGAAATTTGAATCTGATAAATTATATTCTTCAGAAAAATTAAACATGCACACATGCACACACACAAATTTCAAATACACTGTTTATACAAGAAACATAGCAATAACTTATGAACTTTTAAGAATTAAGTTATAAACATGAAAGCAGATCCTTTCAGAAAAAGTAAGATGGCCAACTACCATATTTTAAAATGGCAGACAAAAATGATTGAATTGTAACAAAAAATGTGTAAGTACTTGAGTAAGTTGGAAATTAAATCCTAAATGATTAAAAATGTAAGATGTAATAGAATAAAAAGCATATATACATATTATATCAAATTAATCAACTTTTTAAAACATGGTCTTCCAATTGTATTATTTTCCTCCAACATTATCTTATTGATTGCTCAAGGAAGTAGGAAATTTTGCCAAGTTAACACACAGAAAGCTATGGACAATCCTCAATTCTGTAAGAGTTATGAGAAAAGGAAACACTCCATGTCAGAAAAATGCATAGACAGTTTCCTTCTCAGGATCACACTTTCAGGAGTTAGCTGAAAACCCAGGGATAATAATGCTTTAAAAATAACAATGCATCATATTCCTAGAGTATCCAACCTAGATAGAATTTTCATACACATGATCTCATCTGACCCTGATACTCATGTTGAAAGGTAGGCAGGAGGTATTATTAACCCAATCCCTGAACTCACAGAGCTTAACAGTTCTACTGTGTAAATGTAGAAAATTTGAACAAGCAGCTAAACCTCATTGAAACTCATCTTTATTTAGCTTTTAATAAACATGGTTATAAAGAGAGCCCTAATTCAGAGTTGTGGTGAGAGTTAAATAAGCTAATGGAACTGAAGTACGTAATACTTAACTTATAACCTATAATCAAACATACATTAATTATTATTTTATTTTTGAGCAGTATAACAAAGTAGCTTAAAAGAACTTGCTTTGGAAAAAGATGATCCTAGATTCCAAACCAACAATATACCACTTGTCTTTGGGCAAGTTATCTAATCTCTCTAGATCTGAGCCTCCTGATCTATGAAATGGGTATAGTTAAATGAGATACTGCATATGAAAACTTAGTACAGCATGTAGGACATAATAAATAGTCAATCAATATTAAATATTATCATTATCATTGATCAATTGATCTAATAACTTACATAAATTTTAAAAAGTCACTAACAAAAATTAAAGAGCAAATGATGAGCTGGGAAAAACAAAGACTAATATTTTTAGATATATAAAACTCTTACAAAACAATAGGAGACAAAGACCTTCACTGAAAATCAGCTGAGGATACGGACAGAGAGTAAACGAAAGATAAAATGCCAAGAGTCAACAAATACCAGGAAAACACTAGACCTTCTCTAATGGTTAAATATAAAAATTAAGTGATGAGATATTCATTGATTAAATAATTTAAATGATCTGGCAATGATCAAAATGAACTAGAAAACAACAGAACAAAAGGCAAACACTGCTTGTGAGAGTACAGATTGCTATAGCCTTCTGGAGGAATTCTGGCAAAACAGAAGAAAGGACTGACAAGTAGATATGCTCTCTGACATTGTAACTCCACTTTTGGGAATTCATTCTAAAAAAATAACCAGTCATATGTGCAAATTTATGTATAAGTATATATAGCACTCTTAGAAATAATACAAACATGGATAAGGCCTAAATGTTTAGTATGGGAATTGATTAAAGAAATTATGGTACATTTATACAATGGAAATTATAAATATAAGATGATATGGAAGCAATGTACTTACTACATGGAAAATGTTTATAATGTATAAATTTAAAAACAACAGAAATTTTTTTTAAAAGATTTTATTTATTTATTTGACAGAGAGAGATCATAAGCAGGCAGAGAGGAGGAGGAAGCAGGCTCCCCGCTGAGCAAAGAGCCTGATGTGGGGCTCGATCCCAGGACCCTGAGATCATGACCTGAGCCGAAGGCAGTGGCTTAACCCACTGAGCCACCCAGGCGCCCAGAAATGTTGTTTTTAACAACAGAAATTGCAAATGAAGTGTAGACGAAGAGATCTATAAACATGTAGTACCATGGTATTACTAAAAATAAATGGATTCCTTTAGTAGGTAAGTGAAAAAACTCTGGTATATCCAGACAATCATTTATTATTCAGTGCTAGAAAGAAATCAGCTATCAAGTCATGAAAAGACATGTAGGAAACTTGAATGCATATTATTATAAGTGAAAGGAGCCAGTCTGAAAGAGCTACATGCTGAATGATTCCAAATATGTAACACTCTGGAAAAGCAAAAACTATGGGGAGGGATGAACTGATGGAGCAAATCGGATTTTTAGGATAGTGAAACTTCTCTGTACAGTACTATAATAGTGGGTATTTGTCATGATATATATGTCCAAATCTGTAGAATGTATAATAGCAAAAATTAACCTTCATGCAAACTATGGACTTCGAGTGATAATGGTATATCAATGTAAGTTTATCAATTGTAACAAATGTACCACTCCGTTGGGGGATGTTGATAGGAGAAGAGGTTGGACAAGTATGGGGACCAGGGATACAGAGGAATTCTGTACTTTCTGTTCAATTTTGCTGTGAACTTAAAAATACTCTAAAAAAAAGGTTTTCTCATAAATAAAAAAATAAATAAATGGATCAACATTGGGCTCTTTCACTTCCCACTATTAGGTTCTACTGCCTTTTTTTTTTTAAAATAAACTATAACACTGATGATAGAAAATTGCAAGAAATGTATCAGAAGGCAAACAAATATGTTTCTTCAAAACTCCACCAAAAGAAGTATCTTATTAATTAGTAAATATTTTATTTAAAACTCTGTTTGATTGTGACTGGGTTATGTGGAGAACTGGGTACTCTAAAATCCTGAAAAGCTTTGAAAGACATGATAGCTTTGCTTTTGTAGGCAGGGAAGTCTGATGTATGTTAACCATTCCTCTAAACAAAAGTATATGGATTGTGCAATTTCTTCCAGGATGACATTGTAAGCGTCTAGTGTTAAAAAGGAAAGAATTGAGCTTTCCTGAGTCCAGGAACTGTCTCAGTGGTGGCTGTGTAATACCTATTCCCACTCAAGGAGCTGAGCAAATACTGCGCTAAAATACACTCCATCTTTTCCTGGTCCTTGCAGCTCTGTGGACTTTGATAAGATTGTGTTACCTTGGTTAATTAAACCATAAACTTAATCTGAAGAGGGTGTGTGTGTTCGTTGTGTATGGTTTTGCCACCTACCTCTAATCTAAAATATTATAGCTACACAATTACTTAATGGGACCACTTACAGGTTGATTCAGAACACACAATTAAAACTTCTTCACTACAATTCAAGGAACAACATCTATAAAAAGTTATACTTTAATAATTTTTTAAGGTTGTTTGGAACAATATGTTAGAAGTCTTTACTTTCAAAAGATACTCATCACATAGAAGACTAAATCTTATCTGAGCTTTGCACGAGATGTGTGAACCTATATATTTTCACTTGTTAGCATGCAGAAACAAAGACCATACAAAGTAATGAAAGACTACACCCATATTTTTGGCTCAAATTATTTTAATAGTTTTATCCTGCCATTGAGATTATGTGGGACTGTCCCTTTTGGGATATACCAATGTGTGCTAATCACTGGAATTCTCTTAGAAAATGATCCTACTGCTCCCAGCAGGGCCATATGTTGGACGAGCAGGAAGCTTCCTAAGTAGTAGGATTGTGGGGAGTGGCAGAGGAAGGTTCCATATATGCACCCATTTTCTTTTCCTGTGAGGTCACTTATACACACTATTTTTTTTTCTTGAGATACGTTCAACACCTAACATTCTATAATTATGACTTAAAAGTGCTTATATTTCTAAAATCATTGACATTTGACAATTTTGAGAGTTCATATTCTAAACAAGGGTCTTGCAGAATATTATCCTTTGGACTGTTACTAAGCCTTTTTGGGGACGGGGAGAGGCAAATTGCATGAGGATGCTATGCTTAACTACATTTGAAAAGTGATTACAAAGTCAAATGAATTATTTACTATGGGTTTCTCGGAGCTTTCAAAATATAAATCTCCACGTTCTATAGGCTGGAGCACATGGAAATGTGGAAGCTATGGTATACAGCCATTTACAAACTTATTTGAATATGGAACCCCCTACAGAGTACCTGATAAGGTCTCTTTTGCATATTCTATAGAATGAAGTCTGCTAATGGTATTCTAAAGAATAAATTCTGGATTCATCATCATCTAATTTCAATAAACATCTTGAATTTCTTCCTACCAAATCTTAGAGGTGGGGGCATTTTGTTCTTTTCTATATGTTCAGCTCTTCTAGCCACAGGGACTAATGTTTTTTCTAGTTAAGAATCACTTAAGAAAGAGCTCAAAATTAAGTTAGTATTGTTTCTGACAAGAACAACAAGAACTTCATAATGCAGTTCTGGTAATGAGGCCTGTATGGTATACCACTGTGTTTGATTCCCTCTCTTGGTTTCCAGCATAATCTTCATTCGGTTGTATCATGGCTTTGGCTCCCCCTGGCCATCTTTCCTCAGGGTTGGAGCCTTAATTCTTGGACAAAGTTTTCATTCATAGGGCCCTTGTTCAGATGCTATTTTCAGTATCTCTTAAAACTAGTTTGTTTTCGAGAAAGAGAACCTACAGAGTTGAGAAACAGAACAGCTAGAAAAAGGTAAAGCAAAATTGGGGAGAAATGGGCTGAAACAAGTGAAGACATGACAAGCATTATAATATTAATTAAATAATCTAATATGAGCATTTTGTTCATTGATTTTTATTAACTGGTTGCTAATTTCAGTAAGACTGGGACATTGACTCAGTTTAGCCAAATAAGTAATGAATGGATTAATTAATTTGTTAAAATAATCCCACTAGTCCACCTGGCCATAATTGACTTAATGTCATGCCAACAGAGTGCTATAAATAGACTTCTATTATATTCACTCTTTAAGGATGTTAGAAGAATTAATAAGAGCTCCTGAAATTTAAAGAATTTTAAATGAAAAATTCTTCCGTGGCTATTATTTTGTATTATAAAGGATGACCTCATTAAAAATTTAAACTGAGTGCCTAATAAAGCCTGAACATTGTGAGATTTCATTTAGATATGTATTGTGCCCTTATATATTTATAGAAAGTAATTTTATAATCTTCTTGTTTACACTCAGTATTTTACCTGAATCTAACAAAGTATATAAATATGAAAATAATTTTATAATTTCTGTAATGTTTTTCAGCTGGTTCATTTTATTTAATATATAGGATTAAAAACTCATACTGAACAACTCTAAAAATCACAATTTCAAGTGATGTAAGATAGTAAATAGCAAGGAATGTACAGCATATGGTTATGTTGAAAAACTCTCAGTGTTGATGCTAGTTGACAGAATAGGATGAGTATTCCCCAAAAATAATCATATTGTGTGAATTAGTCACACTAAAATTTTTTAATGAATATTTATCAATATATATTGCATTCAAAGAGTTCAATCTTACTAGAAGTGGGAACTCTTCAAAGATCTAAAAATATTTCTGGGAAAAAAAAAAGCATTTATATATTTACCATGAAAAGGGAAAACAGCACTACAGTTCTGCACCTCAGGACTACTAACACATGCCAATTTAAGCTATTATCCCTGTGAGCACTCTACATAAGTTTCAGTATGTTTTCAATTTTCTAGTTTCCTGTGTTTCAAGAGAATGAAAGTTGTATTACTGGGAATCCAAAATTGTACAACATTAAGCAGTTTGAAAGTAGAGTTTAAAAAAAAAAGAAAAGAAAAGAAAAAGAAAAAAAAGAAAAGAAAAAGAAAAGGTAAAATAGCTTTAGATAATCTTAAATGATTATATCTAAGAAGATGCAAAAAGGACCAAAATATAAGAGTTTTCCAGTCAACATGATATTTTATAACTTTTAAGAGCTTGAGTTTAAAAACAGTATTAAAAAGCAGGGAAGATGAATCCAGGGTACCTGGGTGGCTCAGTGGGTTAAAGCCTCTGCCTTCGGCTCAGGTCATGATCTCAGGGTCCTGGGATGGAGCCCCGCATCGAGCCCCACATAGGGCTCTCTGCTCAGTGGAGAGCCTTCTTCCCCCCATCTCTCTCTCTGCCTGTCTCTCTGCCTACTTGTGATCTCTGTCAAATAAACAAATAAAAAATCTTGGGGCGCCTGGGTGGCTCAGTGGTTTAAAGCCTCTGCCTTCAGCTCAGGTCATGATCTCAGGGTCACGGGATTGAGCCCCACATGGGGCTCTCTGCTCAGCGGCGAGCCTGCTTCCTCCTCTCTCCTCTCTGCCTGCCTCTCTGCCCATTTGTGATCTCTGTCTGTCAAATAAATAAAATCTTAAAAAAAAAAAAAGTCAGGGAAGATGGAAGAAAAGTCCCCTGTGATGTGAGAAATGAAAATGCTAACATGAATGCAAGGAAAAGCTGAATATTTAACAAGAAGTACACAGCCAGCTTGGTGTGGCCTAAGCACCCCTCAGCCTCATCACACTCCCTGTCATGGTGGCTCTGCCAACACCATCACTGACACATTCCACCTGGGTAAGTGTGCACAGGCTATTTCCTCAGGATTTCTAGCACTCTGCTCCCTACTCTGCTCTTGTACTTCTCTTAATCCTTCAACTTAGAGCTCGGATGATTCCTTAAGGCACACCCCCCTGCCATGTTCCCCTAAATCTTGAAATCCCTTAAAAGCTTGCAATTAGGGGCTCAGTGGGTTAAGCTTCTGCCTTCAGCTCAGGTAATGATCTCAGGGTCCTGGGATCCAGTTCCACATCAGGCTCTCTGCTTGGCAGGGAACCTGCTTCCTCCTCTCTCTCTCTGCCTGCCTCTTTGCTTACTTTTGATCTCTCTTTGTCAAATAAATAAATAAAATCTTAAAAAAAAAGTTTGCAATTATATAGTGATGTCATGATACAATTAATCGTTGTTTTCTCTCATACACACTAAGCTTTATGAGATCAGGGCCTTTCTCAGCAGTATGTCCCTAGTGCTCAGCATGTAAGTATCTGCTAAATGAATGAATGGTGAATGAATGAGTGAGGAAAAACCATAGTCAGAATTTTCTTCTCAACAAACAGCACCTATTGTGTACTTCCTTAGACAATGTGAGATCATGTAGTAGTCATACAATGAATATAAACTCTACTCAGTGGCTACTGCAGAAGAGAGAGGAAATGACACTGTGAGGGACTGACAAAACACATGAAATCAAGCATATTCTAAGAACTGAAAACAAGTAATGAAGTCAAACATCCCTGATAAATTTAAAGGTATATAATGGTTAACACACCACAGTATCATGAACTATAAACTCAAAACTTTCTGTGTAATTTTTCTTCACTAGAAGTATAAAAAATTGTATAATACATTCATTCGCAGCTTAATTTTTTCTACTTAAACATGGATAAGAATACAAAGAAAAACAATATGATAGAATACCTGTGTTTAGATTGAAAATCTGGTAAATATTCAGAATTCTGAAAATTCTTGAAAATGGTCATCTAAGAGTTACTTCCACTGACTGACCTTAGAACATACACTTAAGAAGATATACAACCAAATAATTCATGTGCTTTTACCATGTAGTACAGGTTTACAAACAGGCATAACCTATTTTAGTATAGTAAAACATTAGTGACTGGTTGATGCAGAACTAACAGATTAATTTAGTAAGATAGTGACAGTAACCATAATAGACAGTAATAATAATTAAACGAATTTTATGGCCAAATTTGGTGAGATGTAACTACTCATCCGTGTAAAGACAGCTCTCACTCTTAGGAACAATGGAGAATATGTTATTCATTAATCCACAGAATAATTATTTAAAATCATTCACTACATGACCTTGGATAAGTTACTTAAATTTTCCATACCTTTGTGCAATAGAATTTTCACCTTATTTGACAGAATTGGGTTATAATTTCCATAGTAAATAGTTCCCAGATAAGATGGTATCGTTATTTTTTAGAGTAAAGTCAAGGACTTAGAAAATTACATTGTCTTCAGTTACAAAATATTTTTAAGACACTGAGAGTGGCACATTTTTTTAGAACTTACTAAACACACTAGACTTTAATTATAAAAGTTGTGACCATTATAAATGTAGTTTTAGCTTTAGCTTTCTGGTTTTTGTTAATATTTTCTTATATGGCTAAAGAATAATTGTTCTCACGTAAGGATGGAATTTTACTTTGTTCCTATGTTAACATTTGATAATCTATGGATAAAGTATCTTCAATATAACTTTTATATTTATTGACAAATTAATGTGCAAAATTTGCCTGTGTGGAAGGCATCTAGTTGTTCACTAACTGCATTGCTATCCATTTATTACATGGTGTTTTAGAGCCCAGACACTCTGAGAAGGCACTTCTAATTTGCTTGGTTCCTTACATCTTTCTGAAGAAAAATCTGTTTTCTTTCTACCATAGAAAAATGGAGAAAGGAGCTAACAGAGGGTCAGAATGAAAAAATGATCAGACTTGGGTCTTTACGTGGTTTCACTATTTAGTTTAATCTTATTCCTGAAGTTTTAAGCATACTTTTTATCAAGAGCAAATATTTCAGGCTTGACTTAACTATATGTCAATATAACATAGACAATATATTTTAATAAAATCTTACAGAATATGGTAAACATTTCCACAGTAGTTACTAGTCACGTTTTCTGCTAAAAACTATATTGTGTATTTCACTATTTAGTATTTTTATTGGTACAAATAACTTTACTACAAATTCTCTTTCATACTTAATATACATAGTTTGCCCAGAAATTTTAAAAGTTTACTTACAAATTGATTTACTTCCCTCAGCTAGAAAATAATGCAATTTTTAATCAAAGGCAGTTGAACTACAATTTACCATTTTATAATGCTATCTCATTAGTTCATAAGGAACTAGGTTACTATAATTTTTAACCATGAACATGCTGAAATATGTTAGATATGATAGATAAATAACAGACTTTGATTTTCTAATACTGCCATACTGGTAAGATGGAATTAGAGACCCCCCTGATTAGTTCTAAGGATACCTCTCGACTATAGATCAAAAGTATAGCAGCAATGTCCACAATAGCCAAACTATGGAAAGAACCTAGATGTCCATCAACAGATGAATGGATCAAGAAGATGTGGTATATATACACAATGGAATACTATGCAGCCATCAAAAGAAATGAAATCTTGCCATTTGCGACAACATGGATGGAACTAGAGCGTATCATGCTTAGCGAAATAAGTCAAGCAGAGAAAGACAACTATCATATGATCTCCCTGATATGAGGAAGTGGTGATGCAACATGGGGGCTTAAGTGGGTAGGAGAAGAATCAATGAAACAAGATGGGATTGGGAGGGAGACAAACCATAAGTGACTTAATCTCACAAAACAAACTGAGAGTTGCTGGGGGGAGGGGGTTTGGGAGAAGGGGGTGGGATTATGGACATTGGAGAGGGTAGGTGCTTTGGTGAGTGCTGTGAAGTGTGTAAACCTGGTGATTCACAGACCTGTACCCCAGGGGATAAAAATATATGTTTATAAAAAATAAAAAATTAATTAAAAATTAAAAAAAAAAGTGGGTCTCAGATTCACACAAAATGACTTAAAACTACTACCACTTATGATATAAAAATTTGGAATACAATTCCAAACATTCCAATTAAAAATCTGAAGGCTGGTGTTCTACTCACACTCCGTTCTTATAATCACAAAATTATTTGTGTAAATCTCTGTCTGTCAATAGAGGATAAGCCCCTTCAGGCAGGAGACCAAGCACAGGCTTTGAAATAAAATGACGTGCTGCTCTGGAAAAATAATTATATAATTCTGAGCCTGAGTTGATTTTCAAGTAAGAAGGGTAAATTAATATCTACCTTGTAGGATCTGTGTGAGATTTAAATGAAAGAAAACATCTACCACAATTCTCATTTATTTTCTCTCTCTTCTCCCATACCTTGTCACTGTACCAAAGACAGTATCACAATACATGTTTAAATAAAGTTAAAAATTACCATGATTTTGTTTTATGGGTTAGTATTAGTATAGATTAGTACACACAGAGATTAACATACATTAGTATTTAGATTTTTTAAAGAGTACAATTTCACCAACCCATGTATTTAGAAATGTACTAAAATTTTTACACTGTGAAATACTCATAAATATATAAACTTAAAAGATAATTTTCTCATTTGTAGAGATTTGTTTTTAATCTTTTATTTTTCATGAATTTTAATTGCTAATAACTAATAAATATAAGTAATTTATTGCTGAATCATGTTCATGTTTTAAAAGTAGTAGTTAAAAGTATAATAAAATTACAGATATTGGGAGATTTTACAGATTACCTAGTTCAATCCTTTCATTTTACAAATGAGAAAACGAAATTCCAGAAAGAGGCAATGACTTGCATAAATGACTTTCATAAATATGTCCAGCAGACATACAATTTTAAAAAATTAAATCAGAGTAATCTTCCCTTCCTCCACTTTGTTTTTGAGGTACAGAGCTGGAAAAGGCAAGAGAAGCCAAAGAAAATATATGGAAGATGCCAAGTGGGAATATTTTAAGGAACTAGAGGCCACAGAATTTGACAAAGAGGGCTTAGGACACTAAGAAGTTTAAGAGTTAGGGGCCAATATCTTTTCAACCTTAAGGAGTCAACACCCACATCTGCATTTGTTTGGGAGGCTACAGCACCAGTATATTTGCCTAACTGAGGTATAAGAGAAGTCACCTGAGAAAAAAGATGTTTGGGAAGTTAGGAAATAGGTAGTAGTTTGAATGTAAAGACATAAAATAAGGGTTCATCATCTGTATTTGAGAAGGTCTTAAGTTTTCTTCAGTTAAGAGCTTGTTCCTATTTTTTTGTTTTCTAGAAGCTTTCTAATATTTTTGATTAAGAAAAACTCATAAAAAAACAAAACAAAACTGGGACTTTAAACTTTAACAGCCATAAAATTTCAGCCTTCTGTATTCAAAATGGAAAAACAAAACTCAAAAGTATACAAAAATAAAAACAAAAAACACAATTTCTCTTTCTGTTTTATTTGGGCAAAGGAAGAGGAATTGTAAAGCAGGGTATCAACCATTCTCCATCAGATTGATTTCCTTTCATCTTTAAAATGCTTCCTGACATCTAGCATATGTTTTTCATTTCTTGTAAGGGCCAGTTGAGGCTAAAGGTTCAAAGTAATATAATTAACAGACAATTCAAAGTTGTTATCAACTTTTAAAGTAGGGAAAATATACAAAATAAGTACTGTCATGATTATGAAAACACAGAAAAGGAACACAACATTAATTGTACATAGATAGTATGTAAACAAATACACTACATTTACTAAAAAGTCTAAACAAAATATTTAGCTTTGATCCTGATCTAAACTTTTTTCATCTCTGTACGGCGCATCTTGGAAACCTGTTACGAGCAATATCATGTAATGAGAAAATGTTAGTAACCTCAAAACCTTGTGTATCATTCACACACAGAGTGAAAAGACCTAAGGTTCAGCTCTCTAGCATAAAATGAATATATTTCATTCTTCACCCAAACCCTGAAATCTTTATCAAAAAAATAATTAAACCAAAAGTTCCATGAGGACAGGGGCTGGGTTTGTTTTCTACTCTTCCTGAATCCTCAACATCCAGTTTGTCTGGCACAGAAGTGATTCTCACTGCTCATTTGCTTACAGATTGACTGAATCAAGTACAGAGTTTCCTGAATACTTCAAACTATAATTTTATTTTTCCCCACAATAATCTACAGGAATGGCCTGGCTGCTCTAATATTTGCAAATTGGAAATATTTTTGGTTCATTATTTAAAAGAGAGAATGCAATACCTTTAAATTCTATGAAGCCAGAAGTTTATGAGCTAATAAATACATTCAGATGATAAGTACAAATCAGTAAGAGTTTAGTATACATTGTGTTTTTATATGCATTGTCTGAGGATATAAGGGCAGAAAAACATAAAGGCATTTTCAAGTACCAATAGATCAGGCCAATTGTGGAGAGAATAAAAACCCAATGATAAATACACACACAAACCAATTCCACTCTTAACTGTACAATGCTTTTTTTTTTTTTTTTAAAGATTTTATTTATTTGACAGACAGAGATCACAAGTAGGCAGAGAGGCAGGCAGGGTGGGGTGGGGAGCAGGCTCCCCGCTGAGCAGAGAGCCTGATGCGGAACTCGATCCCAGAACCCTAGGATCATGACCCAAGCAGAAGGCAGCGGCTTAACCCACTGAGCCACCCAGGCACCCCTACAACACTTATTTTTAAACGAGAAACTTGAAAATTCCCTCCTGTCAGGCTCTTGGTTTCCTGAAGGCTTGGACTATGCCTGTCTTGGCATCCTCATTGTCTAAAACTTTTGACTCTCAGGATGTCTTTACACTTTTAAAGTTCTTGAGGACCTCAAAAGCCTTTTGTTTATGTGGACTGTATCATATTCAAAGTAAAACCCAGAAAATTTTTATATATTTATTAATTCATTTAAAAATAACAATAAACCCAGTACATGATAACACAAAATCATATTCTTTATGAAAGATTATTATATTTCCCAAGAAGAAGCTCCTGTGAGAGCAATCTTTTACACTTTTGCATATCTATTTCTTTGCTGGCTTGAATGAAAAGTCCTTCCATTCAACATATCTGACATGTTATTTTAATTGCAATATATGAAATATATTCCACCCAGGTATGAAATTGAAGAAGGGATGAGCTTATGGATACCCCCAGGGATCCTTATTCCACACTGTGAAATCACTGATCTGTAATATCATTTGTCATAAGGTTATTATTTAATAACTATTTGCTGAGTTAATAAAAAGTTTAGAGAAAAAAATAAAGGGGCACCTGGGTAGCTCAGTTGGTTGGGCGACTGCCTTTAGCTCGGGCGTTACGATCATGGAGTCCCAGGATACAGTCCCACACTGGGCTCCCTGCTCAGCAGGGAGTCTGCTTCTTCCTCTGATCCTCCCCCCTCATGCTCTCTTTTTCTCTCTCTCTCTCTCCCATTCTCTCTCTCTCAAATAAATAAATACATCATTTTTTTTTAAAGAGGAAAATAAATAAATTCTAAGGGGACACATACATATATCCAAACATACAAATGATGTGCACATTCATTTTGGATTCAACTGATAATTATTCTTTATAAATGCTGACTATTTCACTATAATAAAATGTTAATTATCCCAAGTCCTCAGCTCATTACAAATAAATTGGGATGCAGATCAAAGGAGGGTATGTGAATGAAAGAGTGAAAATCTCTAAGAATAAAGCATGTAACTCCAAAGTTTAATAGAAAGAAATAGATGACTAGAAAGAGACTTTTCACTTGAGAAAATTCTAAGCATAACCAAATCAAGTAGCTCATTCAAATGCTATATGGGTCTGTTTAAAGCAGTAAATTAGATTGAAACACTTTACTGAACACAAGCTGGATTCTAATATTTTTAGTATCTACATGCCATTTCTAATTAATCTATAAAAACCACAAGAAAAAAACATTTTACATATATTTTTAGCGCTTCTGCTTTAAATGTTAATAGGAACTAACCAAATACCAGAGAAAATATACTGATTTGAACATTTTATACTTTCCAAGTCACAATTTTTATTCTTTAAAAATAGCCTTAAGTAAACTTAGAAATAAAAATATAATTTTTGAGATCAGATATTAGATTTTTTTTTAAAGATATTTCATCATTTGGCAAAAAACAAAATGACTTACTTCTCCTCTTCTTGAGGCCCAGGTACCTGAGAAGCCATTTTAGGTTCTGTCCCAAGATTCTTCTGCATCCGCTGCCGCCTCTTTCTACTTGGTGCAATATCCGCTACATCAGGACTTGAAACAAGGGAATCATCTCCTCTTAAAGCAGCTAAAATAAAATGACATAATCAGTGTAACCCAACAAAATTATGCATATAATTTGTACATAAGAACTGGCTGCACTGATATGAAGTGACACTCTTAAAATAGAGCATAACTATTTTTTTAAAAATTCATGAACATTTGGAAAAGTGGACCAGTTAGATTATAATACTTTAATAGCAATATAAAGCATAAAGTATATTATACACATGGAATAATTTGATCAAAATGGTCTCTGCCTATCTTGCGCAAAACCCTCCCAAATACATCAAAGGCATAGTTTGATCTTTCAATGCTAGAATTAGACAGAAATGCCTGAAAGGCACCCCTGAAAGGTGTTTGTTGAGGAGGGGAGTTGCAAATACTGCTACAGGAATAGGATAAATCAAATTGATACTAAACAGTAACTTTTAACAGGAATGGGGACTTCTGCTAGTGATCCGGAGATAATTGCATAGACTTTTCAGCCAACTACAGAGAATAAGCACAGGAAAAATCTAAGAAAACACTAACAGATGTCTCTACTATGACTTAGTCATTAAACTACCCTTAAAAGTGTTTGATATACATGAAACAGAAGCAACAGGAGAAACATGTTTTATTTATATTTCTTTTATTCTCTATAAACAACTTGGTTCCAAAGAGCTTAAGAAGAGTTCAGAATTCATTCATCTAATACACAGTATACATATATAAATACATATTTATATTAAAGACCTCCTTTGCCATTGATAAACAATGGACAATACCAATATAATTTGGACTCTGGATGTCTTGCGGGTTTATATGAGTTTTGTCTAGCATGTTAACATTTGAAGGTGATCAGGGGCAAGCTTTCATCCCAATTAATGAGAAAGCCTTAACAATGTATGAAGTCCTAAAAAGCTGGAAATGAGTGGCAAAAATTCTGTACAAGTCAATTCCTTTAGCACAAATAGGGTTGGTTTAGTAGAATCAAGAACCCTATACTTTTCAACAGTTAAGCTTTCTGTTATAGAAAGCTGTGAATACATTTCTCCCTGTAGCTTGAATCAGATGTTTAATGTTCATGAAATTATTAGAATCAAGTGCATTCAGTAACTGCCACCTACTCCATCCGAGAGGAAACGTGATGCAAATGGTTAGCTGACTGTGATGTTGGGTGCAAATGTTGCTAGGAGTTACAGGAGTTAATATTTTCATTTGGATTGTAACTAGAGAACTGACAACAACAATGTAAAGCTGCACAGATTTTGAGTGGTCTGCCTAAACCTTAATTCTTTCTCCCATAAGCTCTATTATTTTTAATGTGCAATTCTGTAGAATTGCACAAATCCACCACCTCTTAGAAGAAAAGCCTGTATTTTGAATTCTAACTTGCTTCAGCCCATGCTTCTGGGTGACTGGAGATCACTTGGACACTTGTCGATCACACTCTTCAAAGTCTTCTTTGGGTGCCTTTCCCTCCGCCTTAAAATGGCTACTATTTTTGAGAACATACGTGGTAGACATTTTTTCTATGAGTTTTACACATATTACTTTATTATTTTATTACTATTATTACCTTTATTTTACTTATGAAGAAACCAAGGCTTTAGAGAGGTTAATGACTTGACCAAATCACACAGACTTTGAGTTGATATTTTATCATATGACAACTAAAAAATAAGTCTCCTTAGTGGATAAAGTATTCCTTGATCAAATATTAACTCAATAGCGATCAAAGGATATTTTACTTTCCAAAGCTACTTAAGTCATTAGGGCACATAAGTTCTACCACATTTCTCATATATTATTTTACTAGCTATTACTATTTTAGGAGTGGAGGAGGATAGATAACAAAGGGAGTTTCTCTGAACACATTAAAGCTGAACAACTTCCCTAATTTTATTAAGCCATGAGATGACTATGGAAAATAACTCTGGTTTCCTGATCTTTTTCCCCAGTCTGCTCTCACCCAGGATTTACTCGGTCACATAAGCAATTAACAAAGTTCAGGCTTGCCTATTAACAAAGCTAGTAAGAATGTCAGAGTTAGAAGACATTTCAGAAAAAAATGCATTTAATGATATGTTGGACATCTAGGAGGTAATAATGTTAAACTGATTTAAACTAAAATGTTAAGGTAAAATTTTAAAAAATGAAATTACCAAAAAGTTCTACCATTCATTTCAAAACTCCGAATAATGACAATATATTGGCACCCAAAGACATGTTTTATATGGAATATGGTTATACTATTTCTTTTTTTTTTTAAAGATTTTATTTATTTGACAGAGAGAGATCACAAGTAGGCAGAGAGGCAAGCAGAGAGAAAGAGAGAGAGAGGGAGGAGGAAGCAGGTTCCCTGCCTAGCAGAGAGCCCGACTCGGGACTCGATCCCAGGACCCTGAGATCATGACCTGAGCTGAAGGCAGAGGCGTAACCCAATGAGTCACCGAGACAGGCCCTGGTTATACTATTTCTTATAAGGTTTAGAATTTACTTTAAAATACAATGCAATTAAATGTATGTTGTTCGTCAGGGTGAGAACCTAGCTCACCTAGTAGCTACTAGCACCTAACTCAAAAATGCACAACCCATTAAGCTGAAGGTCCTTTATGGGTTTTCTATTCTGTTCCATTGATTTATGTGTCTGTTTTTGTGCCAGTACCATGCTGTCTTGATGATCACAGCTTTAAGTCCAGAATTGTTATGCCTCCAGCTTTGATGTCCTTTTTTAATATTCCTTTGGCTATTTGGGGTCTTTTTTAGTTTCATACAAAATTTAGGATTGTTTGTTCCAGCTCTGTGAAAAATGCTATCAAAATTATATTTTGATAGGGATTGCAATGAATGTGAAGATTGCTCTGGATAGCATAGACTTTTTTTTATTATGCTCAGTTAGCACAGACATTTTAACAATAATTGTTCTTCTAATCCATGAGCATGGAATGTTTTTCCATTTCTTTGTGTCTTCTTCAATTTCTTCCACAAGTGTTCTATAGTTTTCAGAGTTGCTTTTCCTCTTTGGTTAGGTTTACTTCTAGGTACCTTATGGTTTTTGGCATAATTATAAATGGAAATCAATCCCTTGATTTCCCTTTCTTCTGCTTCATTACTAGTCTACAGAAATGCAACTGACTTCTGATTTTATATCCTGTGACTTTGCTGAACTTGTGTTACCAGTTCTGGCAATTTTTTAGTGGAGTCTTTTGGGCTTTTTATATAGAGTATCATGTCATCTGCAAAGACTGAAAGTTTGACTTGTTCTTTGCCGATTTGGATGCCTTTTATTTCTTTTTATTTGACTGCTGAGGCTAGAACTTCCAGTACTATACTGAACAACACTGGTAATAATGAACATCCCTGTCATGTTCCTGACCTTAGGGGAAAAGATCTTAGTTCTTCTCCATTGAAGATGATGTTTGCTGTGGGTCTGTCATAGATGGCTTTTACAATGTTGAGGTATGTTGAGGTATGTTCCCTCCAAACCCTCTTGATAGAGGGTTTTTATCAAGAAAGGATGCTGTATTTTGTCAAGCATTTATATTCAACTAATCTTAGACAAAGGAGTAAAGAATACCCAATGGAAAAAAAAAAGTCTCTTCAATAACTGGTGTTAGGAAAATTGGACAGCCACATGTAGAAGAATGAAACTGGACTACTTTCTTACACCATACACAAAAATAAACTCAAAATGATGAAAGATCTAATTGTGAGAAAGGAATCCATCAAAATTCTTGAGGAGAACACAGGCAGCAACCTCTTTGACCTTGGCCGCAGAAATTTCTTGCTAGACACATCTCCAAAGACAAAGGAAACAACAGCAAAAATGAACCACTTGGACTTCACCCAGATAAAAAGATTCTGCACAGCAAAGGAAACAATCAACAAAATCAAAAGACAACGTACAAAATGGGAGACAATATTTGCAAATGTCTTATCAGAGAAAGGGCTAGTATCCAAAATCCATAAAGAATTTATCAAACTCAACACCTGAAGAACAAATAATCCAGTCAAGAGACAGAAGACATGAACAGATATTTCTCCAAAGAAAACATACAAATGGCCAAAAGACAAATGAAAATTTTGCTCAACATCACTCGGCATCAGGAAAATATATATCAACCACAATGAGATACCACCTCACACCAGTCAGAATGGTTAAAATTAACAACATAGGAAACAACAGATGTTGGCAAGGATGTGGAGAAAGGGGAACCTTCTTACACTGTTAGTGGGAATGCAAGCTGGTGCAGCCACTCTAGAAAACAGTATGGAGGTCCCTTAAAAAGTTAAAAATAGAACTAACCTATGACCCAGGCAACTGCACTACTGGTATTTATTCGAAGGATACAAAAATCGTAATTCAGAGGGGCACATACATCCCAATGTTTATAGATGCAATGTCCCAAATAGCCAAGATATGGAAAGAGCCCAGATGCCCATCAACAGAGGAACAGATAAAGAAGATATAGTACACACACACACAGGAATATTACTCAGCCATCAACTGAAATCTTGCTATTTGTGACAACATGGATAAAACTACAGGGTATTATGCTATGTGAAATAAGTCAACCAGAAAAGACAATTATCATATGATCTATTCATATGTGAGATTTAAGAAACAAAACAGATGAACATGGGGAAAGGAAAGGAAAAATAAAATAAGATGAAAGAGAGGGAGACAAACCATAAGATACTCTAACTCTAGGAAACAATCTGACAGTTGCTAGAGGGGAAATAAATGGGGATCAGGGTGACTGGATGATGGGCATGAAGAAGGGCACTTAATGTAATAAGAACTGGGTGTTACATGCAACTGATGAATCATAAAATTCTACCCCTGAAACTAATAAGACACTATGTATTAACTGAATTGAACTTACGTAAAGAATTTTTTTAAAAATGCACAGCCCAGGAGCAGATTGTTGAGATTCTAAAAATAAAGTCCATATATTTTTTTTTAAACTTATTTGATAGACAGAGATCACAAGTAGTCAGAGAGGCAGGCAGAGAGAGAGTAGGAAGCAGGCTCCCCGCGGAACAGAGAGCCCAGTGCGGGAATCGAGCTCAGGACCCTGGGATCATGACCTGAGCCAAAGGTAGAGGCTTTAACCCACTGAGTCACCCAGGTGCCCCAAAGCCCATACTCTTGAGGGGTCTACTAAAAGCAATATATCATTATATATCAATGAATAATAGATAATTTATTAATTACTATAGTGAATGACAAAAATGTGTGTCTCTTAGTAAACACATGGCATGAAAACAAGCATGATGAATATTCTATATGGGCTCTCATAAGTGGAAATTAAATGTATTCCAGATATACAAAATTGACTAAAATATTTTAGAGATACTCTCCACCATTTTACAAACAGGCTATAATCCACTGAGGTCTGTTTAATCTTGGAGATGATACCTTGTGCTAAATTTTGTATCCAGTCATGAACTCCAGACAATTGGTGGCCTGATGTCAGGAAGAATCATCACTTCTGCCTCAGGAATCTTTTTATTTGCCAAAAGTGAACTTTTTATGTGACTGAGCTACCTAAAAAGACAGATGGCTGGAATTTCTTCAAGTTTACAGAACAGGTTTATGAATTAGTTTGTACTTACTTATTAGTAAATATTAATTTGATAATTGTGTGTGGGGGAAACCCTAATCTGGTAATTTGTTATTATTATCCTCCTCATTCTAGCTTCTTGGTATCTACCATTATTTACCACAAAGAACCTAAAAGTTGTGTATAACCAAGTATTTCAGGTCAGGTCTTCACAATTATAGGGTAGCCTCTTTGTAATGTTGTTACAAGGAAAAAGGACTAGCATATAAGCTAATTACTGTTTAAATTAAATATATCTTTTTTTGTTTGTCTTTGTACTGTGGGAAACAGTTTTTCTTTCAGTTTATTATATACATATAGTAGCAAATTGTATAATAATAGATTCTCTTAATTCATAAATTCCTTTAAAAGAAAATTTTAATAATATTTATATAGACTTTAATAAAAAGGAAAAGGTTCCACCCTATCCTTTCCTTTCCACCCCTCAATGCCAGAAAACAGGAAAAAGAGGCACAAGTCCCATACATGGTACCTAAGTATTAAATTGCTCATCTCAAGCAGTCCTCAAATTTCCACCCCTCCTACCTCTAACCTTTACTTGTGCTAATGTTTAGTCTTATTTCATTTGGTCTTATGCTGGATACTTTATTTGTATTCTGATATTGGATCCTGTGAAAAATGGTTCAGGGTCTCCAAATGAGTAAATCCATTTTATATTTAGCAGAAGGGATCTAAAGTCAATCTATATCTCTATCTGTATCTATGAAGTCAAACATGGGACTTCCAAATTGTCTATTATTTATAACCTTGCATATTTTTAAGGGCAACAACCAAAGTTTTCACTTTCAAGTACTACATCCCATTTTTTTTTTTTTAAAGATTTTATTTATTTATTTGACAGAGAGAGATCACAGGTAGGTAGAGAGGCTGGCAGAGAGAGAGAGAGAGAGAGAAGCAGGCTCCCCGCCGAGCAGAGAGCCCGATGCGGGACTCGATCCCAAGACCCCGAGATCATGACCCGAGCCGAAGGCAGCGGCCCAAACCACTGAGCCACCCAGGCGCCCCTCTACATCCCATTTTTAAGGAAAAAAAAAATCAATTCATATTAAGATTACCCAGTTGTACATACTCATTTTTCATATGAGAAAGAATCTGAAAAAAGAGTTGGAAAAGAATGGCAAATGTTCAAAGGATAATGAGAAGTAGTGTGGCCTAGCTGGAACAGCATTCTTGAGAGAAAGATATAGAAAATGACTGGAAAAGAATGGGCAGCAAGGAAGAAGGGAGAGGGAAAAAGAGACAGAGATACGCTAAATAAATTAGCATATTTACTATGCTAATAAAATAGCAACCTTTCAAATCTAGCCAGAAGACTATGAATTCAATATTGACCAGGTTTTATTTTTTTTTTCCTGAGATCTCACCTCCAGAATTCTCAGTTTTTACTATTAGTATCAGTCTCTGTCATGACAATGTGTCTTTCACCATTTCCAGAATTTTTTTTTTAAAAGAAAACAAAAGATAAGAAAAAACTATTGCCAATGAACTTAACTACAGCTGAAACACTGATGGGCAGAGCTGTGGGATGCATTTCAAGTTCTCATTAGGTTCACTGAATCTAGAAAATGGGGAATCTTTACACAAGCCTTGTTATTGTGAAAGGTGGCTCCACAGAAAGCCACACTTCTTCTCATCTGACAGAAGAACTGCAGGAGTTTGGCAGTCGCATTTCAGACATGAGAGGCAGTGCTGGCTTCCCTGCGTACCCTCAATGTCTCAAGGTCCAGACAAAATGACATTGCTGCCTAAACTGCCAGCAACATGCATATATCCCATGAGTTTACTACCTGGTAAACTACTGGCTCAACTAAGTGCTCCTTTCCAACAAGACCCACTTCGGTCACCGCAGTCATCCCTAGTAGTTCCAATCCACAGCAATCTCTCCTTTCTCTGCAAGGCTTAAAGTCTGAACCACTCACTTCACGCATATGGTCTTATTTTGTTATTCTCTTTTTATGTATATCTCTTTTTTTCCTCAATTAGATCAAGGACTATAAACACCCTACAGCTAGAAGCTATGCTCTGTACTTCGATATATACCTAATATAACCCAATAGTGTTATAATGAGAAATAGGAAGACTTGAACTTTTTTCAAATGTATATTTAATTTTTTTTTAATCAAAACTTATTTATTTATGGCCTCCTAAATGAGGTGTAGAAAAAAGAAGAATCAGAAGACCTGGGTCTGGATCTCTAGTTCTGCCATTTACCCTGGACATATTACAGAATTTAAGTTCTGAAGATGAGAAACATATTTTAACCATGGTATCTGCCATGATTAAATGAGACAAAATGTTTTTATAAATCCTGGTGTCAGAAATATTTGATTACAGCATGTAAGCATTATTTAAAAAGTGTGTGTATCCCTATAAAAGATCAAGCTGAGATGAATTTAGGTTAATTTGAAGAATATTCAGGCTATCATCTACAGCTTAACAGAGACATAAAAGTAAAACAACTAAAAACAAAAAACAAAAAAACAAACTCCAAGTAAGATGACTTCATGGTTTTCTAAACTCAAAATAACTCAACTTTCATGGAACTATTATGTGTTATGAATGTACAGTAGCCCATCTGCCATGGCTGTTTTTCACTGTTTTATTCATTTATTAATTTCACAAATATTTTATGAAGTGTTTTTGTTCAGTGTCATTCTTTTTTATTTCCACAGATATAAATATAGAGAGGAAACCCAAAATGCAAAACTTAAGATGCTACCCTACGTAAATCCGAAAATTCAAAGAAAAAAAAAACCCACTATTTCTTTCACCAGGGAAAACAACAAACCAATCACTTGGGCTCCTTCATGTTCTGTAGTTTGTCTTAACTGACAGGTATAAAGATAAGCTGAAGAAGGAAAAAAAAATGCTAAGATAAGGTAGGTCATACCATACTTCAGTGAGTAGTATCTTAAATTGGGCTATCTGGAGGTAGGAAATTTCTAATCTGAGCAAACAAGCAAACATTATTATCCCTCACCATTCATCAAAGAGAGCTTTTTCAAATCTGTAATCAGCTGCTACCCAGTTTTCACAATCTAATCTGAATAAATGATGACCACCTTGCACAAAAGGTCAATGGTTTAACTTATTAATCAGCAATCACCAAGTAAACTGATAAGTAACATCACACTAAACACTTAAGAGAGAGAGAGAGTGTGTGTCTGTGTGTTATTCACATATACATATACATATACTTTGTCAAAAGTGAGGCTCCTCTTTTAGCCAGCACAGCTGGAAGTGAGACGTAATGACAAATACCTACTGACATTAAGGTAACTTAAGAGGTCATCTTTGGAAATCCAATACTTTCAATGTCAGAGGCAGGGTGGACCACTAAAGATAAAGTACAGACTTTATCACAGCACTTTATTCACAGCGCTTAAGAAAAATTAATTTGAACATATTAAGTATTATTCTGTACCTATAAAGCAATGTGATTTAAACAAAATACTTTTAAAAA
The DNA here is from genome assembly GCF_022355385.1 of Mustela nigripes. Taxonomy (NCBI): domain Eukaryota; kingdom Metazoa; phylum Chordata; class Mammalia; order Carnivora; family Mustelidae; genus Mustela; species Mustela nigripes. Next base: position 107,132,936 of record NC_081568.1, on the reverse strand, counting down.
ATTTAATACCAAAAAAAATTTAATACCAAATGAATTCAATTCTTTAAATCTTCAGGATCTATTCATTCATTCCTTCACTTATTCAACACATATTAATTGTTTTCTATTTGTCAAGAACTACCTGGAAGACACCACCGCCAGGTATTCAAAAATTTTCTAGCTGAGTAGAGCAGAAGGACTACTACTATTTGCAAAAAAAATTGTAAGACACATAAGCAATTACAAAGAAACTAATTTGAAAGTTCTAAAGTAGGTGCAAATGTCCAACCTTTTATTTTTTTCCAAGTTAACCTGTGAAGCTTCAAAATTTCCTTTCCATTATTAAGTACTAGTTATAATTTGATTTCTTATTTTTCTCCATAAGGATATTCCTTTTGAAAGGATAATCATCGGGGCGCCTGGGTGGCTCAGTGGGTTAAAGCCTCTGCTTTCGGCTCAGGTCATGATCCCAGGATCCTGGGATCGAGCCCCACATCGGGCTCTCTGCTCAGCGGGGAGCCTGCTTCCTCTTCTCTCTCTGCCTGCCTCTCTGCCTACTTGTGATCTCTGTCTGTCAAATAAATAAATAAAATATTAAAAAAAAAAGAAAGGACAATCATCAGTATCAGATGGCTCTGAAGATTTCCCAAAAGAGAAAATTAAAAGGCCAGCCTCACTCTGAGTGAATTAACAAGAAAAGACTGTGTTTTAAAATTAAATATTAGGATCCTAAGGAGTGAACTCAAACAGCACTTCTTTTCTTTTTAAAGATTTTTAAAAATTTATTTGAGAGAAAGAGCAGAGCAAGAGAGCGAGCACATGAGTTGGTGGGGGAGGAGCAGAAACAGAGGAAGAAAAAAGCTCCCCACTTGAGAAGGGAGCCCAACATGCGGCTCAATCCCAGACCCTGGGATCAGGACCTGAGCTGAAGGCAGACGCTTAATAGACTGAGCCACCCAGATGCCCCTCAAATAGCACTTCTAAATTGAAACTACACTGTGACCTATTTAAAAGTCCTTTACATGGCCCCACAACATCCTTAGACTTCATCATACTGTAATAATTTATTTAATATTTATAAGCTCCATGAAGGCAGGGGCTACAAAAGTCTTATTCACTATTGGTACAAGACAGACTAGTTTGATCTCTAAACACACTGTAACCCATCAATAAATATTAGTTGATTCATACAAATGCTTAAATACTAACAATGTTAACAAAAAAACTTCTTAAAAATTATTTCAAATCTATGTAAAACCCTATACCACTGATTAGCTATGCTTGCTGCTGCCAGACCAGTTAACATTAAGAAAAATATCAGTGAGGAAAAGCAGTTTATGAAAGAACAACATTAGCCTTCAATTTATATCATTTGTAGTTAAAAATAACAAACACTGGAAAGCAATTTTAATGGTTAATGAGTCTTCAGAAAACAAAACTACAATTTTTCAGCTTTCACCAGCTTTGTAAAGCGGCCTCTGCCTGTGACCTATGTCATGAAATGTTTGGACTCAACATAAAGCTTTCATTGTTGTACATGAGTTAGGTATGGTTTTCCATCAATGGATGGCATTTTTTGGCATTTTCTTCATAGAGATTGAAAGGTTTTGAAATTTTTATTTATTTTTTTTATTTGGGTCAACTTTTAATAAAACCTAGACTTTTTACAGAGCTTAGGATTTCCTTGAACTGGTAAGAATTTTGAAAAAAAAAAAAAAAAAAAAAGACAACGAATGAAATATAAACCTGTTTTACAGAAATAATATATGAAATCTTTCAGTTTTGTTTTGTCTTAAATAATGTATTTAATAATAATAATAATGTATTTAATGTACCAGCATATTATCTACAATGAATCTGAGTTAACTGATTAGAACTAGGACAAGACAACTAGTTTAATTAGCAAGTCAAAATAAGAATAGGATGAGAGTAGCAAAAATAAAATGTTGCATAATTAAATGGTAAAATGGGTAGATAAGAATCACTAATCTAAATCACAGACCCTCACTTTAAAGATTAACAAGGGTAAGAAGTATTTGACTGAGTTTATGTGACCTGATGTACTTCTCTACTTCATTTTGCCAGTATCTGTTCAATCGAAGGAAATTCTAGAATACCTCTGATACATTAAGAAAAAGTATTCTATTTGCACTTCTTTAAATTCCTTTATAATAAGGTTAATGCTTTTGTGATATAATTTAGCCAGTTCATAGTGGTTCTGTAAAAAGGCAAATATGAGGCTAAATTTCAGAGGCTTCCCTTGAAAACTGTGCAAAGATTTTCAAAAAGATCCATGCTGCTAGATGGGTCCCAACTAGCCTTCAAACCAAATGTGATTAAAGCAATACTTTAACTAAGGATTGAAAAAAAAAAAAAAAAATCCCCTGCCAAACAGTCAAATAACTAAGTTAATGTTTATACTGAGTTAATAAAATACTGCAGAAGGATCCTACACATTACCATTAATCCCTGACAAAATGACTATAAGCAATTCTGTGAGAGTTTTTATTGTAATCTATAAAATTAGGTGTGGAGAAGTGAGACCAAATAGTTACTTTTGGTAAAAAAAAATGCCCTGAAATAAATGGTGCAGGGAAAACTGGATAGCTACATGTAGAAGAATGAAACTGGACCACTTTTTAACACCATACACAAAAATAAACTGAGAATAGATTAAAGACCTAGATGTGAGATCTGAAAGCACAAAAATCCTAGAGGAGAACATAGGCAGTAATTTCTCTGACATTAGTTGTAGCAACATTTTTCTACATACATCTTCTAATGCTAGGAAACAAAGCAAAAATAGACTATTTGGACTAAAACAACATAAAAAGCTTTTGCACAGCAAAGGAAACCATCAATAAAACAAAGACAACCTACTGAATAGCAGAAAATATTCACAAATGATATATCCAATAAAGGGGTTAATATACAAAATATATAAACAACTTACACAACTCAACACCAATAAAACCCAAACAATCTAATTTTAAAATGGGCAGAAGACCTGAACAGACATTTTCCTAATGACACAAAGATGGCCAACAGACACATAAAAAGATGCTCAACATCATTTATCATCAGGGAAATGCAAATCAAAACCACAATGAGGTATCACCACATACCTGTTAGAATGGCTAAAATCAAATGACAAGAAATAGCTAGTATCAGCATGAATGTGGAGAAAAAGGAAATTTGTGCACTGCTAGTGGGAATGTAAGTTGGTGTAGCCACTGTGGAAAACAATATAGAGGCTCTTCTAAAAAATGAAAACAGAAACTCCATACAATCTAGTAATTCCATTACTGGGTATTCACCCAAAGAAAATGAAAACATTAATTATAAAAGATACATGTATCCTTATGTTTATTGCAGCATTATCTCCAACAGCCAATATATGAAAGTAACCTAAGCGTCCACCTACAGACGAATAAGGAAAATGATTTAAAGTGGGGGAGTGGTGGTGAGGGGGTGGAAAACAATTTACCATGCTAACGGACATCAAAAAAGAAAGCTGGGGTGGCAATCCTTATATCAGATAAATTAGATTTTAAGCCAAAGACTATACTAAGAGATGAGGAAGGACAGTATATCATACTTAAAGGGTCTGTCCAGCAAGAAGATCTAACAATTTTAAATATCTATACCCCTAACATGGGAGCAGCCAATTATATAAGCCAATTAATAACAAAATTAAAGCAACACATCAACAATAATACAATAACAGTAGGGGACTTTAACACCCCCTGTATTGAAATGGACAGATCGTCCATTCAAAAGATCAAGGAAATAAAGGCCTTAAATGACACAAGGACCAGATGGAAATCACAGATATATTCAGAACATTCTATCCCAAAGCAACAGAATACACATTCTTCTCTAGTGCACATGGATATTCTCCAGAATAGATCACATCCTGGGTCACAAATCAGGCCTCAACTGGTACCAAAATATTGGGATCATTCTCTGCATATTTTCAGACCACAATGTTCTGAAGCTAGAACTCAATCAAAAGAGGAAAGTTGGAAAAAACTCAAATATATGGAGGCTAAAGAGCATCCGACTAAAGAATGAATGGGTTAACCAGGAAATTAAAGAAGAATTGAAAAAATTCATAGAAACAAATGATAATGAAAACACAACGGTTCAAAATCTGTGGGACACAGCAAAGGCAGTTCTAAGAGGAAAGTATATAGCGATACAAGCTTTTCTCAAGAAACAAGAAAGGTCTCAAATATACAACCTAACCCTACACCTAAGGGAGCTGGAGAAAAAACAGCCAAGAAAGCCTAAACCCAGTAGGAGGAGAGAAATCATAAAGATCAGAGCAGAAATCAATGAAGCAGAAACCAAAGAACAGTAGAATAAATCAACAAAACTGGATGCTAGTTCTTTGAAAGAATCACAAATGAGAGAGGAGAGATCATAACCACCAATACCAAAGAAATACAAACAGTTTTAAGAACATATTATGAGAAACGATACGCCAGCAAATTTGACAATATGGAAGAAATGGATACATTCCTAAGGAGGTATAAACTACCAAAACTGAACCAGAAAGAAATAGAAAACCTGAACAGACCCATAACCAGTAAAAAGATTGAAGCAGTCATCAAAAATCTTCCAACAAATAAGAGCCCAGGGCCAGACGGCTTCCCAGGGAAATTCTTTTTTTTTTTTTTTTAAGATTTTATTTATTTATTTGAAAGACAGAGATCACAAGAAGGCAGAGAGGCAGGCAAAGACAGAGAGAAGTGGAAGCAGTTTCCTTGCTGGGCAGAGAGCCTGATGCAGGGCTTGATGCCAAGACCCTGGGATCATGACCTGAGTCGAAGGCAGAGGCTTTAACCCACTGAGCCATCCAGGAGCCCCTCCCAGGGAAATTCTACCAAACATTTATTTTATTTTTTTTAAGATTATTTATTTATTTATTTGACAGAGAGAGAGAGAGAGAGAGATCACGAGTAGGCAGAGAGGCAGGCGGTGGGGGGTGGGGGGAAGGAGCAGAATCCCTTCTGTACAGAGAGCGGATGTGGGACCCGATTCCAGGACCCTGAGATCATGACCAGAGCCAAAGTGAGAGGCTTAACGCACTGAGCACCCCCAGACAACCCTCTACCAGACATTTAAAGAAGGATTAATACCTATTCTCCTGAAACTATTCCAAAAAATAGAAGTGGAAGGAAAACTTCCAAACTCATTTTATGAGGCCAGCATTATCTTGACCCCAAAAGCAGACAAAGACCCCATCAAAAAAGAGAATTACAGACCAATATCCTTGATGAACACAAATGTGAAAATTCTCACCAAAATATTGGTCAATAGGATCCAACAGTACATAAAGGATTATTCACCATGACCAAGTGGGATTTATTCCAGGGCTGCAAGGTTGGTTAAACATCTGCAAATCAATCAATGTGATACAATACATTAATAAAAGAAAGAACAAGAACCCTATGATACTCTCAATAGATGCTGACAAAGTACATCATCGTTTCTTGATCAAAACTCTTCATAGTGTGGGGATAGAGGATACATACCTCAATATCATCAAAGCCATCTATGAAAAAACACAGCGAATACTATTCTCAATGGAGAAAAACTGAGAGCTTTTCCGCTAAGGTCAGGAACATGGCAGGGATGTCCATTATCACCACTGCTATTCAACATAGTAACAGAAGTCCCAGCCTCAGCAATCAGACAACAAAAAGAAGTCAGCAAAGAAGTCAAACTATCACTCTTTGCTGATGATATGATACTTTTTGTGGAAAACCTGAAAGACTCCACTCCAAATCTGCTAGAACTTGTACAGGAATTCAGTGAAGTGTCAGGATATAAAATCAATGCACAGAGATCAGCTGCATTTTTATACACCAATAACAAGACAGAAGAAAGAGAAATTAAGGAGTCAATCCCATTTACAATTGCACCCCAAAACATACCATACCTAGGAATAAACCTAACCAAAGAGGCAAAGAATCTGTACTCAGAAAACTATAAAGTACTCATGAAAGAAATTGAGGAAGACGCAAAGAAATGGAAAAATGTTCCATACTCGTGGATCAGAAGAACAAATATTGTGAAAATGTCTCTGCTACCTAAAGCAATCTACATGTTTAATGAAGTATCTATCAAAATACCATCAATTTTTTTCAAAGAAATGGAAAAAATAATCCTAAAATTTATATGGAACTAGAAAAGACCCCGAATAGCCAGAGGAATGTTGAAAAAGAAAGCCAAAGTTGGTGGCATCACAATTCCAGACTTCAAGCTCTATTACAAAGCTGTCATCATCAAGACAGTATGGTACTGGCACAAAAACAGACACATACATCGTCATCATCAAGACAGTATGGTACTGGCACAAAAACAGACACATACATCAATGGGACATAACAGAGCCCAGAAACAGATCCTCAACTCTATGGTCAACTAATCTTGACAAAGCAGAAAAGAATTTCCATTGGAAAAAAGACTGTCTCTTCAACAAATGGTGTTGGGAAAATTGGACAGCTACAGGCAGAAAAATGAAACTGGGACCATTTCCTTGCACCACACACAAAAATAGACTCAAAATGGATGAAGGACCTCAATGTGAGAAAGGAATCCATCAAAATCCTTGAGGAGAACACAGGCAGCAACCTCTTCGACCTTAGCCACAGCAACTTCTTCCTAGGAACATCGCCAAAGGCAAGGAAAGCAGGCAAAAATGAACTACTAGGACTTCATCAAGATCAAACGCTTTTACACAGCAAAGGAAACAGTCAACAAAACTAAAAGACAACTGACAGAATGGGAGAAGATATTCGCAAATGACATGTCAGATAAAGGGCTAGTATCTAAAATCTATAAAGAACTTATCAATCTCAACACCCAAAGAACAAAGAATCCAATCAAGAAATGGGCAGAGGGCATGAACAGACATTTCTGCAAAGATGACATCCAGATGGCCAGCGACCCATGAAAAAGTGCTCCACATCACTCGGCATCAGGGAAACACAAATCAAAACCACAATGAGATACCACGTTACACCAGTCAGAATGGCTAAAATTAACACATTAGGCTGGCAAGGATGTGGAGAAAAGGAACCCTCCTACACTGTTGGGAATGCAAGCTGGTGCAGCCACTCTGGAAAACAGCATGGAGGGTCCTCAAAAAGTTGAAAACACAGCTACACTATGACCCAGCAATCGCACTACTGGGTATTTACCCTAAAGATACAAATGTAGTGATCTGAAAGGCCACGTGCACCCAAATGTTTATAGCAGCAATGTCCACAATAGCCAAACTATGGCAAGAACCTAGATGTCCATCAACAGATGACTGGATAAAGAAGAGGTGGTGTATATATATGTGATGGCATACTACCCAGCTATTAAAAGAAATGAAATCTTGCCATTTGCAATGACGTGGATGAAACTAGAAGGTATTATGCTGAGTGAAATAAGTCAATCAGAGAAAGATAATTATCATATGATCTCCCTGATATGAGGAATTTGAGAAGCAGACTGGGGGGGTTTGTGGGTAGGGAAGGAAAAAATGAAACAAGATGGAATCAGGAGGGAGACAAACCATAAGTAACTCCTAATCTCACGAAACAAACTGAGGGTTGCCGGGGGAGGGGATATGAAGAGGGTGGCTAGGTTATGGACATTGGGTAAGGTATATGTTATGGTGAGTGCTGTGAAGTATGTACGTATGAAGATTTACAGTCCTGTGCCCCTGGAACAAACAGTACATTATATGTTAATTTTTTAAAAATTAAATTAAGAAAAATGTCTTGCCCAAATGAGAAAGTCTTTTTTTTTTCCCAGAAATTTCATTTCCAAACATCCACATTTTTCTTTACATTACATCTTTATTTTAAATGGGCAATGTAAGGATTTTTTGTTTATAGACTTTTTTATTTTTCAATATAAATCCTGTAAAGGGGGTGCCTGGGTGGCTCAGTGGGTTAAAGCCTCTGCCTTTGGCTCAGGTCATGATCCCAGGGTCCTGGGATCAAGCCCCGCATCAGGCTCTCTGCTCAGCAGGAGCCGGCTTCCCTTCCTCTCTCTCTGCCTGCCTCTCTGTCTACTTGTGATCTCTGTCTGTCAAATAAATAAATAAAATTAAAAGAAATAAAAAATTTAAAAAATTAAAATCCTGTAAAGTTTTTATTCCAAGACAAATAATTACACATGCTTTTACCTTAATACTCAAAACTAGACAAACAACAGCAAAATAATTTTAAGCACTGATTTGACAGACAGTAACACTGGGAAATTTATTACAGCTTATTATAAAGGTATACCCTTTACATTAGATTTTCTATATGAAGCTTGTTTGGCAAGCTTCAAAATCGCTCTTAGCAATCACGATTGGCAATGTCTTAACTTCTCATTTACAGCATGCTGTCTTAGTAATGTGCAATCTCAGGACAAAGCCTTTATAATGCCACTACCCCATAACTTGCCAAAAGCCAAACTGGGAATCATTTTTGATGCCTTCCCAAACTTCATGTTGCACATTCAATCAGCACTCCCTAAAAGGCTTAAACTCTCCAATAATTCTCTGCATCCACAGCATTTGCATAATCCCTTCCCTAGATTATTGCTATAGCTTTTAAATAGCTAAAACAGTTATATCTTGGAGAATTTGTCTTAAACTGTAAATCTGGTCAAATCATGTCTTTGTTCACTATCTTGAAGACAAAGGTAAAACTCACTAATGCACTTTAACAGCTTTCTTTTCCTAATTCAACTTACTTTTACAGCCTTACTAAATTTTGTTTGATGTATCATTCTCTCTCTCTCTTTTTCTCTCTCTCTCTTCTTGGACTTTGCACATATGATTTTCTTCCTGTTACAATGCTCTACCACCTATGACTCAATTGGCTAACTTTTACCCATCTTTGTTATCTTAGTAAAGATTTCACTATGTCAGGAATTCTTAGGGGTCTTGGTTAGATGTCCTTCCTCTGTGCTGCCATAGCATCTTTTCCTAATCGTATAACTGCAGTATAGGTCACAGACTTAGAAAAATGGAGTATGGAAAACTGTTCTGGATCTCCTAGGGAATAATATACACAGCGAGACTGAATCTTACTGTAAAGTCAATGCTTATGGCAAATAATCACAATTAATCAAAACTATCTTTGAAAATTCCTTAGATTTCCCATTAAATATAGTAATACATAGTATATATAATTCTATAGTATGATAATACTCAGGCCTAAATATTTCATGACTACGACTGTGTACAGTTTTATAGAAAAATCATACTTGGAAAAAAATTACTCAAAGCCTTCAATAACTTAACCACATCATCAATATAGGAAGATTTTACTTGGCCTTCCTAAATTAATGTTATTATTTTAATATTTTGTGGCAGATGTATCAGTTCCTCTAATGCTTCCTTAGTCAGATTTCCCTACGGTTCACAATTAATTTTTCATTGTTTTCTTTCTTGGATGAGGATATCACCTTATACTTGCTTGGCTACCTAAACAGTGCTTACCATTTCTTTGTCAACAGCCCCACATCTTAGTTACTCATACTTATTCATAAGTTTTTCCTACTGATATTAACTCCTGTCAGGCTTGATTTCATGCATTACCAGTGGTCATTAAGTGGAATAGCAGGCAAGTGGCAGAATTATTTAAAAATATAAATTTATTCATCCCTGGTAAAACATATTTACCTAGAAAATACAGCTAACTAAGGTTCAATTAAGTATGTACATGTATACACACACACACACGTATATAATGCTATTCCACTATAATTTATAAATGACTGGTAAGTCCAAATTTCAACTTGAAGATATTTTACTCATGAAATGGGAAGTGGGGATATCATAGCATAGTAGCCTCACAGAGTTATTTATCTTACTCTCCCTAAAATTCATAAAATAAGATTTTTCACATATGCATTTACTGGAATGCTTAGACATGAATTAAAATGGACAAACTGCTACTATAAAGGGCTAGAATTTTTTAGGCATTATAATTTTGAATAAAATGAAAAAAAAGATACGACTACTGACAGAAGAAACATTTTTCCAATGAAGTATATGCTACTGGCATCATCACATTTTGATATTTGTAATTGTAACATAATAAACTGCCATTTAGAAAAATGGTCCATCTTATTGCCCAGTATATTGTAGGAATTCAAAATATTATTTTTCAAAAAAAATAGCAGCAAGGAAAATACTGAAGGTTTTATAAGTAAAATCTAAAGCAGAGCAAAATTTTTATAGTTAAAACCAAACTTGAACAAAAATAACAAAAGTTTGGCTTGTTTATCCATAAACAAAACTTAAAAAAAAAAAGCCTGTAATATTCATTATAAAGCAAATACTGAATTCAAAACCTAGGACATTACACTAGAGTTGGCATTTAAAATGCCCTTGTAGAGAATATTGTGACCTTGTACAAAGGAGTATATTATTTGTAAATAATAGTTACCAGATAGCTTAGCCAAAAAATAAGCAATACAGGGAAAGTTATCATAACACAGCTGGGAAAATACAGAAGCAGAAAGAAAAGTCTATATGTGTGCTACTGTTCATCTAGACCGATAAATAGACCTATACATACATATACAAAAATAAAAGTTTGTAAGTGCTCTAATTAAAAGTGAGAGGTATTATTCCTAACCGAGGCCAAACATATGGGAAAAAATAACTGAGAAAAAAACTAGGATAAATGACTTGATAAGAGAAAATACAGACACACAAGGGTAAAAGAAAGAGACCTTCAAGAATCAGTATTCAACAGACAATAACACACTTCCCGTAGGTCACAGAATTGTTGTGGATGCCTACACAAAGTGCTTTAAACTCACTGTCTACATAATTGCCACTGGATTTATTTGACCAATTTGAATTGCAAAGGAAGAAGATAAATTTAATGAGGTCATAAATCATCTGAGTTAAAGCTGATGTTATTTTCTTAGAGTAGAATCAGCATAAAATTTTTGCTTAACCTACTGATTCAGGTACTGATTCAAGAGAAACAAAAAAGAATACCTACATTCTTCTGGATATCATCTTTGATGCCAACTATAGTAGTTTAGATACCTGTACCTTATAAAATATTATAAAACTACCCTTTAAAAAATTAATAGAATCTTTACCATAAAAGGATAATAATCCAAAAACAATTAAATGGAAAACATACTGTTTAAAAAAATTCCTTTAACATTGGGTACATATTAAAAAGGTATAGGTAGCAATTAAATATTTTATAAAGTTTAATTTTTTCTTATTTAAAGTGGTTTCATATTATATGCTGCCAAAACTAATATAACAGTAACACTAAATATAATCATTCAAAATTAAAGATCTTGCCAAGAGCTAGACCTTGGCTATTCATGACACTCAAATAGCTGCCTGGAATCCTAAATTTAGGGAAGTAGGAAGAACACAAATAAGGAAAAGTAAGCAATTCAATCATAAATGATCAAGGTTGGTCAAAAGGATGGGATAAATACATCTTAATGCCATACTTCTACAGCTATTGAAAATGAGTACTTGGGTAATTATCCAGGTAAACTGGCAAAATGCAAATGTCATCTCTCAGAAAAGTACCTGGAAGCTCTGCCAGCATTATCCAGATAACTAATAACTGTCGCACTACATTGGGAGACCAGCCTCGTTCTTCTTTAGATCCAATAATACACAATAATATTAGATCTAAAATTTTCTTTAAAATAGAAAAAGAAAGCAAATAGGAAAAGAGAAGAAGAGAAAGGGTGAAGAGCAGAGATGGAGAAAGAAAGGGAGGGAGAAAAAAAAGTAAATTTTTACTAAACTGTTATCTGAAATTAATTTGTAATTTTTTCATCTCTGACTAAATGGAGGGTTTTAAAATGTCTTTCAATTATTTACCTCATCCATGTTCATATTTTTAGATAAACAGCTATTCCTCTTAAATGCAGATATCACATGAACATTTTAAAACTGTAAAGTTAGAAAAAATAAATTGGAAATTTAAAGAAACACATTTACAGTCACAAAAAAAATCTTATATGATTATTCAAAAAGTAATTTGTCACTAACTTCTAATTTACTTTATATGTATTAATGTGTTAACTTCTCTGATGACAATAAAAATGATATTCCTAGGTTTCTAATATCTACATGTTTCTGCTTTGTTTTTAAATAATAATTTTAAAATTATTAACATTATTGAAAATATTAAACATTATTAACATTATTAAATATTATTATTAATGTTTATATAAACATTATTAAACATTAAACATAATACATAATATTATGTAAACATTATTAACAATATTAAAATTATTAACAACTCTAAATTGTTATGCTACACATAACAGGTCTAAAGATCAATAAAGCCACTTCCTCGACATCTTCAAATCTATACAGCAACAGATTACTTTCAAAATCTCTTGTTTCAGTAATTAAAATAAAGAAAATGGGGCACCCTAATGATTTAAGCCATGAATAGTTTTCTATTATCAAAACACCTATCGCTATTTCCAAACCTATTTTCATTAATTACAGAAGCATGTTGATTTTGTTACTCGAGGACCTCAAAAACTAAGAAAATAAACATTCTTTAGCAGAACCGTTCTCAGAACACTTTTCTGGACACAAGTGATTTCAACATGCTGCTCCTTCTCAGGATGGGGCTTTTATCAAGTATTTTACATTAATGTTTCTAGCTGGTGTGATTTATCTTTGATATGTTGCTAATATATAGCCAGGCTTAACTTCTTCAAAACAGTAGTAATGTTAGTATGAATATATAAAACTGACCACAGCAAAAAACAACTTTTATAAGCTGAATTTAATTTTATCAGAACTCATGTTAAAGATGTTTTTAATTTCTCAAGAAGAAATTAGTGGTTTGCAACACTGGACAATAGTCAGTATAAAACTATGTCTCCAGAAAGAAAGGAAATGCAACAGATGAGCTCAGGATCACTCTTCCTGGTTGGTGGCATTCTCTGGACCTCAGTACAGGCAGATAGATGGAGCCTGAGGAGAACACAATGATTTCACTTAACTGAAGAAGCAGACCTTAGACTTTGGTGATATTGAGATAGTTGGATTCTGCAAGATACGGTACTGGAAAAAAGATAACTGCACACAAAAATGAGCCCAAAGGGTGATCTTACATTTTTAGATGAATAGCAAGCTGCACGTGCACAGAACAAGACCGTAAGGCCCAGCAGAAAACAGCTCCTAAGGAGTCAGAGTGGTGAGCTGAATAGAAATACCAAATATTACATATACTAGGAAATGTAGAACATCCAGCCGGTGGGCTAAAATACCACACTGAAAATGCTAAGCATGCAAATGATACCCCTAAAAGGTCTAAATGCACCCCAATCGAGCTTGGGGGGGAAAAAGGATCAAGTTTATTTGCCAGTAAATTAACTACCAGCTGGAACAAACTCAAGATTTTTTAAAGGAAGACAACAGATTCCAGACTCTCAACAACATAAAAACCACAATGTCCAGTATATAATAAAATTACTAAACATGTAGAATAGAAAAATGTGATCCAAATAAGGAAGAAATCACTAAAACTTTGAGTACCTGAGGAGTTATATTCACTACACTGACCATTATAAAAAAGTACAGTTTTTGGAATTATAGAAAAATAACATCTTTAAGTTAATAATACCCCTTCATTTGTTAAAAACAACAACAACAACAACAACAAGAAAACAAAGAAACATTTTAACTTTGCAAATTATCTCAAAAAGAGATGCTCTAAGAACCTTCATCTGCCACATTCCCACTACTGCTTACTCCCCTCTCTATTAATTTAGACTTTCTCAGTGGCAGGCACACAACAAAGATGTAAGCTATTCAGAGCCCTGAACATTAATTTTCTGCTTATAATTAAGAAGGCTGATTAGGGCAACAAAGCTAGCACATTACTGTCTTGTCCTTCCTTCCTACACATCATTAAAATGTGCTTCCAATTTCTTAATCTATGGCCTCCTTTATCCTGCTGATGTCAGTATTCAGAATCAATACTCTGTCAATATCTTTTTGCTAGCTCTCATTTTCATTAAATTGATTCACAATGCTTCCCAGGATAACTGTGTACAACTGATTGCCCTTTTTATGGTTAAGAAACTGCTAGTTAAACACGGAACTGTGTCCCCCAAAAACTCATAAAACAAAGTCCTAGCCCCCAATATACCGCAGAATATGACTGTATTTAGAAACAGGGTCTTTAAGAGGTAATTAAGGTTTACTGATGTTATTTGAGTGGGCCCTATTCCCAATATCATTGCTATACTTAGAAGGAGAGAGAAACCCGGAATATTCAGACAAAAAGAAAAGACCACAGAAGGACACAGCTAGAAATCAACTATCTGCAAGCCAAGAGAGAGGCCTCATGAAAAACTATACCTGCCTACACCCTGACCTTGGACTTCCAGCCCCAAGAATGGTGAGAAAAAAGATTTCTGTCATTTAAGCCACCTAGGCTGTAGTCTTTTATTATGGCAGCCCTAGCAAACCAATGTACCCCTGAATGTATTTTCATCTCTGCTGGGCATTCAACCACCCCCTCATCATCACTGTGAAATAAACTTAATGACACCACATCCAATAAGCTACCATTCTTATCCCTTGAAGTAAAACAAGCATATAGTCAGACCACTTACCAACTACTGCTACTTCTACACTATTATTCCAATATTGCTTCTCAGTCTTTAAGGCTGATAAGACTGACTCTGAAAGGAAATGATGTATCAGGAGGAGGAGGGTGTAAATATATCTTTGTTGGGAAAATATAAACAGCAATGCGGTGTTACAGAAATTAGTTTAAGAGTGAGTTATATCCCTATGACCCTGCAATTGCACTACTGGGTATTTACCCCAAAGATATAGATGTAGTGAGAAGAAGGGCCATCTGTACCCCAGTGTTTATGGCAGCAATGGCCACGGTCGCCAAACTGTGGAAAGAACCAAGATGCCCTTCAACAGACGAATGGATAGGAAGATGTGGTCCATATACACTATGGAGTATTATGCCTCCATCAGAAAGGACGAATACCCAACTTTTGTAGCAACATGGACAGGACTGGAAGAGATTATGCTGAGTGAAATAAGTCAAGCAGAGAGAGTCAATTATCATATGGTTTCACTTATTTGTGGAGCATAACAAATAGCATGGAGGACAAGGGGAGATGGAGAGGAGAAGGGAGTTGAGGGAAATTGGAAGGGGAGGTGAACCATGAGAGACTATGGACTCTGAAAAACAACCTGAGAGTTTTGAAGGGGCAAACTCAAAAGGGGAGTTTGGGGGAGGTTGGGGGAACCAGGTGGTGGGTATTGGAGAGGGCACGTATTGCATGGAGCACTGGGTGTGGTGCGAAAACAATGAATACTGTTACACTAAAAAGAAATTAAAAAAAAAAAAAAAAGAAAAAGAAAAAAAGGGTGAGCTATATATGATACCTGAATTTGAAACCAGGTTTCCCTGCTTGTTATCTGTATAACCTTGAAAAAGCTACTGAATCTCACTGAGGATAACAACAGTACTTCCCTTATACTGTGGTTGTAAGTTAAATGTGTTATTATTTGTGAAGTACTTAGTCTGGCATATTGACCGTTACATACGTGTTTGCTATTATCAAGGGAACTGATTTTGGACAAGACTGCTAAGTGAAGGGGCACCTGGGTGGCTCAGTCAATAAGTATCTGCCTTTGGCTCAGGTCCTGATCCCAGGGTACTGGGATCAAGCCCCATATCAGACTCTCTGCTCAGCGGGAAGCCTGCTTCTTCCTCACCCACTCCCCCTGCTTGCGTTCCCTCTCTTACTGTGTCTCTTTCTATCTTTCTGTCAAATAAATAAAATCTTAAAAAAAAAAAAAACCCACAAAAAAACAAAAAACTGCTAAATGTAGGGAAAAAGGCCAAGGTGACAGGAATGCTTAAATAGCAAGTGTTGATTTAAAAAAAAAAAAGTGTTGATTATATATATATATATAATTAGCATCAGTTGTCTTCTCTACTTGGAATGTTTTGGGCTGCCTTCTCAAACTTCACTTTCTTTAGCCCTACTACTCACTCTTCAATTTATAGTTCAAAGATCAACAACTCTAAACTACTGCTGAAGAATGTCATTCCTTCTCCTTTACCTTTGCAGACTTTCTACTTAGCACTGTAAACATCCAGTCATTAATCATTCATTCATTTACCATATACTGAGTACTTTCTATGATCCTATACTTGTGATTTTGCACTGTAATTAATTGTTTAGCTGTTCCTTCCCCTTAACAGAGAGGGAACTCCTAAAAGGCAGGGACAACATCTTATTTAATGTGGCTTCCCTGGAGTGAGATGACAGGCCCAACACCTAAAAGGCATTTATTTAACAAATATTGGGATAAGTAAATTAATCTGATGCTTTCTAACATACTATTTTCTTCTATCCTCCAATTATTTCTATTTTCCTCAACAAAATTTAAAATGCTGTGAGAACAGAACCATCAGGCATTTAATTATTAATTGCACAGTCTGGTGTGAACAGGAGTAAACATCTTTTCTAAAAGAGATACAAGCCTACTTGAGAGCTGCCTGAAACTTGGAATCATTAGCTCCTATTTGCGGTCTCCTAGCAACTAAGCATTTCTTAAAGGAAAAGTTAAGAGTATTTTGCCTAGTTTCTTATGCTTCAAAAATTTAGTATCTTAAAAACCTTTACATTTCCTGAGAAAATGGTTTAAATTTTTATGACTGATGAACGTGAGAATCATATAGCTAAAAGGTATGATCTAAGCTTCCCTCTTTTATGAAAAATAAATTGCTTCATGGAAAAATCAAACTTACTTCAACATCAACAAAATCACTTAGGTAAATATAATTTTCTCTCTCATTTGCTCATATAAACACACAGATGAATACTTTGGTCTATTAGCATTTATTAGTGTTTATTATTGTATTTTTCTACCTCATTCTTTAATGTTTATTTTTGTGTTCTTTAAAATCAGGCTGCAAGTTAGAGAACTGGCTAAAGAAAGGGCTTTATGAGCATATAATAACATTTACTGACCCAAAAAAGTGCTAAAAGAATATTCAGAGCACAGCAGCTTTGTCCAAATTTTGAAAGCGCCCAGGGGTATGAAGGCTCATTGTTCATCTTAACAACTCACATGTCTCTGAAGCCTGGCAATCCATTCCCCAAATCAAAAGTATTTGTTCAAGAGGCAAGATCTTATTTTCTGAGGAAATATCTCTTCATAAATCTATTATCAAATTCTGCTAAGATAAAATTTCAGAAATATATATTTTAAATATTTGAATTACTAGAATTAATACTATTGGCATATTTTCTTTAAATATTTTTTGAAAATTTAAATAAGATAGCAGTATTTTACTGCATTTAATAGTGGTATTTACCATCACCATCACCATCATAAGTACTAGTATTAATAACAACGTTAACATCAGCTATTTTTAATTAAGTATGTGATAAGTACTGCATTAAATTATATTTTGACAATAATAAATATATAAATGTACATAAATTTGAATTTATGCCTCCATTAATATAATAACCTCCAGTAATAGAGTCTCCCCCACCATTTAGAAACCTAATTCCTTTCAGAATTATTGAGATGGCAGTAGGTAAAGGATGACCTTAGGAATATTTTTCCACCAAGTAACATTAGCTACCTCCTGGCACACAGCTGACTTTCCTGATCCCATTTAAAAAAACAGTAAAATTTAAATACATCAGAAAACTATAAATTTAGAGCTGATCAAACTCCAGAGATTATCTAATTTTCTCCTCACATTTTACATTTTACATATAAGAAAAATGAGATGCAGAGAGATTGGTTAAAAAAAAAATTCCTTGGGGAGCCTGGGTGGCTCAGTGGGTTAAGCCTCTCCTTTCGGCTTGGGTTGGGGTCTCCGGGTCTTGGGTTGGGGTCTCCAGGTCTTGGGATGGAGCCCTGCTTTAGGCTCTCTGCTCGGCAAGGAGCCTGCTTCCTCTCTCTCTCTGCCTGCCTCTCTGCCTACTCGTGATCTCTCTCTCTGACAAATGAATAAATAAAATCTTAAAAAAATTCCTTGATCAGAAAGTTAAATTATTGGTAGAACTATAACTGAAGCCTAGATTTTCACAGTGCTATAAATAATTATGGTGTCAATCTCTCAGTAATTACTTTTTTTTTTTAAAGATTTATTTATTTGAAAGAGAGACAAGCAAGTACACGCATGAATGGCGGGTAGGGGAGAGGGAAAGGGAGAGAGAATCTGGAGCAGACTGCACTGAGCAGGGAGCCCAACTTGGGGCTCAATCCCATGACCCTGAGATCATAACCTGAGCTGAAACCAAGAGTCAGACACTTAATCAACTGAGCCACCCAGGCACCCCAGTAATTATTATTGATAACTAAAATTTTTTAAGAACAGAAGTTGTGGGAAGTAAAGGTTTCTGGATAATATGTAAATATAAGAGAGACCTGTCTTCCCCCCAACCCCCTTGGAAGAATGGGTTCTCCCTAATGAGACAATCAGCAAGCAAAAGATCAACTTACATTGTTCTAAATTGAGACTTCAACAGTGATGCAGTCAATTTTAACAACAGTAACCTGCTTTTGAGTGCCTAAGGAGACAGAAGAGTAGAGGAGGCTCTTATTTTCTCCCTGGATTCATTTCCGGAGAAAATCATCAGTTGGGTACTTCCATTTGCCAATAGCACAGACACAGGAACATGTGGTTATCCAAGGCAAAGTTAAGAGAAATCAGTAGAATTTATATTGACCTCAGACTTCTTTACAGATTGATCCTTTCTGTGCATCCAACTGAATTTAAATTTTCTTAAAACTATTTATTTTCCAGTATAACAAATGACAAAAGAGCTCTTTTACTTCAGCATTCTTTACATTAAATCTTGCAAGTTCACCTATATAAAATATTTAAGATTTAACAACAAAATCTAGTTATTAATTAATAGTAAAAGAACCTAAATCAGAGAATGGGTAATTAAATAGCATAGGCTTTGCTATCACCCACAAGTGAGTTCAAATTTTGGCTGTTTCATCTACTAGTTGTGTAACCTTGGACAAATTACTTAACCTCTCCTCTGAACTGAGAGCTAGAAGGCCTGATATTGATTATGGTCAAGATGAAATGAGATAAATTATGCAAGGCACCTAGCACAGCCTCACACACAGAGCAGCATAAAATCAATGCTGGTTCACTTTCCCATTATTCTTTTTGACCAGAAACTTAGCAGATTCGATGACCTTGGTCTGAACAAAATTTGATTTCAGGAATCCTAGGCTCTATAATTTTGATATTGTTTTGAAAAGGTAGACATACTTGGACAAAACTCCACATACTCAGTTCTCTCCAAACTGAAAATATAGTTTCCAATGAAAGTCCTAATGCTTTAAACCTGGTCTTTGACCCCACCTGCTGAGAATTATGTGACAGCTTAGCTACTGCTCTTGATTCTTTTGGTTTTAGATAACAGTCTACCAAAGACCTTTGTGGAGCATTCATTAGTAAGACTTTTCATAAATCTTTTATACAAGTATGAGGAAAATTCCCCCTTTTTTTTTTTTTAAGATTTTATTTATTTATTTGACAGAGAGAGAGAGATCACAAGTAGGCAGAGAGAGAAGGGGAAGCAGGCAGAGAGCTCGATGCTGGGATCATGACCTGAGCGGAAGGCAGCGGCTTAATCCACTGAGCCACCCAGGCACCCCAGGACAATTCCCTTTGACAAAACCGGTGGCTACGCATTAAGTACAAACCACCATCATGATGCTGAGTAAAAGATGAGTCAACCATGAATTTATCCCTCTTCTTTAGAAATTCACAATCAGGCAAGTACACAACTATCTATAATGACGATGTCTGTTGTGCATTTTTAAATTTATCAGGGACGCAGAACATCTAAAAGGTAATTTTGGTGAAAAGGCTGATGTAGAATCTTGTGTTTATTTTTGTGAAAATATTTTATGGGGGTATAATTAGTTTGCCCTCTGGCTTTTAAAATATTCCAGGATATGGTTTCATGGAAAACAAAGTATAATGGGGGATAAAAGTTTTCTTTAGGGTAGTGTCCAACAAACAGAGACTTAAACCAAGCTGGCCTGCAGATAAAAGGAGTGTATTTTGCAGTGAAAGTCATTAAAAACACCTTATTACACGTTGTAAACTCCAATAGCAGAGGGAATTGTGACTCATTTAAACTCTAACAAATGACCAATCCATGTAAGTGGGTCTCACAGGCAGTTTATAATCAATCATAGTCAATGAATCTATGAGTAAGTGGCATGCCAGCCAAAGAACAGAATGAATGGAGTCTTTTAGGCTCATTGGGATATAACACAACATTTAAATAAGTGTTACGAAGCTTAGGGAAAAACAACTAGTATAAATTATACTTTATCCTTCTGAAATAGGGAGGAAATTGTGCCAAATAAAAGTCATAACTGCAGGGCTTTGTTTAGCAATATGATGATGCTAAAATAAACTCTGAGGCAGTCCTGATGCTATGCCAGATAATAATGATAGAAGTCCAAATGTGTCAACATTTTACTAACAGTATTTAAACAACATGGCAGGTAAAATGAATTATAAATTATAATCCAATTTAAACTGCATTTAATGTGTTCATCTCAAATATATTCACTTATACTGCAATGAGACATTCACTACTTCATGAACAAATGTTAGAAATCCTACTGTGTGCAAGGCACTATGCTTGGTGATGCAGGAAGAACACTAAATAAACTAACTTTTAGAATAGAGAGAATGAAGAGTATAGGAAACAAAGAAAACTATCTATAAAGTTCTTTGGAATCCATATATTCCTAAATAAAAGAGTAACATCAATAACAAGTGCAAATACTTTCACATTTATTATTGATATAAGGCTTCCAGAGTCCCTGCCTGACACAGAGATAAGAAATAGGTATTCTATCCACAATAATAAAGAGAAGATTAGACATGAGCTCTCAGATCATTCTAAATCTTTTCCATTAAAATAGGCTATGCTACCTCTCCTTACGGACATGTACTTTATTTTCATGATGCTAACATTCAAATAAGGAAGTAAGCGTGGAATGTGGTACCATCTAAACCATGTGGGTTATTACAATTTATGTGATACTTAAACAAGAAAAACAATTCACAAACAATTCTAGGCCAGAAAGAAATTCTTATCAAAAGATCAATTTTCCTCTTCAGAATTAGAAAGAGTTAGTGATTCAAGAGATGTCAAATTTTCCTTCTAACAGAGAATGCAGGTTAGTTCTTAAAGTATTTAATTTTTTTGTTCCTAAATAAGCATGAGGTGAAGCAAGAGAAAGATGCTCCTAAAATGGTGGCATCTTCATTTTATGTATTTAAAACAATACACTTCTTATCCTGAGTTTCTGCCAATCACACTCTTTGCAACATAAGCTATACAAACTCAGCTTTGAAAATAGTCTTTTCAAATGACAGCATGTCTACAGGAAGTTCTCCATATAGCTATGAGATGTTATTTTTCCTTTTGTTTATCACTGGGTTTAAAAGAAAGGTTGTCAATTAAAAAGCAATTATATTTTTAAAAGAAATGATTCATTATTCTTGATTTCCATTTTAATACTTTGCACACACAATGTCTTAAAGATATTAGTCACATGAATGCTAACTCTAATGGTAACAAAGTCTAATTTTCTTTCTCTTTGAAAAGCTATACCATAGTATAGCAGAGAAAGAGCTTGATCTCCATGTGGAAAATCATAAAAAGGAATGTCAGAGTTTTTAAAAAGAAAGTCACATTAATTAGCCTTTGAAATTTATTATTTTTATTATTTACCTGCCAAGAGCTTTGTCAGGTAAAGTCAACTTACTTATTATTTTTTAAATCTCTCAAAAATTGGTACTACTCAAAATTTTATTTTAAAATATAAAATTAGCTAACTTCATAATTTGGTACTTCCTAATTAAGAATGTCACAAATATCTCTAAAACAGAGTAACCAAACAAAAGGGAATAAATAAAAGATAAATGCACAGAGCAATGTAAAGGAGCCTCTACTTCAGTAAACTTCATTTATTAAAGACCTAATTTAATATTAATGAAATTAATTCCAGTATAGAAGGTCAAATTAAAAAGCAAAGTATATCAAATATTGTTATGCACTTTAATTTCCAATAATCTCACGTCCTGTTGAAAATAAATTAGCTTTCTAATAATGCAAATGTTGAATTGTGGAAAATAGTGCATGTTGCAGTCCTCATTTAATCAGATTGAAAATGCATACTAATTGCCATATTAAAGACTCAACTATTTAGAGTAAATATGTTTAATTTTATTAACTCAGTACTTTCTGAACTTATTCGGTCATAAAAATCACTTTTAGCAAAGAATATTTTAACATTTGTCTCCTGGAATACTGTTTTAATGAATGAATATAACTTCTCATAAGATATTTCTCCAGTTCAAACTTACCTTCCTATTAGTACTCAATTTAAAAAAAAATTTTTTCGAAATAAAAACCACTGGAACTATATTCAAAACAATGCATATAGCATCATAAAGCAACATTTTCAGAATCCACCCTTGGTCTCCTGAATTAACAGTAATAGAGTCGTCCCTGATATCCCATCATCACCACTGTCCCTAATATTATTTAAACAACATGGCAGGTAAAATGAATTAAAAATTATAATCCAATTTAAACTGCATTTATTGTGTTCATCTCAAATATATTCAATTATACTGCAATGGAGACATTCACTACTTCATGAACAACTGTTAGAAATCCTACTGTGGATTTTTAATCCCAGGAGTTTTAACAACCTCTGGGTCACCAAATTTGTATCACAATAATTGGATCATAATGTCTGAGAGTATTGTAAAACCTTATTTTTTGTATTTTAAACTATACACTTAAATATATATATTTATATATAAAATGATAATACTTTATGAGGTCTAAAATACATGGCAAATTGAAATGTATGTTACAATAATGCAAAAAAGTTAAGTGGACTTAAAGTGTCCAAAGTCCTAGCATTATCTAGGGAGCATGAAAGTTAAATTAATGTGGGACTTAATAGGTCATGGATGTTTGCTGCCAACTCAAGGAGTCTTGTCACTAAAACAAGAATAAATAAATCTGTAAGTAACAAGTTAATAAAGAGAAAGAATAATGAGAAAAGAGAGACCATTAGAAAGCTACTCCTAAATATGTACGTAACTGCATCAATTATAAATGGAGTAAACACTCCAATTAAAACACAAAGATTATTAGGCTGGGTTTAAAAAACAACTATAGATTTTAAATATAAAAAGTTGAAAGTAGAGGAGCAAAAAAAGATGAAAAAGTTACACCATGTAGTAAACATCAAGAAAAAGTGATCTGGTATAACTATAATGTTAACAGACACAGAGAATTTTAAGGGAAAGCAGTAGTAGACCAACAAGAGAGATATTTCACAATAGTAAGAAAAAGTCAATTCACCAAAAATATAAAACAATGTTAAATTTATACCCACCAAATAATACATAAATAGCATATAGTGTAAAGTCTTTAAACTTAAAATTTAAACTTTAAACTTAAACTTTAAACTGTTAAAACTATATTTTTTATATTTTAAAACTATATATTTCTCTATTTTTAAAATGTCTACATGGGCGTTTTGGTAGTATTATTTAATATTTATTTAGCATCTCTATACACAGCCTTTTAATCAAGGACTAAATACAAATCACTGTTCTGCCTTATGTGCTTTGCCATCAAATCATAATAAACCTCCAACACAGATATGAACATTCCCATTCATCTTAATGGTGCATTAATGACACCAAGCTATATCTTTTTCCAGCTAAATGTGTACCCACACCATTAAGTAAGAAATCAAGGAGGCCATACATTCCACCCTTTCTTTTTTAGGAGCCTTTAGTCATTTTACAAAAACAAAGGCATCAAATGATTTAAATATAAAATTAAAGAGAACTCTTAGATTTAAAAAAAATAAGGTGGTTCTACTAAGTAAAAAGAACCGTTAGCACAAGAAGAGTTCTCAGACTGCCTGGATTAGAACCCCAGTTTTATAATTTACTAGCTGTGTTACCTTAGACAAGTATTCTAATTTTTCTGTGCCTCGGTTCTCTCAGCTGTAAAATGGTGATGGTAACAGTATATACTTCAAAGGTATATACTCCAAGTATATATTTAAATGCTGTTAGATGAAGTAATGCATCCAAGAATGAACTAACACATCTAAGAAACCTAGAATACACTCGGGCACCCATATAAATGCTTAAGTAACCGAGTTTATAGTAGTTACAGTGCTGGTGATGATATTACTGTAACAGTGGTGGTGGAACCATGACAGAACAATGAAAGTAACAGCAATAGCAACTGTAATAGTAAAGGAGGAGGAGGAACAATACCTGTAGTAGCAGAATTAGAATTAGAAGAACTAATCAAACTAGTTATCATTGTCAGAAAAATCATCATTTTCCAAGGGTCACAAAGTCAAATTATTTCCAGGATTCAAGCAAATGACATCAATGAATAAAATGAGCCTGATCAAATACAAAAGGAAGAGTTAAAAAACAGAAAACCAGGAAACTATGTCCTATATAAATGCCATCATATTTATTACTTAACAAAGGAAAAACAAAGTATGTGACCTAAATCAACAGTTACAATCTCTGTACAGTCCAAGTTATTCATTAAAAAAAAAAAAACAGTATTGTTGTTAATACAGCTAGTCATTGTGCTTTTATGCTTGTGAAGTCACAGACAGCAGTACTCTAAGTTCTTTTTTTTGTTCAGTCATCCCCCAAATTACAACTACCCCACAAAATGCTGAATGTCACAGATGTGTGTTTGCACCTATTTATCAATGCACTGAGTTTTACCACAAGGCTTGAAACTGGCACTCGGGGTCTCGCTTTGATTCCTTCCTCTGCCCATCCCACTTGTAGCAGTGCTCTTTCATGACACCACATATTCGGACTCTACTCAGCGAGCCTGGTTATATGCATCCTTCACACATACCCTCCAGAGTGAAGCTTCAGCAAGCATCATGCCAATGCTGGTGGGCTGGCAACATTCCAGAACCTCATCACTAGTAAACTCTATCCTTTTGATCTTAAGTATGGCTTATAAATGATATTGATGAGTTGGTACAAGGAACCAGATGTGCTATTTGTGGTGGAGACCCCTGTCACAATCACAAAGAGACAAGAATCCTCTGTACTACATTATAGACATGCAGCTGATTTAGAGATTATTGCTGCATTATCCCACCTTTTGTCTCAACTGGGTCATGGTTGCAGTTAAACGGGGTCAATAAAAATGTTTAGCCTCATTTTCCTATGACAAAGATGATTCAGGGGGCGCCTGGGTGGCTCAGTGGGTTAAGCCGCTGCCTTCGGCTCAGGTCATGATCTCGGGGTCCTGGGATGGAGTCCCGCATCGGGCTCTCTGCTCAGCAGGGAGCCTGCTTCCTCCTCTCTCTCTGCCTGCCTCTCTGCCTACTTGTGATCTCTGTCTGTCAAATAAATAAATAAAATCTTTAAAAAAAAAAACAAAGATGATTCAGGCTTTCTTAAGTTTGTTTTACTACAACCAATCAAAAAACAGTAAATAAATTAAAAAGTGTAAAACCTTTTGTATTTCTTAGACATAAATACTCAATTACACCCATAGTCATCTACACCCGCCTAAAGATCTCACGGCTTTACATTAACAGCTTCATGAAAACTTGGTAGTACAATTTGATTTCATTTTCACAGTAATACACATCTATCATAGCATCATAAAATCAACCTGAAATGGAACCTTTTAGAACACCAAGATCAGTACATCAAATAGAAATATGTGAATCATGTGTAGAATTTTAAACTTCCTATTAAACACATGCAAATGAGTAAAAAAGAAAATGAAGGTAATATTAATAATATATTTAACTCAATACATCCAAAAATAATTATTTCAGGATTTAATTAATATAGAAATATATTAATGAGACACATTACTTCTTTTTTCATACTAAGTTTTTAAAATCCAATGTTTGGTTTATACTTAAAAGTACAGTTCAACTTGGACAAGTCACATTTCCAGTGTTCAACAGTCTCACATCACTAGTGCCTAACTGACTGAACAGTACAGAGCAGCTCCTGACAAAACCCAAACCAATGAACTGACAGAGGGTGATTTAGTTTCTGCCTGAAAGTTATTTTCCCCTCTTCTCATCTTCTTTTGTTCTAAGGTGCAGTTTCCTTTTAACATGTCTTATTCCATCTTTTCTTGGTTTAAATACCATTCTCCTAAGGTCAATGATGCTGAATCATTTTTGGAATATACTCCCTATTGAAAAATATATAAAAATTTGAACCTTGCTCTAGAAAAGTGTACTTGTGCATTTGTAATGAGATGAACTGTGTCCCTCCCAAAAAGACATTTTGGGGTCCTAATCCCTGGTGCTGAAGAATGTGGAATTCTTATGGGCAAACAGAGGATTCACCAAGGTATTCAACTGAGGTTACAGGCACGGGCCCTACCCAGTGGGACTGCTGTCCTTACAAAAAAGGGAAATTTCGATGCAACACTGAAAGGGACAGTGATATGACGAAACAGAGGGAGAAGATGGCTTTCAACAAGTCAAGGAGAGAGGCCTGGACAGAGCCTTCCCTCCTGGCCCTCAGAAAGAATCAACCTTGTTAACATCTTGACTTGGGACTTCTAGCCTCCAGAAGTGTGGGACAATATATTTCTGTTGGGTAAGCTACCCAGTTTGTGATACTGAGTTATACCAGCCCAACAAACTAATACATGCATTTATGCTCCATATCACTCGGCATCAGGGAAATACAAATCAAAACCACAATGAGATATCACCTCACAACAGTCAGAATGGCTAAAATCAACAAGTCAGGAAATGACAGATGCTGGCGAGGATGCGGAGAAAGGGGAACCCTCCTACACTGTTGGTGGGAATGCAAGCTGGTGTAGCCACTCTGGATAAAAGCCTGGAGGTTCCTCAAAATGTTGAAAATAGAACTGCCCTATGACCCAGCAATTGCACTACTGGGTATTTACCCTAAAGATACAAACGTAGTGATCCAAAGGGGCACGTGCACCCGAATGTTTATAGCAGCAATGTCCACAATAGCCAAACTATGGAAAGAACCTAGATGTCCATCAACAGATGAATGGATCAAGAAGATGTGGTATATATACACAATGGAATACTATGTATGAAACTTTATATATAACTCCAAAGGGTTCAAAGACCCCCTTGTTAACTACTTAAGAACCAGAGGTTAAGAATGCACTTGAGATTAGAACAAATCAAATTAAATAACATTTAAGTAGTATTTTCTGTCAACTGTTAATATTAATTTTATCAGTCAACATTTGTCCTAAGTCCATTCTCAGATCAGTACTCTTACTACAACAGTGGCAAAAATATAATTTTTAAGCCATCTTCAGAATCCTGAAAGTTACTCACTGCACATTCTGAGGTTTAATATTCACATGGGTTCATGCTATATTTTAAGTACATATCCTTGATTATATGATCCATTCCCCCTATTTAGTACATGTCCTCTTAAAATATGGACATGGAGAGACTGTATTGGGGAAAATATTTGTTCTTTTTAGAGTCTTCTCCTTTTTTCACTTAATTTATATATGAATCGAAATGGTTTAAAGCAGGATTTCTCACATAGGGTGCACGGCATAATAACTTCCATTGACAAAGTTCCTAAGGTCTTGTAAGTTTGAGAAACATTTCATAGTACATTCTACCTTTCATTACTATCTTCATTAGCATATTAAAGACCCTGAGAAGCTATGAAGAAAAGAAAAAAATGAGTAAGTGATCACATAATTTTTCTCTTACAACATATTACCCATTGAAACAGCAGGTGGATGAATACTTAGGTGAAGTCACCATACTCTGTAAAATCCTAGTCTTAGATGCTTGGAACAAGACAGTACCATTATAGCCACACAGCAGGCTGACTTTAGGTTGGTAGATTGATTGGTCCAATGCACTTAGCCACTGCAGCCAAGAACGTTACTTTCACCAACATTGCCAAATGTGGGTATTTTTCTCCACACTGAGTGAGCCTTTTTTGACCCAGACCTAACAGTTGCCAGTCCTCACAGCCTCCCAGGTCCTGACAGGACTTCCATACTGAACAAACTCAAGGAATGTGGGAGAGGGCAAGGAAGAAGTGCACAGGACAGCAATGAGGGCAGCTCTAGGCAAGAAGTGCACAGATTCCAAGTTCTTAATGGAATTTCAGCAATTTTTCAAGGATAAATACCTCTTCTATTGTTCTTTGCCTTCCTTACTTGCCTTAGCATTTCAGTGAATTGCTTCTTGGCCTCCTGGCTAAGATCAAGTGCAGAGTACCTCAATGTTTGCTTGTTTCTTTTTTGTCAGTTTATAGTTATTTTGGGGGGAGATTACCAAACCTTCTCATTCATCCATAGGCAGAAATAAATATTCTTAACAGAATTTCTTTCTGTCTTTCCAAGAATATATATATATAGGTATAGAAATAATTGCCTAAAAGGGCATATCAAAGTTTTATTTTAATAGTATAGTACAGAAAAATTATCACAGATTACTGCAAATCTTTCATATATTTGAGATTCTTATGTAGATAAATACTAAGTCAAAACCTGAAGCAATTAATATGGAGGGGGTGAGAGAAGTCAGACAGAAAAAGATAAATACTATATGAATTACAAATTCACACACAAAAAAAGTAGAATAATAGTTGATAGGGGCTAGGGTAAGGGAATTGGGGAGATACTTAAGGGTACAAACTTGCAGCTAGGTAGATAAATAAGTCTTTAAGATCTAATGCCCAGTTAGTGATTATAGGCAACAATACTGTATTACAACATCAAAGTTGCAAAGAGTCTAGACCTTAAATGTTCTCACCACAAAAAAGAAATGATAAATATGTGATACAGTGGAGGTGTTAGCTAGTGCTACTGTGGTTATCATATTGTAATATACAACTACATCAAATCAACACATTGTATACCTTAAACTTACACAATGTTGTATGTCAATTATATCTAAATAGAAAAAATATACAAGGAATAACCTCAATAGAAATATGCATATTCTGGGGGCATCTAGGTGGCTCAGTCATTAAGTGTCTGCCTTTGGCTCGGGTCATCATCCCAGGGTTCTGGGTTTGAGCCTCACAACAGGCTCTCTGCTGCGCAGGAAACCTGCTTCTCCCTCTCCCACTCCCCCTGATTGTGTTCCCTTTCTTGCTGTCTCTCTGTCTGTCAAATGAATAAATCTTAAGGAAGAAAGGAAGGAAGGAACGAAGGAAGGAAGGAAGGAAGGAAGGAATATAGATGGATGTGTATTCTGGAATTTCCTCCATAACTATGTATCATGAAGTCTTGTTTTTTAATCTGAGGATGTTGCCTGTCTTTCTGGAGAATTTATGTACAAATAGATTCTCCTCTTCAACACAGGAAGTGTTCTCATCACCCTATTGCATTAATTGCAATCGCCTCAGTGTAAACAAATTTCCAAAGTTTTTAAAAACATCTCAAAAAGAAATGTGCAATTGTGATTTACTACTATAGGAGGCAAGTATTTTCTCATTCTTTCTGTCTCATTCTTTCAGCAGTAATATATTTAAACTTTGTAGGCCTCTGTTTCTTCATCTGTAAAATGACAAGCTTGA
Source organism: Mustela nigripes (assembly GCF_022355385.1). Classification (NCBI taxonomy): domain Eukaryota; kingdom Metazoa; phylum Chordata; class Mammalia; order Carnivora; family Mustelidae; genus Mustela; species Mustela nigripes. The sequence goes on along the minus strand of NC_081568.1, from coordinate 107,103,273 downwards.
ATTAGAAGATCCAGAACTGTATGAGATCTAGATCTCTGAAGAACATAGTATCATTCCTGAGCAATGCTGCTTATGTATAATTGCTACGAAATACACTCAAATTGCTCTTCTGGTTTTTGTGAAAGGTTTCAGTAAATCAAGCTTTTTATTAAGAATTTGTAAATAAATGAGTCTATGATAAACAAGCCGGATAAGATTAAGGGAATAATCTGTAATTCTAAAGTTGAATTTCTGACTAATCTCTTTGGCAGTACATGTTGTTACCCCTTCTGTGAGTAGACATTCACTGTTTGAAGCAACAAGCTCTTTGATACTTAGAAATTTTGGATTCTGTTCTATTTTTAAAAGCTACTATATCAGTATTCATCGACTCTTTGACATAGCCATTCATTTATTTTCTAAAAGGCTATTCTATAATCACACTTCCTTTCAGGAAGCCCACCAACTAAGTAGAAGCCTAAATTACTGATAGCAGTAATACAGGGGCCTTCCTGTTGGTAAAGAATCAAGACTAATTAAACTAATGTGCTAAATCCCAGGCTAATAATTATGCAGATGAGTGATAGAAAGCTTATTTTTATTTGTTCTTAGTGGTTGTGCACTTTAAAAATGAAGAAGAATAAAACATTTTAGAATAAGTATTTTTCATATTTAACCTTTTAGCAAGGCTAATTTAATTGGTCTCTAATTTTGAGAAATACAATTTCTACTAATAAAGTTATAAGATAAAAATATTATCTTAATTAAAAATAAATAATTTGAAATAATTAAGGAGACATTAAAATAATTCCTCTTGTAAAAGCTAATTAGGAACCAATTAAGCATAAGTTTTCAAAATGCTTCACAGGGAAGATCCTATTTCAATGAAATAAGCCCAATCTTTGTACTAAATATTCACCCACATTCTGAATTATGCTAATACTAAGAAATATTTTATAATAATGGTTAAAATTCTTGGAATATTCATATCCATTTAAGAATTATTTTCACATACAATTCTACTAGTATTACAACATCAAAATGGTTATAAACATGAAAAACTACATAACCATAAATTAATTTTTAGGCTATGGCAGATATTTTGGGGGCAAATAAAAGGCCATGGATGCACTGCTAGACATTTTGGCACTCAGATGCTATACTAATTACACTTCTCTCTCTTTTTATTTTGGTGAGGTTCTGTTATTCAGGAGACCTACTTCAATCTGAAGTTTCTCCAAAGACATGGACATCAGGTGTTACCTTGATTTGTATCCAAAGAAACAGAAGATTTCCTGTAGAAAAGGTTGTTTTACTATATCTATAAAAACCCAACATGGTTATCTTTCCATTCAATTAAAAAACATAACAAAAAACAAAAACAAAACAACACTGGAGGTAGGACTAATCCAGACAAACCAGAAAATCCTTAGAGCCACAAGGAGTTACACAAACTAGGTGAGAGCGCAAGTAATTCATCCTCCTCGATAATCCAGGGGTTGAGCTATAAACAGAGACCTTGGCAACCAGCTCATCTATCATAATCTTAATCTGAAACAAAGTTAAATACCTATGAACTCTAAGACTTTAGTATGCAGTAACAGTTACTTTCTTTCTTTCTTTTTTAAAGATTTTATTTATTTAACAGAGACACAGCGAGAGAAGGAACAGAACACAAGCAGGGGGAGTGGGAGACAGAGAGGGAGAAGCAGGCTCCCTGCTGAGCAGAGAGCCCGATGCGGGGCTCGATCCCAGGACCCTGGGATCATGACCTGAGCCAAAGGCAGACGTTTAATTGACTGAGCCACTCAGGCGCCCCAACAATTTATTTCTTAACTAAGTCTGTAACACCATTGTTACCTATCTAGAAATTATGGAAGTTAAGACCTACAGAAAGTAAATCTTGTTTTATTTATTTACAGAAAAGTATAAAATGTAGTTGTGGGTCGTACAGACTGTGATGTTCAAGTCTCAGAATACTTCGGAGATCTCCTTTTAGCTAACCAACTTTAAACAAATTTAGAGGTTTTTCATAATATATGGTATAATACATATGAACATGACATAGTTTATTAGAGTACTGTCATCAGTTATTTCCTCAACAACTCTAATGATGGGGGGAAATTTAAAACTTTGGAGAAAAAAAATAATAAAATAGATTGCCCATACATAAAATAGTTACCTGCCTATTTCCTGTAAACTTCGATATCCTTATTGTACATCTGAATATATGTATGAAAATAAGCAGAACTTTTCCTTGAATGAATACTGTGAAATCACTAAATGATCTGGTCTCACTAAATTATTATAATGCAGGAATGAGTCATTAGGAAATTTGATGGTTTTTTTACAATTAATGATGAACACACATTTACATAATAGAAATGACTACCAAGTTAAACATTTAGCCATTTAAATAAATGACTTATTGAAAGAATAAATGTATTAAATCACATTAGTTTTTTCCTCTTGTTCTTATCGTAGGGAAAGCACACATGAACCTCCACTACCTAAAATAAATTCAAATATTTACTTATACAATAAGAATAGGTAATTCATTATCAAGATGGCAGAATAAGTTCAGGAAGAAACCTTCATTGCTCTGGTCCAGATACATAGTAATAGTATATAATATACCAAAAGACGAAGCTATGATTAAATATATAAACATATTTCCCATAGACTAAGAGTATAATTTTGTCTCTGTAAAAGAATGAATTATATTTTTTAAAAAAAGAATGAATTATAGAATCTGGTAAACTATAAAGAAGCTTACTCTGTTGTTTAACACTTAAAATGTTTTTCCTCAGATGTATGGAATCCAGTTCTTATTCAATACCAAGCATTTTAGATCTGAGGTTCTTTTTTTTTCCCCCCTCCAAACTTCAGTTTCCCGAATATTTCTTACTGAAGCAGAAGGAAAGGATAGTTAAAATTTTGGATAAAAATGTTCTTAATTCTTGAAAGCAAAACCTGCCAAAAGCAAGTTAAATGCAAAGAAAAAAATAAAAGAATCAGAGACCTATATGTCATGTATGTAGTGAACTAGATTTGAGTTAAAGAAAATAACGCCATGTAAAAGAAAAAATGTACAATGAACTAAACATTTTTGAAGAGAAGAGAAATTTAGCCAGATTTAAAATAGTACAATTGTAGGAATACTTTGCCTAAAATAGAACACATACAGGACCCCTATTATTTAACCATATATTTTCTTTTCAACAATAATTTTCATCTACTTCAAAGGTTGGTGAGACACTCTGAGTAAGGAACAAAATCAAAGACCATTATATTTAATAAAAATTTTGAACATTTAGATTTTTGGAAAGAGCACTGATTCCCTTTTTAGGGAGATTTCAATTACATTTGATTATTAAAGAATGACTTCATTTTATATTGGGTCACTCATGTAAAACAAGCATTGCTTCCAAATGTTAACTCTGCTGTGCAAAAGTGAGAGTGTATGTGATTGTGTGATCTAGTTCAAACCTAATTAGAATCAGATTAATCAACCAACTAATGTAATCAATATCATGAAATTTCCATGACCCCAATCACATAATCACTTCCTATGTCTTGTTCATTTATTCTATTTTCTTTCCTGTCTTTATGGAAAGTGCCCATGCTCCTAGCTAACCAAATCCTGCCATTTGTCCATTCGACCCCATCTTCACTTATGAGAAACAGCATTCCAGCAATTTCAGCAACATTCCCCCTCTTTCCTTACTTACTCCCATCAATATGCAAACATGATGTTCTTTCTCTCATCTAAGACAAAGGTGAAAAAAAAAAACCCTCTTGGCCCCATGTACCCTTCAAGCAGCTTCCCAGGTTTCTTCTTCTATACAGTAAAACTTGCTAAAAAGTGCTGCATAGGCTTCTTGTTTCTTCCCAGTTCTCTCCTCTCATCTTTTTGGAACCTCCTACCACTGAAAATGTTTTATTAAGATCCCCAGCAATACCTGTGTGTCCTACCATGTTCGCCTGCCTGGCTGCTCCCTCTCAGCCTTTGCTGGTCTCCTCACTCTATACATTCAAGTGTACAAGGGCAGAGTCCTTGATCTTTTCTATCTTCTCTATCTCCCTTGATAGCTCAGCCAGCTTTAAATGCCTCTTTACTTAAACATCTTCAGCAGGAAGCCCTCTCCCTAACTCCAAATTTGTATACCCAACTTCCTACTTAATATCTCAGAATTAAGTTTTGTAAAACTGAGTTCCTAACCCTCCTCTTCCATACTCTCATCATTCAGTAGTCAGCTGCATGCCTTCAGTATTCAATCCAAAACACTTATCATGATTGGTGTATGCCTGTCTCTCAGTATGATACCCACTTCATCAACAATAATATGTTGCCTCTAGACATATCTAGAATCTGCCCCGTGTTCACCATCTTCACTGCTGTCACTCTGGTCTAAGCCGCTCACGTCCTTCATGCTTTGTCGAACCAGCTTTCCACTCTCTGTCTTCTTCTGCGCTTACCACACTATGTATACTCTATTCTCAACATAACAGCCAGATTAATCCTGCTAAAACTGTAAGTCAGGATCACATCACTTGACGTTCGAAACCTTCCAACAGTTTCCAGTGCAGTTGAAAGCAAACCTTGAAATCCTTACAATAGCCTATAAGGCCCTACACATGATATGCCCTCTCTCTGACCTCTGACCTCATATCTCCATTCTCCCTATCTCTATCATCCTACTGTACCCGTACCTCCCTCCATGCTATTGCTTAAACACATCAATAAAAAGTTGATGAAAGCTCCCACATAGGGGTCTTTGTACTAACTGCTTTTTTTCTGCTTAGCATGCTCACCCCACAGAGAGATGTGTCACCAAGGCCTTTTCTGGTGCCCTGGCTAAAATTATAACCTTTATCCTACTTCCACCTTGACATTTTCTATTATCTTTCCCTGGTGTATTTTTCTCTTCAGCATTTATCACTATTTAATATAGCTTATATTCAATTTATTCATCTTGTTATTGTCTGTTTCTCTGACTAGAATGCATAAACTGCAAGAAAACAAAAATACATTTGTTTTTTGCTCTCCAACAGAGAATAGTTTCTGGTACCTAAGAGACACTCAGAAAACATTTGCTAAATAAATGAATCAAACATTTATTTTGAGAACACTAGGCTTCTGCCAGAATCACATAAGTGTAAGATGAGTTCAGGGACTCTCGCATCTAGGAAATCTATAAATATTTAGAAATATTATTCATGGATTTAGATCTGAGGGACTGAGTAAGGCTCAGGTACTTTAATACAAACTGCCATTTCCCCTTCTGTTCCCCCTCACCCATCTCCCCCTGCTAAAATCCCTATACTGAATAGTGAAAGAAGGCTCAACCTCAAGACAACCTGAAGCATTGTAGATCACCCCACTCCTTGCCCATCCATAGCTCTAGCTGGGTAAGATCTCACATGTTGAAGGCCACCAACTTTGAGCTAGATAGAACTAGCATGAACACATACATATCTTGCTTATTCCTCATGTACCCTTATTTAAAAGGACAGAGCATGCCTTGGGCAGGTATGTGTGTGTGTGTGTGTGTGCTTGCTTGTTTTATTGCTAATGAGTTGCCGCACTGTATAATAAATATAATTTTTAACATTAAGTACTTGAGGTTCTAAACTAAAAACCCTGAAGAATTTTTGTAGAAAAGACCTTTTTCATAACATTTTTCATTACAGTTTATTATCTTTAGAATAATAAGCCCAAGCGAGATCTCCAACAAAGGAAATGAATGCACTCCTCTTACTTGGAGCTAACGCAGAGCGATCAGGCAAGTTTTCACTCTCCTCATCAGTGCTTTCATCATAGATTGCATCCCTGCCAGCAGTCATTTCAGAATGTGTTGTGGTTTCCCTAGAAACAGAGAAAGGTAGAATTATAAATTTTTGGCTCACCCCTGGCTAGGTATCAAATTCACCAGTAAGTAATTATAGAAAATATCCCTGGAAAAATACTTTAAACAAACACATACTGAAACATACATGATTAAGATGAAAGCATTTTATAAAGACTATACGTTAACTCTCTTAAGAATAAGTTTCCCTTCTACTTAATTTAAATGTGGTTTAGTGCTCACTATAATCAACTCTTCAATCAGTTTCTTATCATCTTATTCATCTATCAAAATACTATTCCTCTGGATTATTTTCTGAGGATCACAGAATATTCAGTATTTTACTGATCTCAAAGCAGTTCTGCCTTGCTTTTGATTGTCCCCAAATTTTCAGAGAGGCACTCTTCTTCTTACTATGAAGATGCCAAGTAAGGCACAGAGAGTTTACAGGACTTGTCCAAAGTCATGTACTAACAGGTATCAGTGCCAGACAGCACCTGAACGAGGACCATTTGACATCAAATGTTATATTCTTCACATGATGCCATTAGTAAATCTTTGTGTTCTCTCGGATTCGGGCAAAAGATGCAAACCTGGATCCACTAAAATAATTAAGTGGATAAATAAAGTAGTAAAACAATAAAAACCAGACTAAAATAATTATAATTGTCTAAACCATACCAGCTATAAGTCACCTGTGATTCTTCCTTAAAAATCAAGGATGCATCCACTCTCAGAACCACTTGATTCTAAAAGTAACCACTCCTTAGACACCAATATTACAAATGTGTATTCAACTCTGCAGTTTTACAGAAGATAAAGTTTTTATTGTTTTTAATGATGTCTAAGAATTACACAAATAACACTTAGATAAACCACCTGTCAGTTTTAAGATTTAAGTGTAGTTATGACAGTGAGCAGACATGGAGAGAACATTTTGAGACTTTTCCAGCCCACTGCATCCAACAGCCACAATATCTAACCCCAGACTATCAAATGATCTCACATTACTAAAAATGGCACCTAACTTTCATTAAGTTTGGGAAAAAATTCCATTTAAATTACTTTATCTGCCATCTCAAAACAGAAAACTCAAAATACCTTTCATGCTCAATGTTCTTTTCTAGTTCTTGAACTTCACTTAACAACTTATGTAAGTTTCTAATCTTCGCTTTCTTCTCATTCAGCACCAGAATAAACCGTTTATAAAGATCAGTCTCCAAAGCTTCCTTAGCACTGACACATTTTTCAAATCTAAAATGTAAATAAACAAGCAAAAAAAATCATACAGGTTTTTTTTAGCATTACTATTATTCAAAGCAATACTGAAGATGATTTCAAAAAAACTTTTCAAGGGAAATTCAATTAAAAATCACTTTTATAGGTTTTCATTGACTTAAAGTTTTATACAGATAATTAAACAATTAGAATTTATTGTTTATTAATGTTAGTAATTTATGCAGTGAGATAAGGATCAATATTGGAAAATGATACCCAAATACCTTTTAAAAACATCTAAATGCCTAAACTTAATCATTTATTTCCAAAAGAGTATTTTTATGGGAGAAATTTCACACAAGAATAATTATAGCCTATGTTTTCTGTACTTGGCTAATATTACTGTAATAGCAACCGTGATCTTGTTTTGTGATTAAGTGATTTACCTAATCAGTTTTCCCTAAATAGACTATGAACTGCTCCACAGCAAGAACATGACTTAGGCAGTTCTATCTTCAGCACCTCATATATACACACTCATATATGCATTTATATAATGAATGAAAGTATCCAACTTGAAATTTCCAAGGAGAAATTAATGAAGCAGCAAATGTGAAAGACCACATATCCTCAATTATAGATATATAAGACAAAACATAAAATTTTCTCTATCATTTATAATTCTTTTTACAATGTTCAAATGAGCTAAGAAGAGATGATGTGGATTTTATCCTCCCAGATATAAAGAGAGCTAACAAGCAGAGACTGTATATAAGATATGTACATACACATGAACCATGAATAAACCTGTATTTTAAAGATTTAAATATAAATTATTCCATGTAAAATATTATTTTAAATGTAGCCTTGCCCTGCCTAGTTTTCTCTTTACTGTTTATTCATATTTGTTCTTTACAGGTATTCTAGCATTTACATTACATATGTATTTATGTATATATATTTCATAGTATTTGAAATACAGAATTTTTCATTGAAAAATTATAAACAAAAATGTCAACATTTGATACTTTTGGTATACATGTCCCTATGCTTTCAACAATCTACTTATCTAAAGATGCAAAGAATTAGTGCCTCTTACAGAATGAAAAGGAACAGAAAGCAGTATATTTTCTGGGAGCAATTACAGCACTCATAGTACAATCACTGCCACGGCTGTGAACTCCACAGGGCAGAGAGCATGTGTGTTTTATTGACTGCTTTATCTTCAGTGCCTAACACAGTGTTGGGCATTCAACAGATGTGGAGAAGCTATTAGAAAATTAATAAAGTGAGTTAATGTGGGCACCTTATAAAGAGAATGAGTGATTGTGAATTTATTTTTCACTCCTTTAACAGCTACTCACCATTTTAACAGCAACAGTTTTCATCCCCTTCAGCTTCTAAAAAAAATCTATGGTAAATATTAATATAACAGTACTCCTTTCATCAGCAAGGCTCTTTAAGAAAGAAGTACACCAAAAAGTGTGTGTGGGGGGGGGGGGAAGAGCCAAAGTTGAAGAGGAACTGACAAGATCAATGGCTTATGTTAAGCAGGAACATGTCACTGCAATTTTTTAAAAATCTAATTTAATTTTTTCTCAGTGTTCCAAAATTCATCTTTTATGTACCACATCCAGTGGTCCATGCAGTACATGCCCTCCTTAGTGTAAGAAGGTTCCCCTTTCTCCACATTGTCTCTAACACTTGTTTACTGTCTTAATTTTGGCCATTCTAACTAGTGTAAGATGGTTTCACAATGTGGGTTTTTGGGTAATTTTATTTTATTTTTCAGGGTTCCAAGATTCATTGCTTATGTACCACACGCAGCGCTCCATGCAATACATGCCCTCCTTAATACCCACCACCAGGCTCACCCCACCCCTTACCCTCTCCCCTCCAAAATCCTCAGTTTGTTTCTTGGAGTCCACAGTCTCTCATGGTTTGTCTCCCCTTCCAATTTCCCCCACTCACTTCTCCTCTCCACCTCCCTATGTCCTCCATGTTATTCCTTAAACTCCATGAGTAAGTGAAACCATAGGATAACTGACTCTCTCTGTTTGACTTATTTCACTCAGCATAATCTCCTCCAGTCCCGTCCATGTTGATACAAAAGTTGGGTATTCACCCTTTCTGATGGAGGCATAATACTCCATTGTATTTATGGACCATATCTTCTTTATTCATTTGTCTGTTGAAAGGCATCTTGGCACTTTCTACAGTTTGGTGACTGAGGCCATTGCTGCTATGAACACTGGGGTACAGATGGCCTTTCTGTTCACTGCATCAGTATCTTTGGGATAAATACTCAGTAGTGCAATTGCAGGGTCATAGGGAAGCTCTATTTTTAATTTCTTAAGGAATCTCCACACTGTTTTCCAAGGCAGCTGTACCAACTTGCATTCCCACCAGCAGTATAAGAGGGGTCCCCTTTCTCCACATCCTAACACTTGTTGTTTACTGTCTTGTTAATTTTGGCCATTCTAACTGGTGTAAGGTGGTATCTCAATGTGGTTTTAATTTGAATCTCCCTCAATGCTAATGATGATGAAAATTTTTTCGTGTGTCTGCTAATCATTTGTATGTCTCTTTTGGAGAAGTGTCTATTCATGTCTTTTGCCCATTTTTTGACGTGATTATCTGTTTTGTGTGTGTTGAGTTTGAGGAGTTCTTTATATATCTTGGATATCAGCCCTTTGTCTGTAGTGTCACTTGCAAATATCTCTCCCATTCTGAGAGACTGTGGACTCCAAGAAACAAACTGAGGATTTTGGAGGGGAGAGGGTAAGGGGTGGGGTGAGCCTGGTGGTGGGTATTAAGTGAATCATGGGATTCACTGTGAAGTCAGTGATACTAAAGGAGAACTAACATACAACTAGATTAGACTACAACTAGTCCAAGGATCATCTCCAAGGAAAAACTCAAATCTGATGAAAACATAAATAATATCAAACAGGAAGGGGCTAATGATGCTTCATCCTTTCAACAGTGACTAAGACAACAGAACAATAATGTTAAGGTTAATTAGTATCCTAGGACTGACATATCTAAAACTATGACACAATATTAATTTTAAAAATTAAAAGGATAAAGACTAAGTATGCAAATAGTGAATATTAGAAATAAAATACTTCTATGCAGGAAAACAGTCTAAGAATAGTATCAAAAATAATAACAAAAATAGGAGCAGAAACAAGGCAATTATATGCAAAAATATAATCCAATCTAAAACAGATTAAAAAGATATCCCAAAATAAAACATCAGATACATAAATGTGAACATGTGGTGCTTAGAAATCATGCAGCAACCTTTTTACAATCATCTCTGGCCAAATTTATATCCAGGTCAGGGATATACAGCAAAAGAAAATGTGAATGGAGTTCAGAGGACAAAGAATGCTACAAAGAACTGGAAAAGAAAGCAGTGTAAAGAGATTTAATAAGGCTTTAAGTACTGAAGAAGATGGTAAACAGCTGTTCCTCATCCTGACAACAGAATAAGAGGAAATGGCCTTCAACTATACCATGAAGGACTCAGATTACCAAGAGATGGAAGGAACAATTTTCTGACTGTGACTGTTCTTAAACACTATAATGGGCTACCAAGGGGAGTTGAAGCTATCTCCTGAGGTCTTTAAAAATCAGACTGAATTCATCTGGATAAAATGTGATCCTAGCTTGAAGGCAGAGATGAAGTAAAAGAGCTTTCAAGGTCTCTTCTATTCTAATGATTCCATGAGTGTCAACCCAATTCAATCTGCTGAGAACTGCCTCCAGTTACAAGTTTAATAACTTTAATGCAGAATAAAGCTGGAGTTTGACTTGGTGTCTGAATGCAAACAAAAGACCTATTCAGGAATATGGAACTCGAGAGTTGTATTTGAAACTTAATAGGAAAAACAAGTGAAATAAATATAGCTAATAATTTAAGGATTCACATACAATATTTCTAATGTTTTCTCCTTCACCTAAACTATACAAAATTAAATTGATCCAGTTATGTCACTTGTTCAAAACAGAGCTAAGACCACAATTATTAAACAGTTAATAAAAAATAACAGCAAATATATATTAAAAGCTTACACATTAAAGCTTATTTTTTACTCATACTGTAATTCATTTCTTATTCAAACTTCATCTATTCTCCACTGTCATCCCAAATGGAAATGGTTTTAGGGTTGGTTCTGATTATAATTATACATGTTTAAGTTAAAAAACATATTTTTAAAACTCCCAAGAAGTAAAAAAAGAAATTTAATCTACAATTCCAGATATACATACACTATTAACATTTAATTTTCTCCCTCTAGATATTTTCTATCTAAAGATATATTTAGCAAAACTGGCATGCTATTCCTCTTTTTGTTAACAACATTTCTCTTCTTAACATATCATTAACATTTTCCATGGTACAAGCACATGTGTATATGACGGGTTTTTGCTCATATGATATCCCATTGTGTATCACCTTTATTTAGGACCTATATCCACCACAGCTTCTAAGGGAATTCTCACCATCTATTTTGTGCCAGTCATTCCCTCACACATACACAATCTGAAACAATGACGGGAAAGAAATGATTGGAGCATGGATGGACACTGATACAAGAGTATCAAAGGCTGCCCAGAAAACTGAGCTGTGCCAGGCCTAACATGATGGCCACCACTCTAATGATTTTCTACTTCCTATGTCCGCAGTTACCTAACTCACTATGCTCATGTCCTATTTCTAATTTCCCTAAAGACTCTTCATCAGTACTACTGCCATACAGAAGATGGAGATAGAAATCCTTTGCTCATTTTCCACCATACTAAGGCTCTAGGGAGGGAACATTTAAGAAAGCACTGCTTGGCCATGACCAAGATGTATTTACAGCTCCTTCAAATGGCCACCTTCTCCTGTGATAGGAAAGAAACCCATTTGGGAAATTTGGAAAATAGAGCTAACTAATCTAACATGTGGAATACAATCAAGAGCATAGAATTCTCTGGAGCAGGCTCACTGTCCTCTGGGGGCTAGCACAATGGAACACATTGCCAACCCCTGAAGAAAATATGTGACCTAGTATTTATAAGAAAAGAATAGCTGGAGCATAATAAGCCTGGCGATGAGAGATATGGTTGTACTTCTGGTCAGATAGGAAACATTTTGCCACAATAATGCAAAAGCACTTTCTGGACAGTTCAGGAATAGTAAATCAAGCATCTGGGGGCCACATATTATACACAGCCCTCCCCCACTGTTTTATAGCACAGGGTGCGTTTGTCTCCACCATCTCATCTTTGTTCCCTGCTGCTTTCCAGTCAAAGGCAGTGGTGGTGAATACTGATGAGGTTAACACCTCTTTCAACCTCTGGCAGACATTTTAAAGCAATTTGTTCAAGTACCAAGTACCCAGTCTGCATTTTTGTGGGCAATTTGAGGATCAAATTTCCTATCGTCTTGAGGGTATTTTGAGTTTTAAATATAATGGCTTATCACAGCCATACTACATCTCCTTTAATTGGATTTATTTCACATATAAAAAAGAAAAGCATATCCAAACTACAGATAAAGACCAAAACCGTGCTTTCTAGCACAGATATTTGATATTGATTCATACTAACACGATTTTAAAGAGAAATAGGAAGAGCAAAATTAACTTGTTTTTCCCTATGGTTTCCTAATATTTACATAGTTGTGATTTGGTCTCATTATTATTATACAATTGGAGATAAAAGTTAATTCAGAAATAAAAGAGAACAAGAAACTTTCTTAATATAATAACTAAGAGTCAAATATAGTCAGATTTTAGGTGTTAAGTTTACATGTCTTACATTAGTAAATGTAATTGGATATATAGAAACCTAATTCCTTCTGGTCAACACCCTTTCCACAAATCTAGATTGATAGTGGTAAACACTTCACATTTTTCATATACTCTCATATTTACTTACGAATCCATATAAAACAATCTTAAGGATTGTCCTAATAAGATCCTAAGTTGGAAAATTATTCTTATGTTTTAGAGTTACTGGTTTGAATGAAAGATAAAAAGTCCACTGGACATATTGGATATAATGATAATCTTATTATCATTTTATATACATTCCATGTAACTCTTTCAGGTGTTGCCACGTATGTATGTACCAACATGTGCATATGTTATATGTCTCTGTAAAGATATAAATGGTCACAACATACCATTTTGTTTCCTTCAAACATCTTTTACATAACAGAGTAATAAAAAATACACCCGGACTGGCCTAGATTATGATACAGTGAAAAAATGCATAATAAGGGGCGCCTGTATGGCTCAGTGGGTTAAAGCCTCTGCCTTCGGCTCAGGTCAGAATCCCAGTGTCCTGGGATCGAGCCCCACATCGGGCTGTCTGCTCCACAGAAAGACTGCTTCCTCCTCTCTCTCTCTGCCTGCCTCTCTACCTACTTGTGATCTCTGTCTGTCAAATAAATAAATAAAATCTTTTAAAAAATAATGCATAATAAGAAGTAAAGTGACGTTCTTCAAAATTTAAAAAAAAAAAAAAAAGAGGCGGCAAAATCAGGCTTCCAAATGTCTTATCTAATAAACACAATTACATCACCTTTTTAAAATTCTCAATGAGCAAAATAAATCTATATCAGGATCCAAAGCACACAGCATCTGAAATAGCTTCCATTTACATAAAGAGTCCATATAAGTAATGAATTGGCATATTTACACTTTGTGTACCTTTTTATTCATTATTGATCCTATAATTTGAGGTAAATTAAATCTTATAAATATCAACTTCCTAAATTTTGATTAATATTAGTGGCTCCTGATTCTCATTGCCTGATTACTCTTTTCGTTCATTAGTTTGATGATGCCACCAAATACTAATGACCTAAAAGTGTTAACATACTCCAATAATGTATAGTAATGACCAGTAGTTTGGTTTAATCATACTAAGTAAAGATTTTACGTTAATATATGCTAGTCTACATATATAATAAACTTACAAATCATTAACTTAAGTCTATAACAATATAAAGAGAGCTTAGTGTTTTTGTAATACAAGAACATTAGCACATACCGTCCTTGAACATCATTCCAATCTCTCAAAAGCCTTTCATTTTCCTTCTGCAGGTGCTCATTCTTGGCTTGGTTTTCTGTGATGGTGTCCAGGCAATCACAAATAAGTTTTCTAATGACCTCAGCTGGACTTGCAACTTTCTCTAGACTGAAGGAACCAAGTCTGAACTAGAACGAAAGGAAAACATTATTAGTTTGGGGAGAATATCAAGATCGAGTGCGATCTTCTGAGTGGGAAAAAAACATAAGATTCAAATACAGTGCATTTATCAGATATAAATACAGAGAAGAAAAACTGGGAAACTTCCTACCTTCTTATGGAAGTTTATCATGTAAATCAACATATAACTCAAGAATAATTTGTGTGTTAAGTCACTCTTCTACCTCCTAGCAGAGAAGAAAACATCTAAATACCATATAAGCATACTACTGGTTTTTTTAGTACAACTTAATTTAAGTCACTACTCAGAGTAAGAAAAGGAATCATAAACGAAGATTTTTTTTTAGATTTTTTTTAAATGTATTTATTTGTCAGAGAAAGAGAACACAAGCAGGGAGAGCGGCAGACAGAGGGAGAAGCAGACTCCCCACTGAGCAAGAAGCCCGACGCAGGACTTGATCCCAGGACCCTGAGAGCATGACAAGAGCCGAAAGCAGAGGCATAACCAACTGAGCCACCCAGGCATCCATATACACAAAGATTTTTAACTGTACTTTCTATTACTAGTGACAGTAACACAGAATAAGTGACATAATCTATTTCTGAAGAAAGGAAAATTTTGGCAATAGTTAAAAAGAAATACAGCATTTTAGGGAACGGATAAACCCGGGGGCACTACTCAGTAATTATTTCTGTATCAAAAACCAAATAAATCACAAATAATACTGTCCAATGTCAAGTTTGTATACATCTTACTTCCTCACAAAGGTAAGACTTACAAAAATACATCCTCTACTAGAAGGCACTTTAAAATAAAATAAAATAATATAATATGGTATTATAGTATGGAATTTATAGTATGGAATTTAGAAGGGTATACCAGTTCTCCTCATTTAGCAGATAAAGATAATGAAATACAGTGATTTAATCACAATCATAATTATCCTTACTATTAAAATTATTATAACAGCTAAATATAAGCCTTTTAACATGATAACTATTATTATATAGTTACCACATCTCACAGTTGAAATTTAACTCACATACAACTCACACACATACAACTCATCTAATCATCACCAAAATGAAACTATTATATCCACTTCATAAATTAGTAAACTGTGGTTCAGAATCATTATCTAATATATTGAAGGAATACAGCCAAAATCCTGCTATGCTATGCTATTATGCTATTTCCTGACATAAGAAGATAACCTAATTTAAAAACTAGTGGGGTACCTGGGTGGTTCAGTCAGTTAAGCATCCAACTTTTGGATTCTGCTCAGGTCCTGATCTCATGACTTGTGAGATCGAGGTCTATGTAGGACTCCCTGCTCATGGGGAATCTTTTTGGATATTCTGTTCCTCTGCCCCTTGCTCCCACACACACTCTCTCTGTCTCTCTTAAATAAATAAGTCTTTTAAAAATAAATAATAAAAAAATAAAAATTTAAAAACTAGTAAGAGGAAGAATTAGGTTCACAACCTACACATAATATTTTTTACCTTTTTTTATTATGATCAGTTAGCCACTGTATAGTACATCATTAGTTTTTGATGTAGTGTTCAATAATTCATTAGTTACATATAATACCCAGAGCACATCACAACATGTGTGCTCCTTAATACCCATCACCCTGTTACCCCCTCCCCTATTCCCTTCTCCTCTGAGACCCTCAGTTCGTTTCCTGGGGTCCATAGTCTCTCATGGTTCATTTCCTTCTCTGATTTCTCTCCCTTCGGATTTCCCTTTTTTCCCCTGTGGTCCTCCGTACTACTGCTTATGTTCCACATATAAGTGAAACCATATAATTGTCAGTCTCTGCTTGACTCCTTTCAGGTAGCATAATCTCCTCCAGTTCTATCCACATCATTGCAAATAGTGGGTAGTTACCCTTTCTGATGGCTAAAAAATATTCCATTGCATGTATGTACCACATCTTCTTTATCTATTCATCTGTTGAAGGGCATCTCGGCTCCTTCCACAGTTTGGCTCTTATGGAGACTGCTGCTATGAACATTGTGGTGCATGTGCACCTTCTTTTCACTACATCTGCATCTTTGGGGTAAATACCTAGTAGTGCAATTGCAGGCTACAGAGTAGCTCTATTTTTAACATCTTGAGGTACCTCCATACTGCTTTCCAGAGTGGCTGTAGAAGCTTGCATTCCCACCAACAGTGCAGGAGGGTTCCCCTTTTCCCACACCCTCACCAACATTTGTTGTTTCCTGTTTTGTTAATTTTTGCCACTCTAACTGGTGTAAGGTGGTATTTCATTGTGGTTTTGATTTTAATTTCCCTGATGGCTAATGAAGTTGAATATTTTCTCATGTTTCTGTTCGCCATTTGTATGTCTTCTTTGGAGAAGTATCTGTTCATGTCTTCTGCCCATTTTTTGACTGGGTCATTTCTTTTTTGAATGCTGAGTTTGAAAAGTTCCTTATAGATAATAGATATGAGCCCTTTATCTGTAATGCCATTTGCAAATTCTTCTCCCATTCCATGTGTTGCCTCTTAGTTCTTTTTGACTATTCCCTTTGCTGTGCAGAAGCCTTTTATCTTGATGAAGCCCCAAAACTTCATTTTCACTTTTGTTTCCCTTGCCTCTGGAGACATGTCTTGAAAGAAGTTACTGTGGCTGACGTCCAACAGGTTACTGCTTATACTCTCCTCTAGGATTTTGATGGATTCCTGTCTCACACTGAGGTCTTTCATCCATTTTGAGTTTACCTTTGTACATGGAGTAAGGGAATGGTCCAGTTTCATTCTTCTATAGGTAGCTGTCCAGTTTTACAATACCCATTCCTGAATCAAACTTCAGAGAATAGGGATAGTGGGAACATTCCTCAATAGCATTAAAACCATCTATGAAAACTCACAGTGAATATCATTATCATCCCTTTAATGTCAAGAACACAACAGGGATGCCCACTCTCCCCACTATTGTTCAGCATAATACTAGAAGTCCCAGCCTCATTAATCAGACAACAAAAAAGAAATAAAAGGCATCCAAATTAGTAAAGAACAAGTCAACCTCTCTTTGTAGATGACATGATTCTTTAAGTGGAAAACCCAAAAGACTCCACCCCCAAATTACTAGAACTCATACAGCAATTCAGTAATGTGGCGGGATACAAAATCAATGTGTGAAAAATCTGCTACTTTCTCATACACTAACAATGAAACTGCAGAAAGGGAAATTAGAGAATCAATTCCATTTATAATAGCACCAAAAACCATAAGATAGTTCGGAATAAACGTAACCAAAGAGGTAAAGGATCTATACTCTAGAAACCACAGACTGCTTATGAAAGAAATTGAGGAAGAAACAAAAAGATGAAAAACATTCCATGTTCATGGATTAGAAGAATAAACATTGTTAAAATAACTACCCTCTCCAGAGCAATTTACACATTCAATATCTACACATAATTCTTAAAAGACTCTAATAACATTGAGTGAGTGGCAGAACTGAGAGCGAAACTGAAGGGTTTTTGCTGTTTTTGGTTTTTGGGGCTTCCAGATCAGTAATTTCTACTATAGTATTCATCTAATAGAAACACTTCTAAAATGTCTTGCTTTTGAAAGATTATTTCTATAAATATATTATATTCAAACTGAGAAATATTTAACGGTGACTGATAATTCTGAGAAAAATTCCTATTAGTCAATTTAGAAATAAAGCTGAAAGTCAATAAAGAGAAAACCTGATATTTGCAATCTACATGGCATTTTATAAGACATTTCAGTTAATTTATATAACTTAGAAATACTTAAGGTATTCAGGAATTTTTAGGATAATTTAGGCATAATTTAGCAAATATTTGGGTGTTTAACCCCACAAAGTAAACTTTTCTGGACAAATTGTGGTTACTAATTTACTTTAAATTTTCAGGTAGAAAATGGAAGTTCATATCTTACTTAATACTACAAAAAATCTGGGGTGCCTGTGTGGTTCAGTGGGTTAAAGCTCTGCCTTTGGCTCAGGTCATGATCTCAGAGTCCTAGGATCCAGCCCCTTTTTGGGCTCTCTGCTCAGTGGGGAGCCTGCTTTCCTCTCACTCTCTGCCTGCCTCTCTGCCTACTTGTGATCTCTGTCTGTCAAATAAACAAATAAAATCTTAAAAAAAAATCTTTAAAAAATACTATAAAAAAATCTGCCAAAAGGCTTAACTACTGATGATTCCTAGGAAGTAAGAAGCCTTACTGACACTCACTTAAAATGTAAAAGAAAACAAAAAATATTAATATTCTCCAGGATTATAGCACATTTTATAGGACTGAATAGCACTGCTCTTACCATTAAAAAAAAAATTACATATTTGTGTGTGTTTTTGAGATCTAAGCAGATATGTCTGTTTAATTTTGTTTTATCTCACCTTTTCCTATTTCTTATCAACAGGGAAATCAGACTAAGAAAAATTGTCCTTTATTTCAATGAGTACACCCACTTATATTAGGCTTATATATGTAAGCAAAATCAAGCACTTTAAGCAATGTTTACCAAATGAAAACCTAGAAAAGTCTAAGAAGTTTTATTTTTTCAGTTCAAATTATTTCAAACTATTTGTCATTTTTTATTTACTCATTTATTTTTCATGCACTTTAAATGGCCTAAAACATTTGCAGTTTTCATATATAACTAAACATGAGTCTTTTTAAAAGCATAGGAGTTTAAATAAGACAGTTTATCTGGGGTGCACAGGTGGCTCAGCCGGTTAAAGAGTCCAACCTTTGATTTCTGCTCAGGTCAAAGCTCAGGAACATGATAGAGCCCACACTGGACTCCACTCAGGGCCAGAAGCCTGCTTAAGACTCTCTCTCTCTCTGCCCTTCTCCCTCTGCCCCTCCCTACCTCACTCTCTAAAAAAAAGAAAGAAAAAAAGAAAGAAAGAAAGAAATATACACTTATATAAAAAGAAAGGTTTATGTGTATAAAGAATATATAATTTGAAAGTAAATTTAAGGGGAAAAATAAATCAAAGCGTTTACTTTTTGAAGCTTTTCTTAGTATACTAAACACATACACCCAAAAGTTAAAGAACACCTACAGAATATATAGAATATAACTCTAAAAGTATCACTTTTATACTGAATAAAGTAATTTGTAAAATACAAATGCACAGACAAGCATAAGTCCAGCTGCCTATTCATCTATTTCAGATGGCAAAGGAAGAAGGAATCAATTCTAAATCACTAATAAGAAATTTCTTTCAAAATATCATATAAACCTATATATTCAAATTCCAAAAGACAAGTCTTAAATCTCTTGGCTAATCACTACAGAATAAACTTAATATATCATTTCTTCTTAGGAATAGGCAACTATTTCCTGCTTCTATTTCCTAATTATATTCACTAGTTTTGGGTCCTTTAATGGGTATGAACATGATAGTCTAAACAATAAAAAAATACAAATAAGTATCTAGAAACTCAATACAAGAAACAAAATTTACTTGACCATCTGACTGTACCACCCTTCCTGTAAAACACACAGTTCAGAGCCACAGCACAAAGCTTCCTTCTACTTTCACTCCTGCTGTTCCAGCCTTTCCACATCATTGAAGATGTAAGGGAACATATGCACTGAACTTTGATTAGGGCCTTTTATCAGACCTAATGAAGTCAGAAGCATAAAATATTTCTGCACTCTAACCTGTATCAAGCCAAGTTTTAAAGAAGATTTATTTTAGAGATAAAGAGAGAGCACAGGTCTGGGGAGGAGCAGAGGGAGAGAGACAAACAGACTCTGTGCTGAGCACAGAGCCCAACAGGGGATCAATCCAAAGACCCTGAGATCATGACCTGAGCTGAATCAAAAGACAGACTTAACTGACTGAAGCCACCAAGACACCCTAGGGTTTTGTTTTGTTTTTTGTTTTTCCTAAAGAGAGACAGAGAGCATGAGAGCTCAGGGAGGGGGAGTAGGTGTTGGGAGTGGGGAGGGGCAAAGGGAGAGAGGAAGAGAGGGAGAGAGAGATTCTTAAGCAGGACCCATGCCCCAGTATAGAGCCTGATGGCAGGGCTCGATCTCATGATCCTGAGATCATGACCTAAGCTGAAATCAAGAGTCCGATGCTTAACCAACTGAGCCACCAAGGCACCCCATATCCAGCAAATCTTTATACTAGCCCACATATAAAAAGAGGCAACTTTAAAAAGTATTATTTTTTAACTTTATTTATTTATTTATTCAAAGAGATCACAGGCAGGCAGAGAGGCAAGCAGAGAGAGAGAGCTGGGGAAGCAGGCTCTCTACCTAGCAGAAAGCCTGATGTGGGGCTCGATCCCAGGACCCTGGGATCATGACCTGAGCCAATGGCAGAGGCTTTAACCCACTGAGCCACCCAGGCACTCCCTAAGGTATTATTATTTTTTTTTTAAAGATTTTATTTATTTACTTGAGAGAGAGACAGTGAGAGAGAGCATGAACGAGGAGAAGGTCAGAGAGAGAAGCAGACTCCCCATGGAGCTGGGAGTCTGATGCGGGACTCGATCCCGGGACTCCAGGATCATGACCTGAGCTGAAGGCAGTCGTCCAACCAACTGAGCCACCCAGGCGTCCCAGGTATTATTTTTTTTAAAAAAGAAAATTTAAACAAAAGCCACACTGTATGGATGCCATGGTTTTAAAAACTTCTACTTTAAATTTTTGTTTGATATAGAAGGCTATTAGCACAGCTTTTCCTTAATTATTAGTTCTATAATTTCAAAATAATCTACACTATAAAATTGGGACTTCAAATGGTACACCAGAATCAGAAACCACAAATTAAAGGCATCCTGAAAGCATGTCTCTCCTTTAGAGGCATGGACAAAAAAATTTCTTTTTGTAGTCAGTTCTCAGAATCTTACAGAGAATTCGGTACATAGACCTATACTAGTCACTTCATTCTGTTTGTAATCTAAAATTTTAAACCACATCTTTATTTTTCTGTGTAAAAAATTTGAGAACAATTAACCTTTAAAATGTTGATAATCATAGGAGTTTACACTAGTTGGTTCCAAAGTGTCATAATTTTAGATATTAAAACAAACAAATAATAGCATTTTAAAAACCTGACCTCCATTAAAAATTCTCAATTTCAGAGAACTTTTCCCTTTTTTTTGGCCCAAGCTTTGTTTATTCTGGATATCTGCCAATTCTTAAGTCCAGGATTAAATACCATACCTCCTTACCACTTCAAAGTCCAGGTCACATTCTCTATAACTACTTTAGTCTATACTGACTTCTCTATTCTTAATACTTCAGAGTTTGTCTCTCAATTTTTCCCTCCTGTCATCCTCCCTATGTTTTCCTCTGGTTGTTTCAGAAATGTAGTCTTTTAAATTTCTAGCTCTTTAAGATCAGAAGGTCTATCTTGTATTTCTCTTCCACCACCTAGACAGTAACTTGCACAGCTCTATGCAAATATTAAGCACTACATAAAGACTTCAATTTTTTATTTGAATAATCCTTATTAATAAAGGAATGTAACTATAATGGGGCAAGCAAATGAAAAACTGAGACAATGGGGCACCTGGGTGGCTCAGTCAGGTAAGTATCCAACTTTTGATCTCAGCTCAGGTCTTGATCTCAGGATTGTGATTTCAAGCCCCACTCTGGGCTCCACACTGGGAGCAGAGCCCAATTAAAAACAAAACAAATAAACAAATAAAAATGGGCCCTGATGCTCTGAATACAAATTAAGAAATATTTTTAAATAGTATAAGAATATAACAAAGTTTTCTTATTGAATAGTATAATTAAAACAAAAAAAATGCATGCTAAGAAACTGTATCAGGACTTGATACTATGCTAATATATATGTTTAATAAAACCTACTCAGATTATTTTTTGTCACATTTTTTTAAGAATGTTATAAAATTATATACTCAGTTTTCAGCTTCTTTGGAGTGACCAAATTAAAGAGACTATATAGCATTAGTAAATTATACAAAATAAACACTATAAATAACTATTAACCAATTCCTGGGGGATTGTTTGTAGCCCTTCTGAATGTTTCTGGGGAGGGAGAGTTATCATAGTGTGGGTTGATATTCTCCTTAGAATATCAATTAAACATCAATTAAAGAATCTGAGTATTGATATAGTATCCAAGTAGTCTAAATAACCTTGCAGAATTACTCTTTGCTACTGTCCTGGGAACCAAAATGTAAAGCTAAATGAAAAGGAGAAATAAAGATATCTTGATTGTTATTACTAGGCAAATGACAGCAGAGAGGAACTCATTTTTTTCAGTATGTGTTTTTAATTTAGTCCTATCAGAAAAAAGTTTGGCTATACCTAGATATATGTACACTAAAAAAGTAAAGCCTGCCCATTATAGTTTATAATACAGAATGTTTTACCTATTTTAGACAAATACATAGTTGCATATACCTAGCCATTATAATACACAGTCACAAAATTCAGTAATTATAGGAAATCAGTCAAGTTTTGTAATAAAAAAAGAGACCAAACTGTATTACTTTGCCCTACTTATTTTAATTATCACTTGCTCATAATTTGGATCAAATATATTTGTACTAAGATATGTGCAATGAACTCTTCAGTTTAGTGGCCTGTTGAAATGTTTATTTCATATTTAAATAAGTAACATTACAAATATACCTCCTGATGCAGTAATTTCTTGAGGCTGACAACTGGTAACATTTCTTTTCTAAGACATGTAGAACTTAGAAAAGAATACTGATAAGGACTTCTTGTAAAAACGATAAAAGAGCTACATATAGTATGAGACCAGTAATCTCACCTTTTTCACTATTTTCTTGCCCAAATTTCTTACAGTTCATAAAAAAAATGTTTAAATATCTCAAGATGATTTTATGATCAAGGAAGGCTCTGTATATTTTAGATCCTGTAGGATCTAAATGCAATAACCTAAAAGTGAAAAATACTCTGATCTCAAATTAGAGTGCAAACAAAATTATTAGAATTTAAGGCCATGCTATGTGCTTTAATATATTAAACATCATCTAAGAATTCTTATTCTGGTCCTCATAATTGTAAAAATCTTTGGTAGAAGTCGGAGAATCCTTCACAACAAAAAATCCAAAGCCTATGTGGTAAGCGAATCTTAAAAGTTACTTTTACTTTGAATAACTATAAATGTTCACTCCACTACTGTCTTAAAATAGATGATGATTCTTTTGGTTCATGAGAAATATAGTAAAATTCAAATTTATCTCAGCCTAATTAAGAGTTAAAATTAACAATGAAAAATTATACTACATGGAGATTTAGAATCAACTGGAAAGTTTTTTATAGTAACTGGATTGGGGGAGGGGGATAGAGAGCAACAGTTGCGTATTATTTCCCTGTTACTTTATTTTGGGTAGTAGGTAGTGATAAATAAATATTGCCTTAGATTCCCTGACACTCTTCTAAATCTCTTAATACTTATCTAATCACATTTGTGCAATATGCTTCTCTGTCCTCCAGTTAGACGCTAAATGGTAATGTTTCTTGGCATGGTCTCTTGACCTACTTTTGTTTTTCCTCTATATTTATAGGGTTATCCACAATCACAGCTTCCATTATTACTGATAAACTGAAATCTGCCAAATGTATATGTAGGTGAGGCCTCTCCTAAACTGCAGACTTACATACACATTTAATTCCTTTTTGGAATGGTGCCAGCAAGATGGCCTATGCAAACCTCAAACTGTAAATGCCAAAACAGAATTCATTGCTCATCCCCCTCACTACTATACTAGCTCTTCCCTGAATTTTCCACTAGACATTCACTGTTCACTCAGTTATACTTGGGTGGTCTAGTGAGTAAGTATGGATAGCTAACAGAGCACTGCAGTATTTACTTTTTTTTTTTTTTTTTGCAGTATGCTAAAAGCTGCAAAAGGATAGTGGCTACATATTACACATAAGTATCCCCAATTTTTTTTTCTTAAGTTAGTAGGCTTTTTTTTTTTTAAGAGCACTTTCAGTTTTACAGAATAATAGAATGGGGACAGTTCCCATACACGCCCCCCCCACCCACAGGTGCCCCTAATATTAACATCTGCATGCATGTGCTACATTTGCTACAATGGCTGAGATCAGTATTGTTTAGCTAGTAATACTTAAACTCCATAATTTACAGCAGAGTTAATTATTTGTATGGTACAGCTGACCCTGGAGCGACATGGTTTTGAACTGTACAGGTCCACTTACACATGGATTTTTTATAGTACCGTCCTGTAAATTTATTTTTTCTTCCTTAAGATTTTCTTAGAAACATTTTCTTTCCTCTAGCTTATTTTATTGTAATACAGTATATAATACATATAAAGTATAAAATAAAATATGTGTTAGGAGACAGTTTACGTTATTGGTAAGGCTCCTGGTTAACAACAGACTATTAGGAATTAAGTTTAGGGGGAGTCAAAGTTAGTATCCCCATTCTTACATGGTGAAATACAGAATACATTCATTCATTGATTTATCAGACTTTCTGAGTATGTACTATATACCAGGTATTAGAGACACTGCTGTGGGAAAGGAAAAAATTGTGTCTGTTCTCTTGGAAAGAGTTGATGGTACACAATGATTATAATTTCACATAGCTGTAGGATCAAAGAAGGAAATAAAAGAGGTAATTGATTGTGACTGGAGGGCAGCATATCTTTGGATATGGCGGTCAGGGAACAAGAC
Organism: Mustela nigripes; assembly: GCF_022355385.1. NCBI lineage: Eukaryota > Metazoa > Chordata > Mammalia > Carnivora > Mustelidae > Mustela > Mustela nigripes. Next base: position 107,078,360 of record NC_081568.1, on the reverse strand, counting down.
CTTGCAAAAACTTAGGGGGACCACACAGCAGATGAGATGGAAAAGGTAGACAGGAGACTAGGTCACACAGGACTTTGTAGGCCACAGTAAGAGGTTGAACATTTATTCCAATTATAACAAAAAGCCATTGGAAAGTTATATGCAGGAAAATGACTGCTTAAATAGCACACAGCACTTAGCCTCTAAGATTGCATCTGATTATCTCAGCCTCCTGGGACTCATACCCTGTGTAATCCCCTCCCCTCAAGTGCAAGAAGGCCTGTGATTGGTTCCAACCAACAGAATACAGCAAAGGTGACATATATAACTTCCGTGATTAAGCTATAGAAGATTATAATATCCAGGGCACCTGGGTGGTTCAGCAGGTTAAAGCCTCTGCCTTTGGCTCGGGTCATGATCTCAGGGTCCTGGGATCAAGCCCCACATCAGGCTCTCTGCTCAGCAGGAAGCCTGCTTCCTCCTCTCTCTCTGCCTGCTTCTCTGTGATCTCCATCTATCAAATAAGTAAATAAAATCTTTAAAAAAAGAAAAAAGATTATAATATCCATCTTGCTAATAGAGTCTTTCCTTTTATGACACTAGCAGCTATGTTGGAGAAGCCCATGCAACAGGGAACAGAGAGTGATCTCTGACAAATAATCATCTTAAAACCATGGGAAGTCTCTAACCAATAGCCAGTGCATTAGATGGGTTCACTAAAGATAAGGAAACAATAAGATGTTTATACACGTAGGAAGACTTATTGTAAGGAATTGGTTTACATGATTTTGAAGATAGGTAAATCCAAAATCTGTTGGGGGGACCCAGGAGGCTGGAAATCTAGGAAGAGTTAGTGAAATCTCTCGACAGATTACCCTCTTGTTCTGGAGAGATCAGGCTTTTGTGCTGTTGAGACCTTCAACTGACTCACTGGGGTCCCCCCCAGGGCTTTCTGTGGTCCCCAAAGTCCACTGACCTAATTTTAATCTCATCCAAAATCTTCCTCACAGAAACATCCAGAATAGTGTTTGACCACCATATAATATCTAGGCCCTTGTAGCCCATCCAAGTTAACACATAAAGTTAACCATCACAGCCGGCAAGAAACTGAGGTCCTCAGTCCAACAGGCTACAATGAACCGAATTGTGCCAACATCAACATGATCTTAAAAACAGATCTTTCACCTTGAGATGAGACTGCAGCTCTGGCCAAACCTTGATTACAGCTTTCACAGGAGTCCTAGCAAAGCCACGCCTGGATTTCTGACCCACGGAAACTATGAGATAATAAATGTGCACGGTTTCAAGCTGCCAAGTCTGTAATAATCTGTTACTCAACAATACATAATTAATACAAATGTGCTTCAATATTAGCAGTCTAAAAACAAAACAAAACCTCCTTAATGTCATTTCTAATTCTAGCTACTGTTCATTTTTCTGCTTCTGTTACAAAAATATATGTAGTATCTTCCAGTAGTCCTGCTTCCAATAGTTACTAGCCACATGTGAGCTATTTAAGTTTAAATTAGCCAAAATTAAAAACTGAGCTCCTCTATAATACAAGTCACATTTCAGGGTTCAACAGTGACATGTGGCTAGTAGTGGCTATGTCAGATAGCACAGATACAGGAAGTTTTCTGGAACAGCATTGAACTGTTTCCTCATTTTATTACAACCCATTTTCTCTTTAAATACTCCAATACACAAAAAGGCTGTTTTATAATCTGGCCTATGAGTACCTCTCTAGCTGGATCTCTCACTTGAATAGGTCAATTATTCCCATATGTAATAGGCAGCTTCCCCCAAATGTAATGGTGCTACCCCCAAAATGTCTACACCCTACTTTCTGTAACTTGTGAATATGTTACTTTTGCTGTGAAAAGAGGACTTTGCTTATGTGTTAAGGATAAAGACCTTGAGATGAAGAGATCATTGTAGATTATCAGGATGAGCCCAATCTATTCACATTTAATCCTTATGATCAGAGAACCTTCCTTTCTCAGCTACAGTGAGAAGGATATGAAATTTGAAAAGAAGCACAGAAAGATGCTAAATTGCTGGCTTTGAAGACAGAAGGAGACCATTTGGTACCACGTACCAAAATGTGGGTGGTTTCCAGAAGCTCAAAAAAGGCAAGGCATTGGGTTCTTCTGTACAGCTTCCAGAAAGAAATATAGTCCTGCTGACACATTGATTTTAGCTAGGTGAGACTACTATGTTGGACTTTTTTTTTTTAAGATGTTCTTTTCTTTCTGTTTTTCTCTTTTTCTTTCTTTAGAGAAAGTGAGCCCATGAATTTAGGGGAGGAGGTAGGGGAAGAGGGAAAGGGAGAGAGACGATCTCAAGCAGACTCCATGCTGAGCATAGAGCCCCACGCAGGGCTCAATCCCACAACCCCAAGCTCATGAACTCAGTCAAAATCAATAGATGGACCCTTAACTGACTGAACCACCCAGATGCCGCTGTGTGGGACTTTTGACCTACTGAAACATGGAATAGTGAATCTATGTTATTTTGAGCTACTAAGTTTCTGGTTATTTGTTATAGTAGAACTAAAAATAAATACAGTGTAACAAGGTCTATGGTAATAACTAACCCCCAGTGATGCCCACATCCTATTATCCAGAATCTGTAAATATTACTTTATACAGCAAAAGGGACTTTGCAGATGTGATTAAATCAAGGATCCTGAGATGGGGCTATTATCATGGATTATCCAGGAGGCCCAATGTAAACACAAGGGTCCTTATAAAGGGGAAGCAGGAGATCAAATTGAGCAAAGAGACTGTAATGATGAAAACAGATATTGGAATGATATGGACACAGGCCAAGGAAGGCTGGCAGAAGCTTGATGCTGAAAGAAATAAGAAAACCACTAAGTTTCTGGTACTTTGTTACAGTGGTAACCGGAAACTAATAGAGTCTTTGCATATTCTTTCTGCATGTTCTTCTCCCTGAATTGCACATAGCTTCCTCTTATATTTTATTCAAGTCTCTATTCAATGTTATCTCTGGAAACACTGTCTTTACTACCTTAACTATGATATAAGTATTTCAGAATCCTCCATATAATCCTACAAAGAAATATCAATAGTAAAGGTATTAAGAATATCTTACAATCTTCATAGCAGTCATCATCTTAATTCATTTTATTTATAAATAGTTATTGTCTCCCTTCCCCATGATCACAGTAGGGATTCAAAATATGTTTGTTAACTGGGTGAATCAATACTTGGTCATAAATGCTGCAAATATTTGTTGGTTTGGCAATATTATTAATAGAGCACTTACATTTTAATGTAGTCAAATCTAAAATTTGGTTTTCTATGGGGTTCCTGGCTGGCTCAGTGAGTAGAACATGCAACTCCTGATCTCGGGATTATAGGTTTCATCCCACAATGGGTATAGAGATTACTTAAAAATAAAATCTTAAAAAAATAAAAATAGTTTCCTTTCAAGGTTTGCAAATCAGAGAAAGTTACTATTTACCTATATTTTCATTTTTATTTCTCCAAATACATTATCAATGTTTCCTCACCATTTACTCAGTGAACCATTCTCTCCTTACTGACATAATATGCTGCGATTATTAGAAACTACATTTTTATGTATACTTAAGTATTTTCTTGAGTTTCCGCTTCCATACCATTGCTCACAATTCTTTTACTAGTGCTAGGATGCTCTTTTAATTATTACGGCTTTATAATAGGTTTTACCATTAAAGATTAAAGATCTCATAATTCCTTTTCTCAATATTGTATTATCTAATTTTGCCAAGCACATTCCAGGAATTTTGACTGTGAATTTCAGACAAGCCAAAAAAACAAACAAAAAAAGAAACTAAAAAAATACTAGGAACTTTGTTTGTAATTATTCATTTTCAAATTATTGTATAAGGAATTATATTCAGTGGGGAGTCTGCCCTTCCCTCTCTCTCTTCTTGCCTCTCTGCCTACTTGTGATCTCCCTCTGTGTGTTAAATACATAAGTAAAATCTTCAAAAAAAAAAAAAAAAGGAATTAACTTATTTCCAATATGAATTAACAGTATAATTCCTCCATTCAGGATCATTATGTTTCTTTACCTAATCAAGAATTATTTTGGGGGTGCCTGGGAGGCTCAGTGGGTTAAGCCTCTGCCTTCGGCTCAGGTCATGATCTCAGGGTCCGGGAATGGAGCCCTGCATCAGGCTCTCTGCTCAGCAGGGAGTCTGATTCCCCCTCCCCCTCTGCCTGCCTTTCTGACTACTTGTGATCTCTCTCTCTCTCTCTCTGTCAAATAAATAAATAAAATCTTTTTTAAAAAAGTTATTTTTCTGTCTTTTGTTTAAGTTTCTCATTGTTTTTTTTAAACCAGACTCCCTCCACTGCAACTGATAAGAAAATGCAACTGTTTATCCACCTTATTTTTGATACCTTGGTCATATCAAAAGAATTACATGTTCCATGGGAAACTTAGAAATCTCTATTTTAGAAATCCAAAACTGGCATTTATTTTCAGTGTAGTACTGCACAAGCAATTTGTAACCAGTTTTCAAAAATAATGACTTATCCTATAGAAGATTCATGAACAAAAACCTAAGCACTGATTGTGAAGGATTTTGCAAACAAACCACAATAGAAGTAACACCTAAGGGCACAAAAAACTCCACTCTCTTAAGACAGTTTGAATTTGATTTTCTTTTAAGAATGGGTGATTATTTTAACACAGTAGCATTCCAGAGTGGCCATGACAGAGAAAAATGTCACTGGGGCTGGGATCACTGCTTTGCTTAGTTTCTAAGGCCCCACAGAAATAGTAAGCAAGCAAACACTGGACAAAACTTATAATAAAATATCCTGCTATGGGATAATTAGAAATGTGTTAATAAAACATAGGATGAAATGGCATGGATCATTTATTTCAGAACTTAAACCTTAGTTTATCCTGTTAAGTAACAATTGCTCAGGTCTGTCATAACATTCTCCAGGAAAATTAAAAGAGTAGACTCTTGTATTTTTTTTTTTCTGATTATAAAATTCTGGCCCTTGGTCATTTAAAAGTTTTAGAACTTAAGGCCAACCTCCCCTATCCTGCCCCAAAGCACTTAATGATATGTTTTGATGAAATAGCATGACTGGTTAAAAGTCATGATACTGACATTAGAAATGTTTTGGAAACAAAGTATTTTCATAAAAAATTGTGTTAACTGTAACTCTAATATCCGTAAAATCAATTAATCAACTAATAAACTCAAAATTAGTGATCCTCAAAAAAATCATAAAAGCACCAAGTATCTTTAAATCCTCAACTTAAATGAAATGATGAAACATGAAATCAAAGACAAAATATGTTCATTTTTCTGTATGGTTTATGAATTTACTTCTAAAAAATTTCAAAGCTTAATAGTTGCCTTTTTTAAACCATGGATTAAAAACTCTTCTGCCATATTTTTTTTCATTCAGAAATATTTACTAAGGGGACACCTGGGTGGCTCAGTCAGTTAAGTATCTGACTCTTGATCTCCAGCTGAGATTTTGATCTTAGGGTTGAGAGTTCAAGCTGTGCCCTGGGCTCCACACTGGGTGTAGAACCTACTTTAAAAAAACAAAAAAAGTACTAAGAATCCTAAAAATCTATCTATTATAATTCAATGGCAGATTTTTAGGAAATAAATTTCTTTTCCTTTATTTTTTTTTTTAAAGATTTTATTTATTTGACACACAGAGATCACAAGCAGGCAGAGAGAGAGGGGAAAGCAGGCTCCCCGCTGAGCAGAGAGCCCGATGCGGGGCTCAATCCCAGGACCCTGAGATCATGACCTGAGCCAAAGGCAGAGGATTTAACCTACTGAGCCACCCAGGCACCCCTAGGAAATAAATTTCTATCCAAAATATTTATGGAGAAAACTAATAATATTTACTTTGATTTATTCCCTTATTTACCTAGAAACAAGATAAAAACAAAGTATTAGTCTAAAAAATATTTTTAAAATTTTCAAGGTTTTTTTTTTGGGGTGAATCATCTATTGGTACTTGAGAACTGAAGAGCACAATGGATAGTAACTATGCATTTAATTGAATTTTCTTGCAAAGAAAAATGTAATTAAGAATTAACACTCAGGGGTGCCTGAGTGGCTCAGTGGGTTAAAGCCTCTGCCTTTGGCTCAGGTCATGATCCCAGGGTCCTGCGACTGAGCCCCACATCGGGCTCTCTGCTCAAGAGGGAGACCGCTTCCCTCTCTCTCTCTCTTTCCCCTTCTCTGCCTCTTCCCTCTCTCTCTCTCTTTCTCCTTCTCTTTCTCTCTGTCAAATAAATAAATATAATCTTAAAAATAAATAAAGAAAGAAAGAACTAACACTCAGGTAGTTCCAGTTCAGGTAATGACAAAGTAAGCTATATTAGACTACTTCTCCTGGAGGTAACAATTATAAAACTTTGAACCAAAAACCAGAAAACAAAACCTATCAAGGGACTGAAGAGTGACTGACGGCAGGCAGCAACTGGAAGGTTCTGAAACGGGGTAAGAACCATGCTTCCGTGAGTTCCTCACAGGGCATTCACCCCCATCCTAGAGCTAATATAGAACAAACAGTAACCATATTTACTGACTTGAGGTATCAAAGAATAAATCACACACACACACATACACACACACAATGTCATGCAAATAGAGAAACAGATGGAAAATAGGAGAGAAACTATAAGAAAATTAGAGGGTAAGTACAGTACAGGATTCAGTGAAAATCCATATAATAGAGTTAGCCAAAAGAAGATCAGTTAAAATCCACATAATACTTGGGGTGCCTGGGTGGCTCAGTGGGTTAAAGCCTCTGCCTTCTGCTTAGGTCATGATCCCAGGGTCTTGGGATGGAGCCCCGCATTGGGCTCTCCGCTTGGCTCTCCTCTCTCTGCCTGTCTCTCTGCCTACTTGTGATCTCTGTCTGTCAAATAAATAAATAAAATCTTTTTTTAAAAAATCCATATAATAGTTAGCCAAAAGAGAAAACAAAACAGAAAAGGAATTTAAATAGTAGGAGAAACAGATGAACTGAAATTTCCAGACAGAATGAGCCTACTAAGGTCCCAGCACACTGAACTTAAAAATTTAAGACTCCTATCAAGACATAACAACATTAAATTTCAGATTGGGACAAAAAGAGAATCCTAGAAATTCCAGAGCATTACAACAGGTTATATGTGAATGATCAGGATATTGAATGGCACTGGATTTCTATCATAATGCTGGATACCAAAAACCAATAAATTGATGTCTTTAAAATAATAAATATTCAGAGAATATATTCCATCAATGTGATGAAATAAACCAAATTATACCACAACTTTTTTTAATAGTAAGTAACATTTATTAGGTACTTACTAAATTTCAGGCATTATGTCAGTTAATAGAGAAATCTCTTGGGGCTAACAGTAATAAATTCAGATTTTGAGTTCTATGGACCTAAGACTAAAATAATGTAACAGTTTAAGATAGTATAATACTATATGTACTAAGACTATAAGAAGTCTTTCTAGAGCTAATAGTAATAAATTCAGATTTTGAGCTCTATGGATCTAAGACTAAAATAATATAAGAAATATATGAAATGCAGTCAGTAAGAATCCTACATAAAAACTTGAAATTCAATTAAATATTTTTTCACTCCTACCATGTGTATAGTACAGGGCAATCTACATTATACAAAAATACATCAGACAGAATATCTGTTTTGCATAAATGTAAAGAAAGTATTTTATAAGGCTTACATGGTGAATAAATTAATTTCAGAAAAATCAAGATAAAACATCATATCCCAAGCATGAATTTTCAACTTGTAAAAGCTCAAAGTGAAAATGTAGCCAGACAAAAATGTTGAAATACTGCAGTACTAAAATTACTGTTTTCAATGAAATAATGTCATTACTGCATAAACTATCAAGTGTTTTGTGGTAACTATGTAAATAAGTCATGTTACAGAATAGCACCTTGCCATTAGGAAATATTAAAAGCAGAAACCTAGTTTCAGTTAAGTCCAAAAGAAATCAACTATTTTGGCGTACTACAGTTCCACTCTGTGAACTGTTTCTTACAAAGCAGCTCTCAAATGGGAACATTTAGTCATTGCCAAAAGTGTCCAAATGGTATAGCAGTTACTGTATTTTGACAATGCAGTAATCTCAATTTATTCAATGGGGTGTTAAGGGATAAATCCCTAAAACTAGAGCGAGGGAGCAGTGGAAAGGAGGGTGGCAATCCGAAAACATAATATACACTGAGATACACAGTTATATGAAGAGTTATATCCATGGGGAAATAATGTCAGATGCAAAATGAGTATTTCATAAAATTTTTAGAAGGGTAACTCTTCTTTGATCGTATGACTCAAAAGGTCAGATCAAAGATTTATGTTCAACTACTAGAAATGCTTTTGCACTCACTGTCATGGTTATAATATATTAAGGTAGGGGAAAAAAAAAAGCATTCCCCTTAATTTACGAGGTCAGGAAACTACAGAATGTAAACTCTTTAAAAATTATTGTAATTTTATAAATCAATATTTGGTTATAAACTGAAGAAGGAGGCCATGACGCCTGATGTGCTTGTCACATACACAGCTCCTTTTGGGAAAGGTAGTTCCAACCAGTTTATTTAATTTTTAACCTGGGTAAGTAAACTTCTACAAGTTCATGGCAAGCATTTACAAGTTCATGGTTTGGATAAACCCAGATTTGCCACCCAATCATTATTAACTGGATCAAGGCACAAGCCTAAATAAATAAATAAATAAATAAATAAATAAATTACATAAGGACTGATCATGGGGATGGCTGACTGCTTTTTTTTTTTTTAATTTTTTTATTTTTTATAAACATATATTTTTATCCCCAGGGGTACAGGTCTGTGAATCGCCAGGTTTACACACTTCACAGCACTCACCAAAGCTGACTGCTTTTGAGATGACTTAACAGAAACTCTTCCCAAAAAGATTCTATGTATTAATGGACAGGAATTGCCACATTCCATATCTCCTTAGAATTACTAAAGTGGTGATTTTAAGCAAATAAAAGACATTCCCATGAGATTAGGTTGTTTTCTTAAACTGGAAAAAGCTAAGATTTCAGTTTATCATATATCAACCACAAGAGCTAGAAACCAGGTATTATTGGGGCAGGGGGGACAAAAGAGGTGGTTTTCCGATATGTCCTTACCTTATGATTGATCCAAATACTCTCATCTGTACAGATATTCCTAGCATACTTCCAGCCTCAAAGGGCATCTATACATATACCTCCTCTTACTGATCTTAAGAAATCTGACCAACTTGGCTCTACAATCTAGAAATATTCTCTAGAGATGACTATCTATTGGACTGGTTACTCAAAAGCAAATTCCTATTTGTTTAACATATGAACTGAGACTTTCACTTTTAACTGTCTATCTTAGCAACATCTGGGCCAAATGAGCAGAAATTCACAACCTACTTTAAATTTCGAAATTGTCAAATGTAACAATTAAACTGGTTTTAATAGCCATATCCTGGACTTAAATACCTATGAAAAACTGACAACCTCATTTAAATTCTCATTTTTCTTAATATAAGTTTTCCTTCCCATGAATAACTTCCTCTTAGCTAAAACTAAAAATATGAAGAAAAACAACACACGTTACAAAAATGCCATAAAATTACAAATTCCCTCCCTTCCTTACAATGTTATCCATAATCTTGGTACTTAAATACAAAACAAAATATACATGAGATAAATAGTATAATCTAGATGAGATTCCCTTACCAACAAGCTATGACCTTAATCTTTGAATTTCAAAAACTTCTAACAATTCTACTGCCCAATTTACCCTAGTTCATAGGTATCATATGAACTGCTTTCAAGATGAAAACGAGAAACTATTATATATCCAAGAATTGTTTATCCTTATAATTTCCTTCACCAAACATTTTTTAAGGAATTTTTCAACAGATACTAATATATGCATCAAAACAACAAAGAGGAATAAAGCAGTGTCCCTGCTGCCAAAGAGACTAGTAAAGATGTACCCATTATATAATATGAGAAGCGTTATGAAAAGGAGCTCATTAATAAAGAATTCAGTATTTTTCACAAGTACATCAATCCCAGGATAAGCACATTTTCAGGATAATAGTAACAGCATGAAATATTATCAAAGTATCAATATATAGGACCATAATCAGATTCTCAGTATCAAGACTGGTAAAAGCTGGTGTGATAATTCATCTTATGTGTCAACTTATGGGTGACTGCATGCCTTAAGAGCTAGTTAAACATTATTTATGGGTGTGTCTGTGAGGGTATTTACAGAAGAGATTAGCATTTCAATTGGTGTAATGAGTAAAACAGATTACCCTAACCAACCAGTTGAGGGCTAGAATGGAACAAAATGAAGATGAAAGTTGAATTCACTCTGCCTGGTAACTTGAACTGGGACCCAGACCCGTTCCTATACCCTGTGCTTCTGATTGTCAGGTCTTCAAACCTGGACTGGAAGCTACACCATCAGCTCTCCAGGCATCAGACCTTTCAACTACACCATCAGTTTTGCTGGGTCTCCAGACTTTAATGGCAGACAGTAAGACTTCTCAGGCTCCACAATTGTGTAAGCCAATACCTTATACTATATCTCTTTATATATTGGCATTGTTTCTCTGGAAAACTCTAATACAGATAGTATCTTAAACTAACAGAGTCATGGTTATATCCTACATTCATTTCCTAAATTCCCCCACTATGCCCTGGGCAACCTCTAGTCAATTCAATTAGGAAAAAAAAAAGAAAAAGGGTGGGGGGAGGAGAAGGTAAGAACTATGTCTACCCAAGTTTTTTATTCTTCTTTCCCTCCCCCACGAGTATGGACTAAACATTATAAATAACAAAATAAAAAAATACTTGGGGTGCATGGGTGGCTCAGTTGGTTAAGCGTCTTACTCTTTATCTCAGCTCAGGTCTTTATCTTAGGGTCTTGAGTTCAAGGCCTGCACTGGACTCCATGCTGGGCATGGAGGCTAACTTTAAAAAAAAAAAAAAGCAATACTAGAACAATATCTAAAAACAAAATCAAAGAGTACTGGAAATAATGACTATTTTTGGAACACAACACAATTTATCACAAACAACTAATATCATCACTATTAACTATCAATGAAAAAAAGAGCAGTCCAGAACATTTTTAACCTTTAAGAACAACAACAAAAAAACAAGATCACAAAGAGAATTTGTTCACAATTTAATAATTTAACTGAGCCCAGAAAGAGCAATGATGCAAATTTTTCCATTGTTATTGTCTCATCAGTGAGTAACCTAGAGGAAACACCCTGTCTTGGATTAAATAGGATTTCTTTCTATTTGCCAACAACAATCTATGATCTTTTTTAACATGAGTAGTAGCTACCTCTACTTCATGCAATAATATTTTTGTGGGATATTGTAGATACGTATTTTTTTAATTAGTTCAATATGGCATTTTGGAAAAACAGGACTAAATATGCAGCGGAAAGGTCATCCTCCAACCCTAAAAAAACGACTTAATTATGAAGAACACTATAAAATTTATCCTTCTAGACTAAGATCATTCAATAATCCCATTTACATTTTCATGTTTTAATCCAACCATAAAGAAACACAGTAGAAATTCCATTAATTATCAGTATTTAATTCTTCAATAGCCAAATGAATCATTCTCAAAACACCTTAGAGAATCAGTTTAAAACGCTCCTTCATGACTAGCAACAGGAAATCTATTTAGAAATTTTATAAATATTTCCTGGTTTATGGATATCAACAAACAGAAAGCCTTTCAATATCTTGCATAAGAAAGAATGAGAGCCAACTGGAAGCCCTATCTTCTCTGTATTCTCTAGAAGAAGAACATGTAACATTGTCAGGGGAGTCCCAATTCTCACTCCTATTAAAGTCTGGAAGGAATCAGGACATTGATTATGTTGAAGAATTCCACCACCATTACCACCCTCATAGTACTACAACAGATTATTTGTAAATCAAAATAACTCTCTTGATTCATTTTTGGTAGAGAATAAAGTTTTGACAGAAGATTTTTCAATAGTGCCGAGAGCGGATACTTTCATCTGTATTGACTTTGAGCACTTACACGGGCACATAAAATCAGTGTGTCTGCGAAAGTACCATCAACACCATTCGATTTAATTTCACAGATTTCCTAATATGTGTTAGAAATTGTGTTAGGGGCTGATAATGAAAGCATAAACAAAGCATACTTCCTTTCCTTATGGAAATCACAATCTGGCTGAAGGAACTGAAATGTTATCATCCAACTAAAATACAACTTGATTTGAAAAGAATGAATGGAGGGAAGTTAGGAAAAAATTAAGAATGTCATGCTAACACGTTTAGCCTTATTTTCTAGGTCAGGGCTTGTGGAATCAACTGTCTTCAGGAGCCAGGGAGGTAAAATGAATGAATAAAGCTGATGGGCTGACAAACTACAGAAAGCTTTTCCTGTCTATGGGGGAGCACTAGGTAGTAGAAATGGATTACTGGCTGGTGGAAATGTGGGTCAGATTACTCCGATTTTTAATTTTTCAAGAGAGACCAGAAGTTTAGATTTTTAGATATAATCTCCTGATTTTGATTTCTAGAGACTCATTTCTAACTTTTTTCTGGATGTAAGGGCCAAACAAAGCCTGTCTATAGGCTGTATTTGGTCTTTTGCTAAAGACAGCAAGGTGGGGCTTCCAATGACTTTTTGGCAGAATAATGTGATTAGATTTGCATTTTAGAATGTCTCACTGGTGGTAGATGATAGTAGGGAGGGCCAGAGACGGGAATATTACCTGTTTGCAAAAAAGAGAGTGGACTTAAACCTGAGCCAAAGAAAAGGAAGATTCACTTCAGAAAAGAACTGAGGACTAGGCAAAGTGCAAGTTGCAAGGAACGAGCAAGTAAACAGGGGGGAATGAAAATATGAGAGTGTGTGAGTGGAACCACAACCAGGTCTACCAGAGTGAACTGAAAAAGGGGTAGGAAAAACCAGGGGGGGAGAATAAAGAATCTTTCTTTTGTGAGGCTAAAGGAGAAAAAGAATCGAGACACATACAAAGACAGAAAAAAGAAGCTGAAGAAATACTCACTTCATTGCCTTCTATTATTTTAGTGGCAGACACTAAGACGGCCCTCCAGATTCCTAAACTTAAAGCACAGGCCCTGTATAATCCTTTCCTTTTGCATGTGGGTGAGAACTTGTGGTTTAAGGAGAAACTCACTCCCATTAGGTTAGGTGACATGGGAAAGCTGACTTTAAAAAAAGAGAGAGATTATTCTGATTGGGTCTAACCAAATTAAGTGAGCCCTTAAAATGGACTGGGATCTTAGTCAAGAGCAGGGCTTTAAGAGGGAGGGTGTCATGAAAATGGCTTCTAGGAGCTGAGAACAACCTCTGGCTAAAAGCCAGCAAGGAAATGAATGCTGCCAACAACCACATGAATGTGGAAGAGGAATCTGAGCTCCAGGTGAGAATGCAGTCTGGCTGATACTTTGATTCCAGCCTTGTGAGACCCTCAGCAGAGAACCTAGTTGTGGCACAATAGAAAACCAACATGCTTAGTAAACAGAACACAGTTATTTGAATGAAACAACAGGCATTACTTTAAGATAAAGTTGGCAAAACTCCCATGAATGAGTGTCAGGCTGAATTTATTTTCTAGCAACTTTGGTCTCATCAAGCTTTATTCAAATGTCACATCATTCAAATGTCACAAAATGATTCATCAGAAAGAGAAATCGCTTTGTGTTACATAAAATTTCAAGTTCTCTATGAAAGGAGTTGGGCAGTTACAACTAGGTTTTCCTAGTACACTTCCATGAAAAGATGCATTCAGTAAAGACACAGGATGCAAAGTCACTATTCACTGGCAAGTTCACTGGTAGTCCATAAACATGAAAAATATTATCAAGTAAATCCTGAGAAATGAACACTTTTAGAAGGTTCTAGCCATCATAATTGCCATAACTAAGTATACACACAAGATTCCCCATTTACTAGAATAAATGACTAAAAGTTTCTACCAAAACTCTAAAAAAAAATCAATGTATGCATGGAAAAAGACTAACATATATGTCATAAAATTATTTCAGGAAGCATTTCAAAATTATCATAGAAATAAAAAATTATTAAAGAATAATAGTATTATTGCAGTCTTCTTGGCATTTAATCACTTAGTCTTTTGAAATCATTCTGTTTACAGTCATACTTGCTCTCTGGTTTCCACAGTAATAAACACACAGCCTGTTTATTTTAAAGATTCTATCCTGAAATAAGAAGCTTTTTTTCCCCCCTTAAAATCTTACTGCACACTAACCAAGCTCCCAAGCCAAAAAGAACACAGGAGACCAAATGTGTAAAAGACAAGAAAGCTCCAATATGAACATTATCCAGTCTTTAGACTTAAAGAAGAAAAATGTCAAACTCCAGCTGTTCTAACTTAATAGAAGGATAGCCCAGATTGGCCTAGTCTTTGTCTCTTGAGGGAGACAAGCAGCCTATGACATAATGTGTCCGTTTTGTTCATTTTACATTCGTAAGCACAGCACTGGCTTTGTGTTTCATCTTTCTCTTGTCAACTTTCAACTTTCTTTCCCTAAAGAGAACAAAGAAAATTCTCTTTACGTTAAAATGAAGGTCTATTCCAAAATCAAGGGATATAGTAAGAAAATCGACCACTGAGAAAACAGAATCCAAAATTTAGAGTTGTCTTCAAATAGTTTCAAGGAGGTATTCTTTGTTATTCAATCAGCATATATTTAAACACAACAAAAAGTACTTTAAATTTAGAAAAAAAAATCACAATTTTAAAAAGGAAATAAGTTATAAAAAAGTATTTTCAGAGAAATAAGAAAATAAATCAGAAACATATTCCTTTTAAAATGGAAGCATTAAAAAAGATGCATAAAACAGACAAAAAACAAGAATGGGGAAAATATTAAAAATATTTATGTTCAGGGGCCTGGGTGGCTCAGTGTTTGGTTAAAGTCTCAGCTTTGGGCTCAGGTCATGATCTCAGGGTCCTGGGATCGAGCCCAGCATTGGACTCTCTGCTCAGCAGGGAGCCTGCTTCCCCCTCCCCACTCCCGCCTGCTTCTGTGCCTACTTGTGATCTCTGTCAAATAAATAAATAAAATCTTAAAAAAATATACTTAGGTTCAGCAAATTTCAACTCTAACTCATAACAATCCAACACATCAAATAATTACCACCCTCAACCACCAACCCCCTTCAGTTTATCCCTCTGGCCCCCCAGGCCCTACTCCAAGATAAACTGGCAAACTCTTATGTCAACTGTATGCAGTCTTCCTGGATCTCCCTGCAGCAGGATCCTCTTGGTTGTACGCCCTATTTCTTACATCACATGGCATGGGATAAAAGCTTGCCTCATCAATTTTCAGTCATTGCTAAAATACGCATTAAAAACTACGCTAATTCTTTAGCTTCAAGCTATGATATGTTGTGTTTTGGTTGGTGTTCAATTCTAAACATTTCATCATCTTTCTTTAAAATTCTACTTTGGCTCATGGATTTTCTTATATGCGTGTGTTTTACATTTGTGGGAGAGACAATCTTTTTGTTATTAAGTATTACAGAAATCTTGAGCTCTATGTCTCTTTAATTGAGAAGTGTTTTGCAGCCTAGTACATTATACTGTCATGTTTTAGAGGCTTGAAACAAATGTATATTCTCTTAAAGGGATCTCTGTTTAAAGGGATCATTCATTCATCCAAGCAACCTTGTTAAAATATACTGTTCAAAGTTTCTATTTTGTTGCTGCTTTCTGATCAGCTTAATATGTTGGTTTTCGAGAAAGGTATTTTCAACAGTTTCAGTATGATTTCATATTTTTTAATTTTAATTTGTAATTGAGTCAACTTTCGCTTTATGTATTTTGAAGTCATGTTGTCAAGTGGGTCTAGGTTCTCAGAATTCTATCTTTCTAGCCATTTGGTCTTCCCTATTCCTAGCAACACCTATTGCCTTAAAGTGTTTGTTTGTTTGTTTGTTTGTTTGTTTTGTATAATAAAGTGATCTTCCAAGTTATATTTTAAAATTTGCCTCATGTAATGCTTTTAGCTTTTTTCCAACCTTTACAATTCTTATATTCAAGATGTGTTTCTTAGAAACAGAATGAAGTTGTATTCTGCATTTTGGGGGGGAAGGGGGACATGAGGAGGGTTGGGGAGAGGGGCAGAGCAGGGGGAGAGGAAGAGAATCCCAAGCAGGATCCATGCTCAGTACAGAGCCTGATGCGAGGCTTGATCCTACAACCCCAAGATCATGACCTGATCAAAAATGAAGAGCCAGACGCCCAGCCAACTGGCCATACAGGCACCCAGGATTTTGCATTTTATAGACTCTAGAATCTGTCCTTCAACAGAAGAGTTTATAGTCACATAACTGATTTACTGGCTTATTTCTACCATGTTACTGTTCCCCTATTTTCTCTGTACTTATTTTTCCTTTGCTCTGTTTTATAATGTTTAATATTCATTTAAAATCTCCTCACTTAAAATATACTTATTCTACATTACATTTCTAATATTATTTCATGTTTTATAGCAATAACTTCTTTTTTATTGTGGCTGTTAACTATATCATGTTATTCATATTAGATAATTCATATAGCTAGATTTTTTTATTTTGAACTTGTCTTCAGAGGGGACATTCTTTCCATAAGATGCCCATCTGTGTGGGCTTTGTATCAGCTTCTAAATAGCTTAGCATGTGCTTTTGCAAGAATTTCAGAAATCCTACAGTCTCCTGGTTTGAAATCCCTGTGCTATAGAGACAACACAAATTCTGACTCCATTCAGAGGTCCCTCCTCCCCTCCCCTTGCATCTGTAACATCCTATCACCATGTAGCCATGAAATTCAAGCCCACAGAACTTATACAGACCAAATGACCTCTCTGACCAATGCAGCATAACTCTGGCTTCAAGTTATCTTTTCCCTTCTGTACCATGGAGATTTTATTTTCCACTTCTTTCCTTGCCAGCTTCAGAATTTCTATGTACCTGGAATGGGATGATCATGTCGACAGGGCAGGTCGTGAAATCCATGTAACATTTCTCTAATCATTCATATTACTTTCATGAATAACATCAGTACTGAATGCTCAGCCTGGCACAAACCTGAATGACAAGAAAGTCATATTCCCTGCCAACTTGGAGTTTATGAAATGCCTGAAGATTGTTCATCACTGTCCTGGGCAATTTGAACATGCAATACTGCCACTCTTCCAGTTTTCTATCTGGGATATAAAATCTTATAATTCCATAGTGTTTTTTTCCATAATACTTTAAAGTTAAGTCCAATGTAAATCAATTAAATATGTCTGATAAATATCAGACATATTTATCACCTCAAGAAATGGTAAGAAATTTTTCAGAAAGAGTATCTCCTTACAAAAACTAATTTTACTCTTACAGGTTATGTTTATTAGGTAAAAGGGTTATTTCATTATGACCGGGATCCCGAAAATTTTGCATTTGTTTTCATTATGAAAAACATCACTAATTCTGCATGTTTGCTCGAAGCTGTCAAGCTCCAGGATATATTTTATAATGGGATTATATTAAATCCTTATCTGATCAGATAATAGTTTATCATTTTGTGTTATTTGGAGCCTTGAAGGAAAAGACATTTTAATTATTTAAAATGAAATAAAATAAACATAGCAAATGAAACATAATCATAACTTATGTCATCCACAAAGCAATTTCATACTCCTAACAAGTTTTTATATTGTATTATTTATAATTTCTTAAAGTTTTTTAAAAAATGAAATCAATGTGGAGCGCCTGCGTGGCTCAGTGGGTTAAAAATGAAATCAATGTGATATACAGAGGCATTCTTAATATAAGAGAAAATATGAGAGACTAAAAAATTCTTCTAATAAGATAGTTTCATGCAATATGTTACACACCCAAAACATATCCCAAACTGTAAAATTTCTTAAATTTCCTGTTTTTGATCTTAACAATGTCTGAAGAGTAACAGTTTTTGACTTTTTAAAAGAATGGTTAATTAAAAATATTTTTCTGTAAAACATGTACAATATTTTTCTGAAGAACAACTTACATATGTGAAATTCACTTACATGCTGAGGTGATGTAATAAAATTAATCATTATATATTCCATTTCAAATTTCATGGTAATTTAGAGAGTACAAAGCCAAAGACATTTTTCTATTTAATAAGCTGTTATATAATAGCAGAGATCATTATGGTTAAGACTTAATAGATCAAATTTCTAATAAAAAAAACCAAGTAATTTAAAGAAATTACCCTTTAAAAACCAATAGTTCTTTTCATTTTTGTTATTATTTTCATGTGTGTCTGTGTGTAAGAACCTTAATGCCCTCTATTATACTATTTCTTTAAAAATTCCATACAAAAGATCTTTGATATGCTGGCTAGATTTTCGAAGACCTTAGGAATTCTGCACATTTACAAAAACATAAACCTTCCTCCTAGCTCATAGCATTTTTAAACCCACAGTGTTCTCAGGTGACATGTTTCCAATGTGTTTTGTTACAAGTTAAAAGCATTCTCAATATTCACTAAAATTTTCCTTCTGATTTGGTGATTGCTTCTCCACAAAGACACAATGTTTTGAATATTTCAAAGGTTACTGTAGGGACAGTACAGAACAAAAACTCATATGTGGATAAATAGGCAACTTGCCCACCTAAAAATCTGTGGTCAAAAATTAGAATTCATAGCTATATAAATTTACAGATCATTTCATGTCATAGACACTTGGAGACTGCTCATGATTTGAATATTTAAGTTATAAATATCAAAAGTCTACTGATTCAATCCGTCATTCAAATGTTTATACTTGGTCTTCTCCCTGAATTAATCTAAATTTAAATGCTTTACTTCATTTTATAGTACTCTGCTAATCCGCATACAAGTACAGAAATGTGTCCATTAAGAGCTATATTAACGAAGCTTGGTTCTCAAATTTGGCAAAGCTGTTATCAGAGTAGAGAGATATCAGTTGACTTTAACAAATCAGTTTGAACAAACTATGTAACAGTCTAAAAGAAGAGTACTCGGGCCGCCTGGGTGGCTCAGTTGGTTAAGTGCCTACCTTCAGCTCAGGTCATGATCCCAGGGTACTAGGATCAAGCCCCACATGGGGCTCCTTGCTCAGCGGAGCCCTCTCCCTCTGCCTGCCGCTCCCCCAGCTTGTGCTCTTTCTCTTTCTCTCGCTATCTTTGTTTCTCAGTCAAATGAATAAATAAAATCTTTTAAAAATAATAATAAAAATTTTAAAAATAAAAATAAAAAATAAGAGTACTCTTATTTGGGACATTTCCTAATGCTTATTCAGGGTTATCTTTGTTTTTTCCAGACTAATAAATGAGAAACCCAACTGCTTAAAAATAAACTTTCATTTCCAGTCAAGTCCAGTCAAGAGGACTGACCAGACCTGAGAGACTCCAAAACAGGAGCAAGGCCTAATTCAAATAGCCACAGATGTCCACCACATGAGAGCTAACATGCTGACCATGAGGGACATGATGAAAGTCTTCTGTCTCCCTTGTATTTGTCATAAGGTGTGAGCAGCCATCTGTTCTTTATTTATGTTTCCAGAAACCCAACAACTTTTTTGAGATGTAGTCACATGGAAAAAAACATATATTAGAAACAAAAAGGAGACAGTTATGAAATGACTCAGTAGCAAAATGTGTGAGACATTTTAGCAGCTAAAGAGGTAGTCGGAAGTTCACTGAAACTGAACTCCATTATAAGCCATTATTGCAAAGTAATGGTCATTAAAACAGGAACCCAAAGATCACAGAGAAAATAAAAAGCAACTTATTTCATTTTACTTTTTTGTCTTGATTAAAGGTTAATAAATAGCCAGGCAAAGATAAGAAAGCTCATAGTTATCTAATTAAAATAGTAAGAACAAGCACGATAGCCCAGAAGATGAGGGAATTAGCATCTTCAGGGCAGAAAGTAAGTGAACATAAATTGTACGTTGGTATTTGGTTTCAGGAGCTACTCAAAAAAGACTGAATAAGATTTTAAGGCATATACCAGACCAGAATTTAAGATTAGCAATGCCAAATAATTGCTGGTATCAGTTAACTCCAAAAGTTTATAAACTAAATTCACTTGAAATCATCAGTCCAGATGCAAGGACAAGATAGGAAATACAGCCTATTCATTGAAGTTCTTTATACAAATAAACATGCTCAGTGAGGGAAAGACTAGAACTTCATGAGTAATCTTCATCTTTTATTAGCACCTAATTCTACTGAAGTCTAAAAAATTAGCCAAATGCAACTGATTAGAATTAAAATGAAATAAATGGAAGTTGAATATATTAATAAATATTAAGGGATTTCCCGAGACCTCTTTAATTAGGATTTGGTTTTAATTTTTTTTATATTTTTAGTATTTGGTTTTTAATTAGCTAATGTTTCCATTCTCTTATCTTTTAAAAGTCATGATTTGTAATCACAGGTACACATTTTAAGGTAAAAACTTTTGATAAATCACCTAATAGGAATAAAAAGAACTGAGAACAATTAATTTAATATGCTCTGATTGATACAAATCAAATGGTATATTTATCAAAGTACTCATGACAAACTGAAAGTGAGAAATATTAAACAGGGTCATAAGACTTAGGAACTCTTCTAAATGAGTATATTCAACAAATTATTGACTTAATATAAATTATATGCATTTACAACTGTGGTTAATGTAAATTTTTACATTTAGGATCATAATAAATAGAAGTTTTGAAAATATTCATAGTATAACATCAATGATATGATGGTCTGACAATAGGACTCAAATCTTAAGTGATAAGGTAAAAGAACATATCCTTTCATCCTATCAGGGTATCTCTGAAAGTGTAGGTAAAATCGTATTTGGAAATAACATCAAAAACCCTAAATTTGAAATCTTTCACAAATGTGAATTTTGCCACCAAAAAAGTCTCAGTAAATTTCTACAGAAAATTTTTATTAATCTATATTTTAATCTCAATTTTCTGAGATTTTCTTTCCCTCCAAATTTTCCAAACTACAAAATCACTTCCATATCTCCCATACAGGAAGAATTTAAAAAGCAATTAAACCTGCATGAAATAAGGCTGGGGGAGGCCCCTGGATTCTTCACCTATCACAGCAGTCTTTTGCATAAACACACATACTTTGGTCATGCTAGGACTATATTATAACTGCACCTTTACCAAATTTCCTAAATTCAAATATTTCTTCTTTACGTGTGTCCATCCAACTTTTTCTGCCACATGGCAGTGTTCTGGAACATTCATGGATGCTTTTTAAGTTGCATAAACTAGGGCGCCTGGGTGGCTCAGTCAGTTAAGTGTCTGCCTTCAGCTCAGGTCTTGATCCCAGGGTCCTGAGATCAAGTCCTGCAACTGGCTCTCTGCTCAGCGGGGAGTCTGCTAGTCTCTCAGCCTCTCTTTCTGTACACATACTATCTCTCCTTCTCTCTCTCTCTCCATGAAATGAAAAGATAAAATCTTTAAAAATAAATATATAAATGGCATAAAATAAGACTCTAGGTCAAACATTCTCACTGCGGTCAAACTTTCCTAACTAAATAACTGGCAGTCCTAATAGATTCTAGATTCTCTAAAGGAAGGGAATTACCTACTTTGCAAATAGATCAAAATATGATTTGGAAATAGAAACAGCACTGAAATAAATCATTATTTTTTTCAAATGATAAAATATGGAAGAATTTTAACAATTTTAAATCATTACCTTAAAATTAATTTTTCATATTTTCCACATAATTCTCCAATGCATTTCTTACTATCTATTTACTAATCTCAGAATTCTGTACTAACAAACATTTCATAAAACTTAACAAGTTATAGGAATTTAATTTCCAATATATTTCTTCTCTTAATTTGTATGCCTGGGGTACAGTACAATTTAGGCCGATACTGATGTCTGTGTCATAGAATGTATCACTTGGAGAAATAAAGCAATTTGGTGAATGCTCTCAGAGAAGAACTATAAAAGGACTGAACATAACTGTACCGATTAGAAAAAAATAAGTATTTTGGGGGCACCTGGGTGGCTCAGTGGGTTAAAGCCTCTGCCTTCAGCTCAGGTCATGATCCCAGGGTCCTGGGATCAAGCCCCACAGCGGGCTCTCTCCTCAGCGGGGAGCCTGCTTCCCCCTCTCTCTCTGCCTGCCTCTCTGCCTACTTGTGATCTCTGTCAAATAAATAAATAAAATCTTAAAAAAAAAAAGAAAAAAGAAGTACTTTTATCTTTTGTTCCATGTTGTGCACACATCAGTTCTTTATGATTACTGTATTTTCTATTTTATAATTAAAGAAAAAGGCAGTTTCAGTAAAACTGGGCAAAATTCCCTTTAGCCACCTATGATTAAAACTGTTAACAGTTCCTGGAAAAAATTTTTTACAGTCTTACGAGAAAAAAAATTTATTATTTTATGAATCATAAAATGCAAACATCAAATTGACTTTGCCCATCCATAAATTACTTCTTCCTTACTTTCCTCTTTTATTTCTCAAAATTCATCATGACAGTACATTACTAGACATTATTATCATCTTTGAATGAAATAACTGTTATGTATATTAGGTGAATTGTATTTTTTTTAAATAAGTCAAGACAAAGTATCCTTCATGTTTGACAATGATCTTATATTAATTTTCAATATAAAATCTTTTTATATTGGTTAGAATATAGACAAAGATTCTTTTACAATCTAGAAAGAGATACAATCCCTGTCATAAAATGTCTTAAGTGGAGCAGTTGTTTTTCTGAATTTATTAAAGGAAATCAAGAATTATTTTTAAATGGAAAGAGAACTATTAAATCCTCAAACCCATCTGCTGCCATATACTTCTTCCAGCACAGAAACATAAAAGACCATTACAGAAGACAATGTCCAAGTCCTGTACTTGGTAGAAATCCCATGGTTTCATAAAAATCTAAAGTTACTGAATGTACTCAGCTTTCCTCAAATTGTTTCCAAGATATAAAATTCGACATAAGCATTTAGATTTAGGGATTGCTTCCTCATACAATGAGATAATTATTAATCAGCATATCTATATTTATAAAAACTTCAAATAGCATTTGAGTCAACAAACTCCTCACCATATAATGCACTATTTACCTAATGTAGATTCTTGATAACCAGAAAATTGGATGAACAATAAATTTCAAGATAAGGATAGATGTTTTCAATCACAGAATATCCAAAGTTCTGGGGTGCTGGGTTTTCTTCTTTTTTTTTAATAATTTTCCATTCATACACTAGTGGCTGAGGTCATAACTTCCTGTCTATCAAAACTTATTTATATTCTTAAATGTTCACAATACTGTTTTATGTTACAAAGAAATACTTAAATCCATATTTCTCAAAGTGGGCTTTATATCCTATTAGAAGCATGTAGCCATGGGCCAAAAAGTACATAGAGCAATCCACATAATTAACCTAGCACATCAAGCGAAGATTTAACTAAAACATTTTGAGAGGTGGACACTTTTCTTTATAATAAAACAACCATAGGTATAATAGTGAAGAGAATACCAAAGTCACAGACATATTTTAGTTCCATTTTTAACCAAAATAATGCATTTACATAGTTTAAAAAGTCAAAGAGTTCTATGAGATTTATATCAAAGAAAAAAAAAAAAATCCCACTTCTGCCACCCAGATTCCAGCTCCACATAAGCAGCTCCCTTCAACATGTTTGGCTATTTCTCACAACTTGTCAATTTTAGCCATTTAGCCATTTACTACTATTTCCTTTAGTATTTCTTTCTTCAATCTACTCACTGTGTGAGATGTCGACTTAACACTTTCACCACTCCTTCATCCAATTCACTTTCTCTATATATGAATATATATAGTTATAAATACAGCTATATATAA
The DNA here is from genome assembly GCF_022355385.1 of Mustela nigripes. Taxonomy (NCBI): domain Eukaryota; kingdom Metazoa; phylum Chordata; class Mammalia; order Carnivora; family Mustelidae; genus Mustela; species Mustela nigripes. Next base: position 107,054,424 of record NC_081568.1, on the reverse strand, counting down.
TTAATTGAGTTTATTGATATATATTTAAATGAATTTATTATGTAATTATGAATGCATATAATATTCATGGGTGAACTATGTAATATGCTATGATTTTATTATTTCTGTCTTATACAACTATTTGTTTCTTTGAATCAATTTTTTACTCATTTATGCATTTGTTTTGTTTTCTGTGTACTTTCTGTGTACTCACCCTCAAAGTTTCCAATAGAATTATAAATGCTTTTCAACATGGACAACGATTAATTAGACAATACATATTTGCCATTGGGCAAAACCTTCTTAAAACTCTCCATCTTCTTGTTCAGCCCTTGGACTGAAGCAAAGCAGTTATCCTGAGATATCAGCCCATCACCATCCACCCATTATTCCCTTGCCTCCCTCCTGTATTGGTTATCTATTTACTTTATTATTGGTCTTTTTCTTCTTAATATACTCTCCTGTTTTAGTGAAATGTACTCTTCAGAAACTTAATAAGTTCCTGTTAATAACACATCTGAGACTTTGAATACTTATCATACCTTTACTGATGCTAAAGAATTCAAGGTTAAAAAATATTCTCCCTCAAAATTTGGTCTTTTACTAGCTTTCAGTGTTCCTAGTGAGAAGTTCAAAGACTTTTTCATTCCCAATGTTTGTGTGAATTTATCTTACTATTTTTCCCTTTCCATATTTTTTGGGGTCATCCATGGATTTTACAAGTGCTTGAAATTTCACAAGGCTATGTGACCCAGTATGGGTGTCTTTTCATTCATTTTGCTTGATATTTTGTAGTCCTTTCATATATCTTTTATATGTCCTATACATTCTTTAATATATGTTCTTCTATTTTGTCTTTAATATAATTAGTTTCTCTCTCATTTTCTTCCTATGTATGTTCTTTATATAGAGAATTCATTTCTCTCTCATTTCTTCTGATATATATTCTTGTATTTTGTCTTTAGTAAAATTAGGTTCTCTCTCATTTTACTCTTTATTTCTTCCTGGACCCATTACCAAGGAATCCAACTTCTAGATTGATGATCAAATTTTCTTTTCTTTCCTCTCCCATTTTGTTCATCTCTTTTTCTTTTAATTTTACTTCCTGAAGACTGCCTTCATTTCTATTCCACCATCCTAATATTTTTTAAAACTTATTTTGACTTCCAAGACTTCTATTCTTTCTCTGAGAATTTTGTTTTAATGGCAAAACCTTAGTTTTGCCTTACTGACACAAATTTCTCTTATTTTCCTGAACATATTAATTGTAAGATCTTAGACATTTATTCTGTCCCCTTCATGATTTCTGTTTACTCAAGGCTCTTTTGTACTTTTTGTTTGATCTGATCACTGTACTTTATATTATAGAATTATCCCCTATACCTGGCAACCCTTGGCTATACATTCAGATTTAAGAGTGAAGAACTAAAAAATGGATTGTTAACTCTGTACGGGGAAACCTCAGCATAGTATAGTCATGTAGAGACATCATATTCTAAGATCCCCATACCTGCCAATATCTGAGAGTCTTTTGATCAGCTCATTCTTGGGAGTTATAAGACTGGCTGCTACTATTCTTGCAATCAAAACAAGGGAAAGTAGCCTACTCCATTTTTAGTTATGTAGATTTTCATTTAATCCTCATGTTTTTAGTATAGTCCCTTAATCTTCCTTTAGCTGTGTCTGTTTTCTGTGGACCCAGATTTTTTTTCTGGGAACAAGGGGGAAAATTAGGCACATGGCTACCTGGGTGGTCTAAGTCCCACATTATAATTCCTGACACAAATACTCATACTTTCAACACTATTCTGTACCATCAGCTTTGGTGGTAACTAGTACTTCCAATTCCTGAGACTTTCTGCTTAGGAATTAGTCTGCTTGTAGAAACCTAAAATTATTAGACTCTTTTTTTCCATTCCACTTACTGAGTTACATATCATTCATTTGCCTTCCATTTTCAAAAATTTTATAGCTCTTTCTTAGATACCTCTTCTATTCTTCTTGGGTTTGTGAACTGGGTTTCAGCCATGTTAACAGAAAGACTTGTATAAAGTATTTAAAGCAATAAAAGACACTTCAAAGAAATGTTGCATTTATGCTAACAGGCCACGCACCAAGTTCATTCCCCTTAGCTAAAAAAGATGGTTGAGTGGAAAATTTTAAGAAATAAACACAGTCTAAATAAACAGTCTTTGAGATTAAAAAACTAACAAAACATCTTTGACAAAGGAACAAAGGCAAAACAACAGAGCAAAGACAGCTGATTTAACAATGGCGTTGGAACAACTGGACATCCATAACCAAAACACACACAAAAAAACCAAAAACAAAAAAAAAAGGAATCTAGACACAAAACTTATTCCCTTCACAAAAATTAATTCAAAATGGATCATAGACAGAAATGGAAAATGCAAAACTAAAAACTCCTAAAAGATAATGTAGGAGAAAACCTAGATGATCTTGGATACAGCAATGAGTTTTTAAATACAAACACCAAAGGCGTGATTTACCAAGAAATAATGGAAAAGCTGGAGTTCACAAACATGAAAAACTTCTGGAGCTTTTTTCTATTTCCTAGATGGGATGTTGCCTGTTTTATGGGTCCTTAAATAAAACCAATTATATCTTTAAATATACTTTAAAAGTATTAAAAACTTCTGCTCTGCAAAAGATAATGTCAAGAGAAGGAGAAAACAAGCTGCAGTCTAGGAGAAAATATTTGAAAAAGACCTAACTGATTAAGGACTGCTATTTAAAATACACAAAGATCTCTTAAAACTCAATCTAAGAAAACAACCTGATTAAAAAATGAGGCAAAGCCCTTAACAGACACATGACCAAAGAAGATACACAGATGGTAAATGAGCACATGATATGATGCTCCACATCATATATTATCAGGGAAATGCAAAATAAAAGAACAATGAGATACCACTTTACACCTATTAGAATGCCCAAAATCTAGAATCCGGGCAACACCAAATGCTGGCAAGGATATGGAGCAGCAGGAATTCTCTTTTATTGTTGGTAGGATTGTAAAATGGTACAGCCACTTTGGAAGACAGCTGGCAATTTCTTATAAAACTAGACATTCTCTTAAGATCATAACATCCAACAACTGAACTCGTTGGTAGTACAAAGGAAATGGAAAATGCAAAAAAATACAAAGGAGTTTAAATTTATCCACAGGATTCGAAAACTTACACCTACACATAAACCTGAACATGGATGTGTATAGCACCTTTATTCATAACTGCCAAAAATTGGAAGCAACCAAGATGTCCTTCAGCAGGTGAACATACAAACTGGTACATCAGACAATGGAGTATTATTTAGCACTAAAAAGATATGAGCTATCAAGCCATGCAAGATAATGGAGAAAAATTAAATGCATATTACTAAGTGAAAAAAGCCAATTTACAATGCTACCAACTATATGGTTCCAACTTACGGCATTCTGGAAAAGGCAAAATGAGGAAGACAGTAAAAAGATCAGTGGTTTGCCAGGGTCTGGGGGGGCAGAGATAAGGATAAGTAGGCAGAGCAACAAGGATTGGTAGGGCAGTAAAAAAAAAACAACCTCTGTTTTAAACCATAACAATGCATACATGTCATTAGACATTTGTCCATACCCACAGAGTATACAACACCAAGACTGAACCTTAACATAAGCTAGAGTTTGGGTGATTATGATGTATCAGTGGAGATTCATCAACTGCAACAAATGCACCACTCTGACAATGAGGGAGGCTATCTGGGAGAACAGGAAGTATATGGGAAATCTGTGTACATTCCACTTACTTTGCTGTAAACCTATAATTGCTCTAAAAACATTGTTCAAAAAAAAATAGAAGTTAATAAAAACGTAGTTACATCTATACCTGTGTAAAACTCCATCAACTGGTTAATGGATAATCTAATTTGTGGTTTGTCAGTGTAAAATGAGAAGGGATGAAATATGGATATAGGCACTAACATGGATAGATCTCACAGACGTTAATGCTGAGCAAAAGAAACTGGCCATATAAAAGACTATATACTGTCTGACTCTATTTACATTGAAGGCAGGAACAGGCAAAATTAGGCAATCTATCATGAGGGAAATTAGAAAAGTGGTGGCCTGTGAAAGATGGGGACTGACTACAGTGGTATTAAGGTTCTGTGTATTGACTGCAGCAGTAGTTACAAGGGTATATACATCTTCAAAACTGCAAACTGTACATTGAAGATCAGTGCATTTCACCGCATATAAATTATATCAGAAACAAGAGAGAGAGGAAAGAAATATACCTATATGTTCCTATCTCCAACTAATTAAGTAGCCAGAAGTTTTGCTGTAAGATTAGTGATATATTTAACCCTGAAGGCTGTATACATCTTCAAACAGACATTTTGCAATAATAACCTTTAACAAAGAAATACTGAGGATTTCATGTCTGAATAAGTTTAAGTCACAGATCTGATACTCCCTAGTTTCAACATTCATTAAGAACTATTTTTTAAGATTCATGGATTTCTTAGACTTCTTCCCTTCATAAAAATATTATCTCACTAAGAAACTTAATTTGATTGTGTGTTAGTATTTCTCAGAAATGACTTCCGATTATTATTCAAGTATATCACTGAGAATATTATAATGTTCAAGAAATACTAGAAAAACTTATATCTTAGTTAATAAATGGCATGTTCACAGAGTAGTAATCAATTAGCTTAACTTTTGTAAGCTTTTTACATGTTATATGTTGTTCTAATGCAGGTTCATCACTTGCATATTTGTGTTTTCTTGTGGATAACCATTTCGCTAAGAAATAGTTTTATTACTTCCTAACAATTTTTGTACATGACACAGTGGGTTGTAAAAAAAAAAAAAAAAAAAAAAAAAAAAAAAAAGCTATTTTGAGATCCCAGTCTATCAATTTTGCTCTCTCACTTAGAAAGTGACTTAATTCCTACAGAAGATCCTTCATGGAATACAGAAATTAATTTTGTGCCTTAGAAAAAAAAATTACATTATATCACAAACTCGGGCAGCGCACCATGAAAAACTCTTGAATGACAAGGATATACTGAGGGCCATAGATCTTTAGTCTTATTCTTCACAGAGAATATTAATTTTATCATTTGGCTTTAATGTTTTCATGAAGTTTTTTCCAACAACACTAAAAACACATGAAAAATACTAACAGAATGTACTACAAGTTTTTTAAAGAAATTCTACTTACACTCCATATTATCCACAAAAAGAACGTTCAGAAAGATGAAACAAAAAGAAAATAAAGGTAACAGCGTGAAACTCAGCCAGAAATGAGTCATTACACAAAATACATAATATCAAGACATAAATGGTAACCAGAACTGAGATGTCCATTATATAACTATTACTCAACTACATGAAATTTAATTTGTTACAAGAGAAAATATAATTTTCATTATATTTGTTAATTTGTTTCAGATGATACTGGCATAAATGCATAATATAATTACATAGTTACATAATATAATAGTAATATGATTTCACAATATATACTCAAAATTAAATAGCATCATGTATGCCTGACAGGAACCTTTCAGCAATTCTGCTGGCATCCCCTTCTCTTCTATGTTTGCATTCCATGCATCAAAATAAGAAGAGTATGAATATTCCTGAATATAAACTATACAAATCATTCAAAAATAAACTCTTACTTTATTAAAAAATAGCTGAAAAAGATATATGAAAAACACTGTAAGTGCAATTTAAAAGCAATACTAAGTAGAAATTACTGTTACTAGCATTTAGGTCTTCTAGAAACCTAAATTTACTCCCTAAGACTGATATATACTATGAGGATCATTTCAGGAAAGACTGCTTTCTCTACAATGAATAAAGTACCCTGGAACAAATACAAATATAGCAGCAAGGGCAAAGAGGAGGATGGGGAAAGGGGAAAAGCAAGGGTGGTATAAAGGGCATGACCACAATAACGGTATAAATCTGCACAAAGTGAACATTTTCTTAAAACAAAGTCTATTAAATGATGAAATAATCTCTGCAGGAATGCAATAAAAGCCTCATCACTTAAGTTAAGAACTAGCCCAGACAAAGCACTTGAGAAAATCCCATAAGGACAGACTAGTATTGGCAGGGGAATTGCTTTGATGCATGTCTGAAATTTTCAACTATGTTTGTCATTCAAAAGACAAAGAAGATTGGTTACATTCCCTAAAGAATATATCTGTAAATAAATGATGCATGAAGACCTCACTTTAAAATGAAATGTTATATTCTTTTGGCATGCCCTTCTAAAAATTTCAATATGTTGCATTGAACATACTTTATTCACAGCTATCAGTTATAATGTTTTATTTGCTCTTCTACTCTTAAGCTACCAATTTCCAGAAAGCATTGAACTAGTGAGAATATTATCATGTAGAAAGACAAAGATTATAGTTCACATTACCTATCTAAAGCCTGAGGAAAAAAAGAGCTAAAATAACAATATGTTAAAAAAAAAAAAAAACTTTCCTAGATATACCTGGTTTTAAAATTATTGTTGAAAGAAACCATTTTTTTCAAAAGGGATTTTTCTTAAGTGTTATGTTGGTATCAAAATTAATATTGACATTAAAATTGTATAAATGTTTTCATAGTATTCTCTTTTTTTTAAAATTTATTTACTTGACAGAGAAGGAGATCACAAGTAGGTAGGGAGATGGGGGGGTTGGGGGCAGGGGAAGCAGGCTCCCTCCTGAGCAGAGAGGCCAATGTGGGGCTTGATCCCAGGACCCTGAGATCATGACCTGAGCTGAAGGCAGAGACTTAACCCACTGAGCCACCAAGGTGCCCCTTTTCATAGTATTCTATATGATAACTTTCAGTTAATCATATTCTAGATAGGTACACTTTTATGTGTTGGAAAATAGTCTCAACCATGATCATCTAAGAGTTGTTTTCTTATTTAAACTTTAAATCATTCTACTACAGGCTGGTCTAAGACGAATCTTCATATGCTGGAATAAAATCCTTTGAGGACAGAATTAGAGATTCAATTAATATACATTTTTTTGTACTTTACAAGTAACTAATCATCTTTCAATTTCATTATCATGCAAGATTTCACAAATCAATGCTTACAAACCCCTTCTAACCTAGTGAAATATAGTAAACATATGATTGGTACATATGAAGCAATTACTTTTGTACAGTACCTGCCTAAATATAGGAACTGAGGGAAAGCTTCTCAATGAGGACAAAAGTAATCTCTTCCTACATTTTTAGCCCTTTCCCCCATTAGAAATATATCCAACTTCTTGTCAAAGTCTGATGAGAACTCCCCAAATTAGGTCTGATCAAGTATCATATCTTGAGTGTATTCTAGCACACAAGGTTATTGCAAGTTTTGATTTTAGTAATTATTGTAAGACTGATTTTTTAGAATAATTTTAGGTTCACAGCAGAATTGAGAAGTAGTACAAAAACTTCCCATATACCCCACACATGCACAGCCTCCCCGTTATCAACATACTCTATTGTCTTGGGTACCACTGCTTATTTATCCATTCAAAGTAATAACACAGCAACAGTGCAGAATAGAAAAATAGCATCATTCCTAGGAAGAAATTAAAGCACACGTGTGTTTAGGGATACATAACTTTCCATAAGACTGGGAATATTAGGGGCGCCTGGGTGGCTCAGTGGGTTAAGTCGCTGCCTTCGGCTCAGGTCATGATCTCAGGGTCCTGGGATCGAGTCCCGCATCGGGCTCTCTGCTCAGCAGGGAGCCTGCTTCCCTCTCTCTCTCTCTGCCTGCCTCTCCATCTACTTGTGATTTGTCAAATAAATAAATAAAATCTTTAAAAAAAAAAAAGACTGGGAATATTAGAGATGAAAGCAGATAAAGGCACAGCCAGTTAACGGGTAACTTAAAGGCTATATGATGAAGCTTGATGACCAAAAGGCACCTTGTAGCTACCTCTTGACTTGTCCAGTGGATTTGTAAAAGTTGAAATATAAAGAAATCACTGACTTAATTCTAAAAATAACTCCATATTTGGTTATCATTATTTAATTTAATTTAATTTAAGTTAAATAATGGGCTCCTCAAAATAAACAGATTCACTTCCTAATCCCTGGAACCTATAAATATTAACTTAAATGACAAAATATGTGATTAAGCTAAGGATCCTGAGAGAAGGAGCTTATTCTTCTTACAAAAGAGAGTCACAGTTTACACACACACACACACACACACACACACACACACATATACACAAAGTTATATGAAAATGAGGTAGACATAAGTGATGTAGCCACAAGGCAAGAAACAGGGGTTATAAAAACTAGAACAGCAAATATACAGATGTGAATGTACATGAATATTAATAAATTACACACTTAAAAACAGGATGGTGAATTTTATGAGTATTTCACCACATTTTTTTTAAATGGATTTATGGGGTGTTTTGAGGGAGAAGACACCTAGACAAGGCAAGGAAGAAATTCTTTCCCCAGTCTCTGAAGGGAGTATGGCTCTATCTACACAGAAACCTTGACTTGGGGTTTCTGGTCTCCAGAAACTGTGAGAAAATAAAACTTGTGTTTTAAGCCATCCAACTAGTGGTAATTTGTTACAGCAGCCAGAAAAAATACCAAATGTCCTCGTAGTATTAAAATAGAGTCATTAATGTGTATTTTACTTTTAAAAATTTAACATTTAAAAATTTGATTCTGAATTCTATGGAAAACATTTATCATAAACTTGATAGTATTTTCTTCATAGGATAGCCTTTTATAATAATAATATATACCACTGTCACAACTGTAGGAAATAATAGGAAAAACTAGAAATTTTACTATGCAGGTGGCTTTCCTCCTAGTATTCTAGGCTTACATACTGTCAAAAAAAAATTCCGTATCAAGAACAAGAACTGTCACTAAACTGAATCTAAAATAAACTATCTTTTCCTTTGCAAGAAGGCTTATAGAACATCCCATCCATGAAAGTTTTTATACATATATATGTGTGTGTGTGTATATATATATATATATATATATATATATATATGAGATCTATTTTTTATCAGACTCTAGAAGCTGATGAATAGAAATTATTTCCATGAAAGCTATAAAATCCTTGGTTAATATAAACATGAAAGAAGGTATCTTAGTTTAGTTGTGCCTATATTAACAATAAAAAATATTTCATTCAAAGCCACTAACACATTTTTCTATTTTGATTACCAGGGTTTTTGTGCACTTATTTCTGATGAACACATATCTGCTGAAATTGTACCACTGGGAGAGAGTCTGGAACTGAGTAGAAAGACAAATTAGATGACAGTAAATAATAATGCTACATGAACATGAGGTTTGATATAGAGTAAAAAGAATGACATTTTATGATATAGATTCAGTTCAGCAGAGATTACTCAAAACCATACCTCATTAAAACATCTTCTATATGCATTGCTTTCTTTCCCAAAGCACCATGTCACTACTGTCCTAGGACGGATCCCAAGTAGCACTCCAAAGTAAAGTTACGGTTACACAAGTATTGGGAGAACTACTTAGAACTCCAAAAGAATGTCTTAAAATTATTTATCATTTTCTACACGTGTATCATATAAAACTCATAATAGCTCACAACTAATATTTTACAGAAATTTTAAAAAGTTACAATTCTCAGTAACTAAGTACTCAATTAGCTGTTACTAAATTATATAACATTAAAAATTTTTAATTCCATTGTTGTTAATAATAGTTAAATATTGATTTATAATTATTCAGATTATTCAACTTTGCTTTAATCAGGGATATGCCAATAAAATTAAAGAACTAAAAGTCCCCTTTTCCTAATTTAAACTTAATACCCAGGAAATTTAACTGCATATGTATACAAAATTGTTGTAGGACCTCAAATATATTTATTTTAAAGAACTATTTTAAGTTGAAAAGAACGTTCTTGAAAGAGCCATGTTCTTTTTTATTAAATTTTTAATGTTGAGATAACTGTGGATTCCAATGTAGAAGTAGTACGAAATCCTGTGTGGATTTCATCCAGTTTTCCAATTGGTAATGTCTTGCAAAACTATAATACAACATTCAAACCAGGAAAATGACATTGATATATAATCTACACATTTCTCCCAGATTTCCCCATTCTTAACATATATTTACTTAGGAGTGTGTGTATATATTAAGTTCTATTTAACTGTATTTCATATGTAGCTTCCTATATCCAACACCAAAGTCAAGAACACACTCTATTACCACAGCTACATCACCATAAGAATCCCTCCTTTTTCTGTATCCCTAACTCTTGGCAACTACTAATCTGTTCTCCAACTCTATGATTTTGTTATTTCAAGAATTTTGTCATATAAATGGAATCATTTTGGGACTGGGTTTTTTCAGTCAGTGTAATTAACTTGAGATTCATCCAAGTTGCATGTAAGAATAGGTCACTGCTTTGACTGCTGTTAGTATTCCATTTCAGATGTACCACAGTTTGTTCAACCATTCTTTGGTTTTAGAACACAATGAGTTGGTTCCAGTTTGGGGTTACCAAGAATAAAGCTGCTGGTGTGAACATTACTGAACAGGTTTTATGCGAACTAAGTTTTTACCTTTCCAGGATAAATGTCCAGGAGCTTCACTGCTAGGTTATACAGTAAGTGTACACTCAGTTTTATAAGAACCAGTCAAATTGTTTCCTACAGCGACTGTGACATTTTGCATTCCCACCAGCAATGCATGTATGATACAATTTATCCATATCCTCACTAGCACTGTCACTATTTTTTAGTTGAGTCATTCTCATAGGTGTGTAGTAATATCTAATTGTGGTTTTAAGTTACACTTCCCTAATGGCTAATGATGAACATCATTTCATGTGCTTATTTGCCACCTAAATATTCTCTTTAGTGAAATGTCTGTGACTTTTGCCTCATTTTCCAATTAAATCATTTGGTTTTTTACTGTTTTCTTTCTACTGTTGTATTCTAACTCTCAAAATACACTAAACACTGATCCACTATTGGATACACTAAACACTAATCTTCCATTGGATATGTGGATATGTGGCAAATACTTTCTCCAGTCTGCAACTTGTCTATCCTCCCCTTCATAGGATCAGTCACAAAGCAAAGGTTTTCAACTTTTTTTGTTGCGTTTTATCAATTTTTCCTTTCATGAATCATGCTTTTGGTATACTAAGAACTTTTTACCTATACCTAGATCCCAAAAACACCCCAAATATTTTTTTTATGTTTTCCTTTCCAAAAGTTATATAGTCTTATGTTTTACATTTAAATCTGGAATCCACTTTGAGTTAATTTTTCCATAAAGATTACTGTTTAGGTTAAGCTTCATTTCCTTGTCTGTGCATGTTCTAGTACCATTTGTTGAAAAAGTTATCCTTTCTCCATTGGATTGCTTTTGCACTTTTATAAAAACCAGTTGGCGGGGGGAAGAGTAGTCCGAGGGGTATAGTGACTCCTTCCACTTCACTTCCCTTTATCATCTTCCACAAGGAGAGTCACTGGGAACTAAAAAGTCTATCATATAATTTTAGACTGACATACATCATAAACAATGATGCTAAGTGGAAAAGAACCATCATAATTATTAGGTCTGTCTCTGAGGCATTTCCTGGGTCCTTGATGCACAGTTGACCATTTCCTGGTAATTACGACTTTAGGACTCCATATCTACTTTAACTATAATACTTACTGAATTAAAGTAAAATGATTTCTTGAAAACACTAACTGTATATGTTTGTGTGGGTTCATTTCAGGGATTCTCAGTTCTGTTCCATTGATCTCTGCCAATACCATACTATCTTCACTGGCATAGATAATAGCAAGCTTCATATCAAGCTGTGATTCTTCCCACTTTATTTTTCCTCATCAAGACTGTTAGCTATTCTAAGGTCTATGCCTTTCCACTTGAACAAAATTTAGAACAATTTTGAATGTGTCTACAGAAAATCTCACTGTGATTTGACAGGAATTGCATTAAATCCATGGTTCAATTTAAGAAGAAATGAAATCCTTACTATGTTGAGTCTTCCAATCCATGAACATAATAGATTTCTCCACTCATTTAGGTCTTCTTTGATTTCTGATAGAGATCTGTTCAGGTTTTATTAAACTTATCTCTCAGTATTTCATTCTCTTTAGAGCAATAGTTGATAGCATTATTTTTTATTTTAGTTCCTACATGTCTGTTTTTAAAAATTATTTTTTAACTGGCTTACATTTGACAGAAAAAATTTTTTAAGACTTCGAAACAGGTAAAAAGCTCTGAGTATCTTTTCGACGGAATGTTGGTCTCTAGAGAGCATCCCATGTTACTAGATTCTATAGAAGTATACAAATATGACTGTCTTTGAATAGACTCTTTTATAACTTTGTAAGTTACAGAAAACTAAGAGTAATGCTAATGATTTTACCCACAGAAATTAGTCGTATCTAGTATAATTATGCTAATTTCCACCCATAGAAAATGTGACTCAAAACACTATACTGCCCTTTAGAATATTACCCAATTCTACATGGATTAGTAAATTTATTTCAGCATTACTACTTACATATATATCATTCTCCTTTGACACAGTTTTATTACCTCACAGGTTCTCTCATTAATTAAGAAGTTAAAACCTCTTACAGGTTCATTTTATATTTATGTGAGAGTCATAATTTTACCTTTTTAGAAATTATACTTTAATAGATTCAAAATCCAAAAGTTGTTTAATAAAAACTAAAAAACTGCATCTGAAGGACTATACCTTCCTTGTTAAGATATGTAGCTATGAATTTTTCAATCCCCAACTGTCAAACTGTAAACCTGGCAAAGTATCTAATGCAAGAGTCAGCAAACCTTTTCTGTTAAGGGTCAAACAGTTAATATTTTAGGCTTTGAGGACCACACAGTTATCTTTTGCAGCAATTCATCTCTGTCCATGTCACACAAAAATAGCTACAGACAATATGTAAAGGAATGAGTGTGGCTGTGTTCCAATAAAACTATATTGACAAAAACAGAAGGCAGGCTAAATTTGGGCCACTGACTGTAGTTTGCCAACCTGTGGCCTAATACGTTGCTGTTTTGGAAAAATAGTACTCAATCCTTTTCTAAAATAACACCCGCATTTACAAGCAAACCACTCCCATGGGTCTATCACGGATGGAATGGTTGTCTCCTGGTTGCAGCATTGCCAGCTGCTTCTATGCAATGCCCAGTGAGTTAATTACAACCCCACCCATTTCCTACAATTCCTTTTGACCAGTATGTCTGGATGCTCTGACAAAGGTCTACTACTGACGATAATTATTTTTCCTTCTAACACTGATAGAACTAAAAGAGTGATTAATACTCTGAGTAAAGTATGTAAGACATTTTCAAACCTACAGTATTGTTCACAGGAAACCACTACTTAATAAAAAGCAAAAATATCTAATTTATAACATAAAAATATGATGCAGCTGGAAACTTGGCTGTCCATAAAAATACCCACAATTTAGTTTGCAGCTAAAAACTAAGAATCTCAGGGGCACCTGGGTGGCTCAGTATTAAGCATCTGCCTTCAGCTCAGGTCATGAACCCAGGGTCCTGGGATAGAACCTCGCATCAGGCTCCCTGTTCAGAGGGAAGCCTGCTTCTCCCTCTCCCATTCCCCCTGCTTGTGTCCCTTCTCTCGCTGTCTCTGTCAAATAAATAAATAAAACATTAAAAAAAAGAAAAAAGAAAATCTTTATTAAAAAACTAAGTAAGTAAAAAAAATAAATAAAAAATAAAAACCTAAGTAAGTAAAATAAAATAAAAATTAGGAGTCTAAAAAACTAACCCAGAGGAACATGGCAGTGCTCACTCATATAAACCTTTCTCTATTTTTCAATAATTCCACCCTTTAATTGAGCCAAACACTGATCAATGACTCATGCATTTATACTAAGTACTAGGTAATATGGTCCATGACCTCAAATAAAATAAAGCCCGGCACTTAAGAGAAGTGGGTTAAATGATTATAATACCTATGTCAATATACAGGGTACAGAGAATTTAAATACACGGAACAGAATTCAGACTTGAGAGAGGTGAGGTGGGAGCAAGGAAGGCTTAAGAAACCGGGTGAATGTTGATAACTGAGGTGAGTCTCAAAGTACTAGGGGTTAGTTAGGATGATAACTAAATCACAAAGAATTTCTTGGTGGAAATATAGAGGGAAAGTAGGGAAAAACCAGATCATAAAGGGCCCCATATGTCATGCTAACAAGTTTATCATAGCTTTTGAGAACTGTTAAAATATTTTAAGGAAGGGGATGAATACAGAATATGTTCTAATAACAAATTATTTTGCTTTAATAACTCTTTATAAATTACATGCATTCTAAATAACCAGAGTAATTCTAGTTACTTTTCAAAAGTGTTTGTAGTTGCATTCATGGCGAGATAGAAAAGAAAAACAGAAATATAGCGATGTTGACTTATTGCTAGGCCACTTTCACAAACCATCAGAGAAATACTACTATTCCCATTACAAGTGGCCTGAGGCATAGAGGCTTAGTAAAATGCCCTAGGCCACACTGAGTGAAAGGCCTGTATTTGAACCAGCAGTTATCTATCACCAAAGCCCATGCTCCTCTGATTATGTACTGGCAAGACTATAAATAAGAGTTGCCTTAGGCTATCACCACAAGTAATGCAGTGAAGTTACATTACACTCAAAAAAGACATGCAAAATCAACTCTATGTGTTAAAGAAAAAAATTCAAACAGATACTGTATTCAACATAGCACCTAAATTAAAGGAAACTTTTACCTCATCATCTGTGAAAGCAGCAGCAATGTCTTTTACCACTAGAGGGAAAACTGCCTGAGCTGGCTTACTGGTAGACAGTGTCATGGATATTACACTTTATGACAATTTAAAGGACTTTCAAGGATAATTTTTACTGCATTCAACTTTTACCTTAGGCACTGACTTTAAAAGGCACCCCTCATTCAAGACTCTACTATCATTGTAACATAATCCACCATGATTTACACTAACACACTTTCACTTAACCAACCACTCTCTATGTTAAGGGCCATAGACAAACAAACCACTTAAAAAGTTCTATATGCTTATGTTTACATAAAAATGTTTATGTAGAAATTTTGTTTTTATTTTAAATAAATCTTATTTTAAAGCCTGGTATATTAAACACACACACACACAAGCTCTATTTATATTCCAATATAAGACCAACAGATGATAAATTATACAAACAGGAAGCTGCCTAAATAATTGGGTTTATATTTATCATGGAGGTACAATTCTAACCACAGTAAATCCTAAAAATCCTTCATACTAATTTACAGCTGTGTGATAGCACAGAATAAACTTCCAAAAAGTTAGAATATATTTTTGGAATACCAATCATCTTTCTCACTGTTCATATACCAACCATGCAAGGACTTCTGCGTTTATGTATGTCTGTGTATATTTATGCTGAATCCTCAGTAAGCAGTTAATACTCAAATAAGTCTTCCCCTGTGCCTATATTTTCTGTGACCATTGAAAGCATCACCTCATCTTTTTTTTTTTTTTTAATTGAGCAGTTAGTTTAATTCTTGGGAAACACTCTGAACTCCAAATGAATTATACTATCCAAACACTACATCACCAGATCACAGTCACATTACTACTCAAACCCTGATTGACCAAATGGTGCTTAGAAAGCTTTTAACACCAAGAGGTTTCTCTACAAAGTAAAACACATACTTCATTATGACAAATTGCTATTAACGTGCATCACTCAAGGATACCCAAAAAAATTGTTATCAGAGTGGTATTTGCTTTGTCAGTCGTCCCCATAATCCCACTGTAGTGGCAAAACACAGAGAAAAAAAATACAAATATATTATCTTACAAGGAATGCCAGTATTGCAGAGAAAGCTAGTTAGACATTATGTAACATGCTTACCATATTAAAATTAAATGGTATAATTTAACATTATTGGAAAACTCAATGTAATTTTACATATTAAATATATGTCAAGGAAGGTTTTTACCTTTTTATTTATTTATTTTTTTAACAGAATCTCAGCACCTCAGCACTGGGAAAGATTCATTTCTAATTTAGATCAAGCACTAAACTACAAAATCAGCAATACTGTTTGTTTAGGTGGTAGCAGTTTAGTCAAGCCTCAATAATCCCTCATTGGGCTCTCTGTGGGTGGCCCAGTTTGGTGCTGCAGCTGGTTTAGCACACAGTATACCAAACAACCTGTAGTTATAATGGGAATAAATACCACCCTCTGCTCTCACTACTCAAAACCCTAAAAGAGGGCACCCATGTAGAACATTTACAACCTGTCAGATAGCGGCTTATTGGGTCAGCATGTCAATACATTCATAGTTCAGTTCTAATGACACCATCTCTTTTGATAAGTATGACTTTAGTTGGGAGTAAATATTTCAAAATACTGAGTCACACAGAAATGTAACTTCTTTGATCACTGCTTGAAGAAACTAAAAGGAAAGCAATAATTATAATTAAGAATGCTAGAAATATTTGGAGTTTCTGGTATTGAATGAATTATTCATTTCGCTTTAAAGCTGAATTTAATCATTATGCTACTGTTAAAGTATAACATCCAACAAAATATAACATATAATGGCATATCCATTACATATATATTTCCTATATCTCAAAAAAATCAAAATATTGAAGACCAGGAGTAAGATAATGCAACACCCTTCAACGTAGTCCAACCATCTGAAAAATACACGCTAACTAAATTGCTAACTAAATGCTAATTAAAAGAACACCTGGGGCTCCTGAGTGGCTCAGTCAGTTAGGTATCCCACTCTTGATTTCAGCTCCAGTCTTGATCTCAGGGTTCAGAGTTGGGCCCCACATTGGACTCCATGAAATACCTTTTATACTACTGATTAATGAAAGAGAACAAGAGCCCAACATAACCTCTGTAAAGAGCATAATATCATGTAAAGTGGAGATTTTTTCCCACATTTCAGGACCCATCAAAAAGAAACATTAACAGATTGGGGCACCAGACCGGCTCAGCCAGTAAAGCAGGCAATTCTTGATCTTGGGGTCATGAGGTGGAGCCCCAGACTGGGTGTAGAGATGACTTGAAATTTAAAAGAAAAAAAGAAAGAACCATCAATAGATTGACCCAGATCTCTGCAGAGATCCACAATGGTTGCAGAAACCATAAGAAAATGAAAATAGGGGCGCCTGGGTGGCTCAGTGGGTTAAGCCGCTGCCTTCGGCTCAGGTCATGATCTCAGGGTCCTGGGATCGAGCCCCACATCGGGTTCTCTGCTCAGCAGGGAGCCTGCCTCCCCCTCTCTCTCTGCCTGCCTCTCTGCCTACTTGTGATCTATCGAATAAATAAAATCTTAAAAAAAAAAAAAACAAAAAAAAAAAAAAAAAAAAAAAAAAAAAAAAAAAAAAGAAAATGAAAATATAAATCAATATGGCCACATTAACCCATCAATTATATGATCTGATAGTCAAGTATAAAATGTACTTCCTTCAAAATTCTGATTTAATAATAAAGTTCTTGGGGTGCCTGGGTGGTGGCTTAGTTATTAAGTGTCTGCCCTCAGTTTAGGTCATGATTCTGGAGTCCTGGGATCGAGCCCTGCACTGGGCTCCCTACACAATGTAAAGCCTGCTTCTCTCTCTTCCACTCCCCCTGCTTGTATTCGCTCTCACTGTTTCTCTGTCAAATAAATAAATAAAATCTTCTAAAAAAATTGATAATAATAATAATAATAATAATAATAAAGTTCTTGTTTTGGATAGGACTATTCACTATACAATATCACAAAAATAATATATCATAAATGTATTTTTTATTAAAGATTTTATTTATTTATTTGACAGACAGAGAGACCACAAGTAGGTAGAGAGGCTGGCAGAGAGAGAGAGGAGGAAGCAGGCTCCTTGTGGAGCAGAGAACCCAATATGGGGCTCTATCCCAGGACACTGGGATCATGACCTGAGCCAAAGGCAGAGGCTTTAACCCACTGAGCCACTCAGGTGCCCCTCATAAATGTATTTTTGCAGGTAAGCATTAAAGTCCTTTACAGCTTGTTAAATACTCCTTAAAAAGTACATTTCCTCATTTGGACTACATTAGATACAATGTCTTAACTATTTTCTTTATGATAAAATTATTGTTATAATGAATGTACTAATTAAGCTACCTATTCCAGGAAAAGAATCCCAGAAAGGTATCAACTCAATTGACACCTTCAATCCCACAGACCCAAAGGAAACACCGAACACAATGCATTATATAACGTGAGTACTCAGTAAGCATTTGTTTGTCTTACACCCTCATTTAGTGAAAGTTGAAAACTGAGGCTATGAACAAGGTAAGTGATGTCAAATCTGGTTCACGGACTTTTATCATTATAGGACATCTTCCAGTGAACCATGAAAGTAGCCCCACAGTACTGTGAAGAACCTCCAAGAAGTTCTCACCAGTCATAGCACACAAAGAGACTCTGAGTTAACTCAACTCTTCAATGCATAAATAATTTAACCGAGAATCAAAGGTTAAGCCAGAAAGGTTCAAAGTCCCATGGCAAGTAATTGGTCTCATGTTAAAATATAAAATTATCCCAAAGAAAGAATGAGGAAACTATAAAGATTAAGAGGAATAGAAAAACCACCATAAAATAGCAGCTATCTTTTATTGAGTACTATCTAGTATATCTAGTATGATGCTAAACAATTCTACACTTGATCTTAGCCAAAAGGCCGAGAAGCGATGCTAAACAATTCTATATACTAATCTCATTTTAAACTCACGTCTGCCATATAAAATAGGTACTAATTATCCACATTTTTTAAAGATGAGAAAACTGATTCAAAAAGGTTAAGGAAGTTTTCAAAGGTCTCAAAACAAGAGTAATACATAGTTAGAATTCAAAATCAGGACTATTTGACTTCAGACCTCATAACCACTTTAATATTTTTCTTCCGGCAGATAACTGTGATATTGTTTTCCTTAGTGCATTCCACAGTTATGACAAAATTAAATCCTTTTGTTTTTCCTATGCCCAAAACTGTAGAGAACACCTAAACACCTTAAATTCAGGCTTCTGGACTTGGCCGGGGCGAGGGGTGGGGGGTGGAGAGAAATATACAGAATAAGAGAAGTAATGGAAAACATCAACCTTAAATATCTCTCTCAGTAACTGACATCCATTTGAGAGTGTATTACCTTTTTTAGTTAAGTGTAATAAAAGTACAAGGGATATTAACACTTATTGAATGTTTTCTAAGTGCCAAACACTAGCCTGGGAATTAGAAATACAATGATTAAGACAGACAGTTCAAGTCCCTGATGTAAGGGAGTTGTATAAGAACATATAGAATTGAATATTATACCACTTCTTCCTTCCCATGCAAATTTTTGCTATTAATTACAAATTTTCTAGAGGAATAGATTTTCTTAATCCAAATCATATACTCCTGTTAATAATGTAAAACCTAAAGGGCTTTCCTGTTAATGACCAGTGGGAAAGTTAACTATGAGATCATACAAACTGTCCATCTGCCAACATGAGACCTGGGCTTATTACTTGTTTTTCCTCTGACTTTTCCAATTCAGTATGAAATAGCTCAGAGAAAGTCCCCTTGCCAGATTGTTTAGTCTCATGAATCTTACCATTAGATTCTTTTTCCTGAGGTTCAGCCTAACTGGCCCTTTGCTTACGTTCATTGCATAAAACTCTTTTGAGTGTCAATACCAGCTGCTCACTTTCCCTGGAAATTTTCCACTTTTCAAATACAGGCATGACTTTAATTAGACAAGGCATAATCTAGGACAGTAGAAAGACTGATTCCAAGAAATTAGGCCAGAGCACCAATTTCTGAACAAGCCAAAAGGTCTGAATAGGCTGAAAGAACAATATAAACATACTTTTGTTGAAATGTGGAGAAAAGCCACAAGACCACAGGGACTGGAGAACTCAAAAGCTAAATATAGATCTCTGCTTCTAGTCATCATTAGATAGTTCCCATAGGATCACCCCTACCATAGATAACAATTATGGACTTGGAACAAATACTTTAGAAGGAGACTTGAGGTCACAAGGGAGTGAACAAAAGGTGCCTGAATCCCAAAGAAAGGTATCATACACTGAACAAAATTTCAGCATTTATAGTTTTTAGCCTGAGTAAGGACCCCAGTACCTGCCATGAAGGGCAACTAGACTTTAACAGAAACCAGTAGTCTTACTCTGTTATAGAATTAGAAAACAGGGTCCAGGGAAATCACAGCAAGAAAGTATAGGGGAGAATTCTAGAAAGGAGAGAACCAGAGAAGGGAAACTCTAAATTCCATAGATAAACTGTTCTGGTCTCTTGCTAATCCCCAAATCAAGTATGTAAGAAACAGATTCCAAACAGCCTTCCTAAGGTTAAAAGAACTGACCTGAAATTTCAGCTAACACCCACCAAGTGGAAACAGAATTTTGAAGTTGGAGCTTAGCCAAGTTAAAAGACTTAAAAAAAAACAGACCAAAAAAAAAAAAAATCAATACTCTTTAAATGAGTCTAACAGGACAAACTTTCTATAATAAATCATTCACCATGTCCAAAACAAAATCTCTAAGTTCTCAACAAATGAAGAAACAAAAACATATTAAAGATACAATACATACAATCAGTGGAGACTGACATAAGTTTATCCAGATGTTAGCATCAGGAGAAAAAGACTTAAAATCAGCTAATATAATTATGATCAAGAGTTTAAAATAAAACATGATAATAAATGAAAAGAGAGAAAATCTCAGTAGAGAAACAAAAGTTATAAAGAAGAACCAAGTAGAAATATTAAAAATGAAAAAAATTGGATTTTTTTTAAAGAAATCACTGCATTGAGATGAAAAAAGAAACAATGAACTTGAAGAAAGATCAATATAAATGATCATCTGAAGAACTAAGACAAAAAGGACTTTTAAAAAACAAAAAACCAAAAGAACCTTTAATTAAAGTCTCAAAAGGAAAAAAAGCAAAAATGAATGGGAATGAAAAAAATATATATATACACACACACACATATTTGAGAAATAATGGCTACTATTTTCCCAATATTTGCTGAAGACAAATTTACATATTCAACAAAGTCAGAAACCTCTGGAAAAGACATTTTTAAAGTCCACTCCTAGATACATCTTAGATATATTTGACAATGGTCAAATTGTTGAAAACCAAAGATAAAGAAAAACATTAACAGCAGCCAGGAAAAAATATGTAACATACAGGAGAAAAATAATTCAAACAAATGGTAACTTCCCATCAGACACAACAAAGATAAAAAAACAGGAAATTAACATATTGAAATTCCTGAAACTACCAAAAATTGCAAATCCAAAATCCTCTGTACAACAAAAAGATACTTCAAGATTAAGGGCTAAATAGGGGTGCCTGGGTGGCTCAGTCATTAAGTGTCTGCATTCAGCTCAGCTCATGATCCCAGGGTCCTGGGATTCAGCCCCACACCAGGCTCCCTGCTCCATAGGAGGCCTGCTTCTCCCACTCCTCTCCCCCTGCTTGTGTTCCCTCTCGCTGTCTCTCTCTCTGTCAAATAAATAAAATCTTTAAAAAAAAAAAAAAGTTAAGGGCAAAATAGAGACAGGATCAGATAAAATAAAACTAAAAGAATGAATTGCCTGGCAAACCTATACTACAGGAAATGCTACAGGGACTTCTTCAGGATGAAAGGAAATGATACCAGATGGGAAAACTGATTAGCAAAAAGGAATAAAGAGCAAAAGAAAAGGCAAATATCAATCATACAATATACTGTAATTCTTGCTTTTAGTAGTGACTTTTTTTAATTAAGAGGAAAAGTTAATCAAGTTTGGTGAACTTGCAATATAAAGTAATGAATACTTTTAAAGGAAAGTTAACATGGCTGTTTTATAGTCCATTTCTCTACTTTAATTTTACTTTAAAGTATAACAGACTTTACTATATTTAAGTATTTGGGGGTTTAAAAACAGTGGGTTTAAAAAACAACACAAACAAAACTGGTACTCCAACTATCAAAACAGCCCTGGAGTATGATTTTGATTAGTTATCTAATCTTTGCATCACTCTAACAAATAATCATACCTGTTCCAAAGAGTTATAAGGGGCCTGTAAAATAATGTGAAAAAAATTATCATTTTTCATAAAAAGTACTCTATCACTGATAATTCTTTAAAACTCTATATTTAAGTGGCATCAAAGGATATAAAGATCACCTTATATAATCAGAAATCTATCATAGGCATTGCATCTGAAATTGACATGAAAACCTATTGAAAAACATTCATGCTAATCTAAGATTTGCGAAAATTACTTAAATAATGTCTCTGAAGGAAATTTTAAAAACATCTAATGACACCTGATCTCTAAATTGCAAGTTTTAAACAACATATAAAAAAAATGGGTTTCTCTGGGATGTCACCTTTCCAGTAGCCATGTACAAAATGAATTTCTTTTGCCAGTGTAATCAGAATGAATAATAATTTCTTAAAAATCAAGGAAGCTCACCATGACAAAACTTCAAAGATCCTTATAAACTTGGCCAGATTAGCTCAGTATATGCTAGAACTCTCCTGTTACTGCAGCTCCCTTAGCTAAGGCCCCACCAAGCGTAATACCTGGAATATCGTGAATGCCATAGACAATGGTGTTTTGTTGGTTTTTGTTTTTCGGTTTTTGATTTTTTTATCCCACAGAACTTTAATAGATGAATTCAATAAAAATTTGAGCATAACAACTACATAAAATTAAGAGACATTATATACAGCATGATAATAATTAGCCCCAAATGCTCTGAAATCACACCACCTGTGTTCTATCCCAATCTGCCACCCACACGTTATTTGGCTCTGTATAAGTTATATACCACTGAATGTTAGTTTTTTTTATTCATAATATTAAAAGGATAAGAGAACCTATTTCATAAAATCATCAGGGTTATACATAATACAATGTATGGCACACAGTGGTCATATCCACCATAAAGCACAATTAAGGAGTAAAATATAACAATGACAAGGCCCTAGACGTTAGGAAGCTGTAATAGCTGAATACAGTTCAATGTAAATGGAATTATGAAATAAAACCTAGAAGAACACCAAGAAAGGCAATACAAGTACTTTCACTTCTAATTAAAATGGAAGGTAAATGAAAACCTTTTGAAATACCAGGCAGGGTATTTTGGGAAAAAACTCACAGAAATATCCACTTTCCAAATATGGGACAGTATAAACAAAAGATATTTAGAGAATAACATGGACCATAAAGAAATGACCAAAATGTAGGAATCATTTTCTGTCAAAAAGAAATTGAAATACCATTTTTTTTTTTTAAGTACAAGACTACTTACCTAGAATATCTGTGACCCAGATTGTTCCAGATTAATATTTTGGGAAATTTTACACAGAGAAGCATGCCGAATGAATAAATCTCAGATGCAGTGCTTTAAAGTAAGTAATACACATGCAAAGGAGTAATGTCTCTAATACATAAAGAACTATTAAAATTTAAGGAAGGACCAAAAATAAAAAGAAAAAATGAAAAAGACAGGATAAAAAGAATCTGAAAATGATTCTTAAATGTATGAAAAGGTGTTCAAATTCACACAGATTCAGAGAAATGCAAATTAAAACAACACTGGGATACATTTCATACTTATCAGATTGGAGAAAATTAAAAAGTGTAACAGCACATTCTGTTAGTGAGGATGAAGGGAGCTAGACAACTTCATATGCTACTGGTGGTAATGAAAATTGGTCCAACTCTTCTGGAGTGGAATTTGGCAATATCTAAGGAAACAATGTACACACTTATTTTCAAGCAATCACACATCTAGGAATTTATCCTGAGGATAAACCTCCAACAACACAAAAAATACATAGGTAATCCACTGCAATTTTGTTTCAATTTGCAACATACTTGAAACAATTTAAAATTTCATACATAGGAGGGTGACTGAAAATTAATATAGCCACACAATTAGAGTATGAAGACCCTAGAATCTAAAAAGGAATTTACATGCAGTAAATTTTTTACTGAATTTACATGCAGTGATTTCTAGGATACATTGTTACGTGAAAAAAATTAAAGTGTTTACAGTGTACTACCATTCATATTAAAAAAAAAAACAGAATACAAGAAAATATATGTGCTCGTTTATACAAAAGAAAGTACCCATAAACCAGAAAGAACTTGGTTACTTAGAGGAGGTAGCTGGAAATATAACAAAATGTATGAAAATGGGAAGCGTGTAGTAATGATGAGGGAAAACTAACCCTTCTCTAAATACACCTTTTTATAAATAGCTCTGATTCTTGGTAATTGTTCACATAGCAAAAAATAAATAAATAATAGCAACCATAATATGAGATGAACCTCCAAATAGAACAGGGACACTAAAGAGAATGGGAAGGACAGGACTAATTTACGACACTTCAGAAAATCATATTATGAATGTATATTGTAAGGATAAAGATAATAGGAATATACAAATAGTATACTATATTCAGAAAATTTGTTTTCCACATGGATATGCATTAGCAATTCTGAAACTACATGTATACAAGCACTGAGTAATAAATAAATAAACATTATAGAAAAATGAAAGCCAGACTTTTCACCATGACAGAAAGTTACCAACAAGAAAGTAGGGCAGAATGAACTCTGTGGCACTGAACTGAACGAGTAATGGCTTTTAATATATGCACAAATGGAGAAACACAGATGTGTGCATATACACGTATAAGTATACACATATTTGCTAGCTCTGCTACTCTGCAGAGAGGACCCAGAGCAACAGCACCTCAATAGTAATAAGCATGCCTACCACTCCAGATACTGATCACAAAATACAGTCTCAAGGGCGCTTGGGTGTCTCAGTCAATAAAGCATCTGCCTTCAGCTCAGGTCATGATCCCAGGGTCCTGGAATTGAGCCCCCATTGGACTCTCCACTCAGGAGAAAGTCTGCTTCTCCCACTTCCTCTGCCTGCTGCTCTCCCTGCTTGTGCTCTCGCGTGCTCTATCAAATAAATAAATAAAACCTTAAAAAAAATACGGTCTGAAATGAACTGTGGCTCTTTGGATAAACGGCTGTTTCTATGGCTGGGGTAGGAAACAAAAGATAACCCTGGTACATCTTTTAGCGTCGGAAAGCAAGGAAGGCCTCAAAGTAATGGAGATGTATCATAAAGACACAGTGGTCAAATAGAAGAAGTTCCCAATGGCCAAATCCAGAACAATTTGAGCATCAAAATAAATAATGAGAGAAATTTAATCCATAGAAGAAAATAAATGTACTCATGAGAGTACACACTGATATAAATAAATAAGTGAAAAAATAGAGGAGAAGGTACAGTTTTACCTATGGTAGGAATCCAATTAATAAACCAAAAAAATAATTAAAATGAAAAGTAATAGGTGCATCATAGTAAATACTGTTGGAGAAAAAAATCATCAGTGGGTGCTAAAATCAGTGAGTAAAAGTATGACTTTATAAAACAGGGTATTTATATACTGCCCAAATATCTCCACATAAGGGATTTATTAATAACAGCGACAACAAAATACCAAGTTCATAGTGGAGAAACCTAATAGATAACCACCTTAAGTCCTACCCCTCAACAATGTGAGTTTATTTAGAGGTGGAGACTTTCAGAGGTAATTTAGTTTAGATGAGTTCACAAGGAAAGAACCCTCATGATGGAATTAATTTCCATGTAACAAAAGACACCAGCAGAGTCAAGATGGCGGAAAAGTAGCAGGCTGAGACTACATCAGGTAGAAGGAGATCAGCTAGATAGCTTATCAAACCATTGTAAACACCTACAAATCCAACGGGAGATCGAAGAGAAGAAGAACAGCAATTCTAGAAACAGAAAATCGACCACTTTCTGAAAGGTAGGACTGGCGGAGAAGTGAATCCAAAGCGACGGGAAGATGGACCGCAGGGGGAGGGGCTGGCTCCCAACAAGCAGGGGAGCACCAGAGCACTAAATCAGGACTTTTAAAAGTCTGCTCCATTGAGGGACATCACTCCAGAGGCTAAACTGGGGTGAAGCCTAGGCGGGGTCAGCGCGGCCACAGGTCCTGAAGGATCACAGAAGGATGGGGGTGTCTGAGTGTAGCAGAGCTCGCAGAGCTGTCTCTACAGAGAAAGAACCGAGGAGTGAGCTCTCAGCTCGGGGTTACCTTGAACCGGTCGCAGGCTGGGTGAGCTCGGAGCACGGCCAGAAGCCAGGGAGACAGGAGTGATTGGGAACTTTTCTCTGACTGCACACTGAGGAATGGGGCCCAGAGCTCTCAGCTCCTCCAGGCCGGAGATTGTGAGGTAGCCATTATCATTCCCATCCTCTGGAACTCTACGGAAAGTGTTCAAGGAACAAAAGCTCCCAAAAGCGAACGCGAGCAGATTACTTAGCCCGGCCCGTGGTAAGGGCAGTGCAATTACGCTTCAGGCAGACACTTGAGAATCAGTACAACAGGCCCCTCCCCCAGAATATCCACAAGAAATCCAGGCAAGACCAAGTTCACCTACCAAGGAGAGCAGTGGAATTCCAGAGGAGGAGAAAGCAAAGAACTCATTCCTTTCTCCCCATTATTCTTTAGTCTTGTGGTTAATTTAATTTTTTTAATTTTATTATTTTTTTCTGCTGAATTTTTTTAACTTTTACCCTTTTCTTAACGTTTTTAAACTAGTTTATTTAATTTATATCTATTTTTTTTTCTTTTTTATATTTTTTCTTTAATTTTTTTTTTTCCTGAACTTCTTTTTATCCCCTTTCTCCCACCTATGATTTGGGGTATCTTCTGATTTGGTTCAAGCACATTTTCCTGGGGTCGTTGCCACCCTTTTAGTATTTTATTTGTTCCTTCATATACTCTTATCTGGACAAAAATGACAAGGCAGAAAAAATCACCACACAAAAAAAGAACGAGAGTCAGTACCAAAGGCTAGGGGTCTAATCAATACAGACACTGGTAATATGTCAAATCTAGAGTTCAGAATGATGATTCTCAAGGTTCTAGCTGGGTGAAAAAAACATGGAAGATATTAGAGAAACCCTTTCTGGAGAGATAAAAGCCCTTTCTGAAGAAATAAATGAACTAAAATCTAACCAAGTTGAAATCAAAAAAGCTATTAATGAGGTGCAATCAAAAATGGAGGCTCTTACTGCTAGGATAAATGAGACAGAAGAAAGAATTAGTGATATAGAAGACCAATGACAGAGAATAAAGAAGCTGAGCAAACGAGGGAAAAACAACTACTGGATCATGAGGGGAGAATTCGAGAGATAAGTGACACCATAAGACGAAACAACATTAGAATAATTGGGATTCCAGAAGAAGAAGAAAGAGAGAGGGGAGCAGAAGGTATGTTGGAGAGAATTACTGTAGAGAATTTCCCTAATATTGCAAGGGGAACAAGCATCAAAATCCAGGAGGTGCAGAGAACCCCCCTCAAAATTAATAATAGGTCGACATCCCGTCACCTAATAGTAAAATTTATGAGTCTTAGTGACAAAGAGAAAATCCTGAAAGCAGCACGGGAAAAGAAGTCTGAAACATAGAATGGTAAAAATATTAGATTGGCAGCAGACTTATCCACAGACACCTGGCAGGCCAGAAGGAACTAGCATGATATATTGAGAGTACTAAACAAGAAGAACATGCAGCCAAGAATACTATATCCAGCTAGGCTATCATTGAAAATAGAAGAAGAGATAAAAAGCTTCCAGGAGAAACAAAAACTGAAAGAACTTGCAAACATCAAACCAGCTCTACAGGAAATACTGAAAGGGGTGCTCTAAGCAAAGAGAGAGCCTAAAAGTAGTAGGTCAGAAAAAAACAGAGACAATATACATTAACAATCACCTTACAGGCAATACAATGGCACTAAATTCATATCTCTGAATAGTTACCCTGAATGTTAATGGGCTAAATGCCCCAATCAAAAGACACAGGGTATCAGAATGGATAAAAAAACAAAACCCATCAATATGTTGCCTACAAGAAACTCATTTTAGACCCGAAGACAGCTCCAGATTTAAAGTGAGGGGGTGGAAAACAATTTACCATGCTAATGGACATCAGAAGAAAGCTGGGGTGGCAATCCTTATATCAGATCAATTAGATTTTAAGCCAAAGAGATGAGGAAGGATACTATATCATACTCAAAGGGTATGTCCAACAAGAAGACCTAACAATTTTAAATATCTATACCCCTAACATGGGAGCAGCCAACTATATAAGCCAATTAATAACAAAATCAAAGAAACACATCAACAATAATACAATAGTAGAAGGGAACTTTAACACTCCCCTCACTAAAATGGACAGATCATCCAAGCAATAGATCAACAAGGAAATAAAGGCCTTAAATGACACCCTGGACCAGATGGACATCACAGATATATTCAGAACATTTCATCCCAAAGCAACAGAATACACATTCTTCTCTAGTGCACATGGAACATTCTCCAAAATAGATCACATCCTGGATCATAAAGGTCTCAACAAGTATCAAAAGATTAGGATCATTCCCTGCATATTTTCAGACCACAATGCTCTGCAGCTAGAATTCAATCACAAGAGGAAATTTGGAAAGAACCCAAATACATGGAGACTAAATAGCATCCTTCTAAAGAATGAATGGGTCAACCATGAAATTAAAGAAGAATTGGAAAAAATTCATGGAAAAAAATGACAATGAAAATAACGGTTCTAAATCTGTGGGACACAACAAAGGCAGTCCTGAGAGGAAAATATATAGCGGTACAAGCCTTTCTCAAGAAACAAGAAAGGTCTCAGGTACACAATCTAACCCTACATCTAAAGGAGCTGGAGAAAGAACAAGAAAGAAACCCTAAGCCCAGCAGGAGAAGAGAAATCATAAAGATCAGAGCAGAAATCAATGAAATAGAAACCAAAAAAACAATAGAACAAATCAACGAAACTAGGAGCTGGTTCTTTGAAAGAATTAATAAGATTGATAAATCCCTGGCCAGACTTATCAAAAAGAAAAGAGAAAGGACCCAAATTAATAAAATCATGGATGAAAGAGGAGAGATCACAACACCAAAGAAATACAGACAATTATAAGAACATACTATGAGCAACTCTACGCCAACAAATTAGACAATCTGGAAGAAATGGCTGCATTCATAGAGACTTATAAACTACCAAAACTGAACCAGGAAGAAATAGAAAACCTGAACAGATCCATAACCAGTAAGGAGATTGAAACAGTCATCAAAAATCTCCAAACAAACAAAAGCCCAGGACCTGACAGCTTCCCAGGGGAATTCTACCAAACATTTAAAGACCTAATTCCTATTCTCCTGAAACTGTTCCAAAAAATAGAAATGGAAGGAAAACTTCCAAACTCATTGTATGAGGCCAGCATCACCTTGATACCAAAACCAGACAAGAATCCCATCAAAAAAGAGAATTACAGACCAAAATCCCTGATGAACACAGATGCAAAAATTCTCACCAAAATATGAGCCAATAGGATTGAACAGTACATCCAAAGGATTATTCACCACGACCAAGTGGGATTTATTCCAGGGCTTCAAGATTGGTTCAATATCCCCACATCAATCAATGTGATACAATACATCAATAAAAGAAAGAACAAGAACCATGTGATACTCTCAATAGATGCTGAAAAAGCATTTGACAAAGCACTGTTTCTTGATCAAAACTCTTCAAAGTGTAGGGATAGAGGGCACATACCTCAGTATTATCAAAGCCATCTATGAAAAACCCACTGCAAATATCATTCTCAATGGAGAAAAACTGAAAGCTTTCCTGCTAAGTAAAGGAACACAGGAACACAGCAGGGATGTCCATTATCACCACTGCTATTCAACATAGTATTAGAGGTCCTAGCCTCAGCAATCAGACAACAAAAAGAAATTAAAGGCATCCAAATCAGCAAAGAAGTCAAACTATCACTCTTTGCAGATGATATGATACTATATGTGGAAAACCCAAAAGACTCCACTCCAAAACTGCTAGAACTTGTACAGGAATTTATTAGTAAAGTGTCAGGATATAAAATCAATGCACAGAAGTCAGTTGCATTTCTCTACACCAACAAGACTGAAGAAAGAGAAATTAAGGAGTCAATCCCATTTACAACTGCACCCAAAACTACAAGATACCCAGGAATAAACCTAACCAAAGAAGCTAAGAATTTATACTCAGAAAACTATAAAGTACTCAGGAAAGAAATTGAGGAAGACACAAAGAAATGGAAAAATGTTCCATGCTCCTGAATTGGAAGAATATTGTAAAAATGTCTATGCTATCTAAAGCAATCTACACATTTAATGCAATCCCTATGAAAATCCCACCCTTTTTTTTTTTTCCAAAGAAATGGAACAAATAATCCTAAAATTTATATGGAACCAGAAAAGACCTCGAATAGCCAGAGGAATACTGAAAAAGAAAGCCAAAGTTGGTGGCATCACAATTCTGGACTTCAAGCTCTATTACAAGGCTGTCATCATCAAGACAGTACTGGCACAAAAACAGACACATAGATCAATAGAATAGAGAGCCCAGAAATAGACCCTCACTCAACTCTATGGTCAACTAATCTTTGACAAAGCAGGAAAGAATGTCCAATGGAAAAAAGACAGCCTCTTCAATGAATGGTGTTGGGAAAATTGGACAGCCACATGCAGAAGAATGAAATTGGACCATTTCCTTACACCACACACGAAAATAGACTCAAAATGGATGAAGACCCTCAATGTGAGAAAGGAATCCAGCAAAATCGAGGAGAACAAAGGCAGCAACCTCTTCAACCTCAGCTGCAGCAACGTCTTCCTAGGAATATCGCCAAAAGCAAGGGAAGCAAGGGCAAATATGAACTATTGGGATTTCATCAGGATCAAAAGCTTTTGCACAGTAAAGGAAACAGTTAACAAAACCAGAAGACAACTGACAGAATGGGAGAAGATATTTGCAAAAGACATATCAGATAAAGGGCTAGTGTCCAAAATCTATAACAAACTTAGCAAACTCAACAACCCCCTAAAAAAATAATCCAATCAAGAAATGGGCAGAAGACATGAACAGACATTTCTGCAAAGAAGACATCCAGATGGTCAACAGACACATGAAAAAGTGCTCCACATCACTTGGCATCGGGGAAATACAACTCAAAACCACAATGAGATATCACCCCACACCAGTTAGAATGGCTAAAATTAACCAGTCAGTAAATGACAGATGCTGGCGAGAATGCGGAGAAAGGGGAACCCTCCTACACTGTTGGTGGGAATACAAGCTGGTGCAACACTCTGGAAAACAGCATGGTGGTTCCTCAAAAAGTTGAAAATAGAACTACCCTATGACCCAGCAACTGCACTACTAGGTAGTGATCTAAACGGGCACGTGCACCCGAATGTTATAGCAGCAATGTCTACAATAGCCAAACTATGGAAAGAACCTAGATGTCCATCAACAGATGAATGGATCAAGAAGACATGGTATATATACACAAGGGAATACTATGCAGCCATCAAAAGAAATGAAATCTTGCCATTTGTGATGACATGGATGGAACTAGAGGGTATCATACTTACTAAAATAAGTCAATCAATTGGAGAAAGCCAACTATCATATGATCTCCCTGATATGAGCAAGTGGAGATGCAACATGGGGGGGTTAAAGGGTTGGAGAAGAGTAAATGAAACAAGATGGGATCAGGAGGGAAACAAACCATTAAGTAACTCTTAATCTCACAAAACATACTGAGACTTACTGTGGGGAGGGGGTATGGGAGAGTGGGATGGGGTTATGGAAATTGGGCAGGGTATGTGCTATGGTGAGTGTTGTGGAGTGTGTAAACCTGGCGATTCACAGACCTGTACCCCTGGGGATAAAAATACATTATATGTTTATTTTTAAAAATAAATAAATAAACTATTAAAAAAAAAAAAAAGGAAAAAAGAAACCAGAGCTGGCTCTGTCTTCACCACATGAGGATAGGAGGAAGGCATCAGCTAATCAGGAAGCAGGTCCTCACCAAAAACTAAATCTGCTGGAATATTTATCTTAGACTTCCCACCATCTAGAACTATGAGAAATAAATATCTTATTGTTTAAGCCACCTAGTCTATGGCATTGTGTTATGGAAGCCAAATCAAACTAAGCCAGTGGGAAAACATGGTGATATTCAAATAAAATCTATACATTAAAATATCAATGTTAATTTCTTAATTTTAATAATTATAGCATGGTTATATAAAATGTGAATATCAGGGATGGAGGGTAAAGGGTATGCAAGAATTCTCTTTACTATTTTTGCCACTTTTCTTAAGTCTAAAATTAAAGTGTTAAAAAAGATAACTGTCAAAAAATATAAACCAAGAACCATAAAAAAATCAGGAAAATATTATCATAATCCACCATTATGGTCTTAGTCACTATGGGCATATCCCCACTATTGGACTGGCTTCGAACCATTTGTAGCTAGAAATATCATATTCCATCTAGGAGTTGTACAAATAAAGCAATTATCACAATGATATATTTTTTAAAAACAACTCTTTTGTGTGGATGTTCCTAGTTTTGAATAAAAGTTATTTATTATGTGTCCGATTTTAATTAATGTTATGTATTATACCATAAAATTCAACAATGAAACTGGGGCCACCAGTTTCAACTTACATCTAATAGAGTATACAGTATAAGAATAACAAACATCTGTTTAACAAAGCTTCTCTGAGGCCAAGGGAGATAGATCCAAGCTATGCCCAATTTTTAGTTGCCAGGTACATTAAAAGCCAAAACAAGGTTATAAAAATTGTATTGACATACTTAAATTGTTGCTATTCCTAATGTACTTCAAGCAGTATGGCTTGTATCATATCATTTTAAACTGTTATGAAAAACGTCTACCATGACCATGTATATAAATTCATTTACAGATAACATCAGAAGTATATGCTTGAGGCCCTTCTGAATACAAGGCATCAACTCAATGGCCTCCTGAGACAGGACATATGGTATACAAATTCACAGTTTACAAAAGATTTGCACACACATCAGTCTGAGTACCCACAACCATAAACCCTGTGAGTTAGCATTATTAGCCTATTTGAACTCAGTTTTTTCATACTAAAGTAAATATAAATGATTTGCTGAAACCCATATAATTAGAAATAGATTCAAAACTCAAACTAAGATCTTAAGTTATTTCCACTACATTTCCTACCAATAGAAAGACATCCCCAAAACATTTGGTTCTGCTAGAATTTCAAGTTTGGCTAAGACATGGTCACTGACCTCAAGGAATTTACTGTATACTGGAAGAGACACTCAAGTAAATAATTAATAACAAACACTTATGAAGTGCCTTTTATAACAAAGACTGTGCTAGAAAAAAAATGTACTAATTTATTAAATCCTTACAACCACCCTATGGTTAGGTATTAATATTATTTCCACATTCTAAAATAAAAATAGAAAATAAAAACTTAGGACAAACAATGGAATAAAAACTAGTCATACCTAGTAAGTAAAGGGCTGAGACCAAATTTAGGAAGTTGGGCTGAGTGTTTATCACTACTAGGCAGTTGGACAATAAAACGTCCAGAATGGGTTACAGATGTACAATACGATTCTCATTGCTATGAATTTTTTCAGCAGTAGTATTTTAAAGTACAAAACTATAGGCATTCAAAAACATGCAATAGTTTTAACATCATTTGAACATTATTTCTGTCTCTATAAACTTCCTAAACTCAGTAATTTTTGAGGAGGTACACAGCTATCTTACATTTCTTCTCTTCCAAACTTACCACTGAAACTCTCTAGGTGGTCTAATTATTATATTAGTTGTGATTTACTTATCAACAAGGAAGATTTCTTTTTTTTTTTTTAAGATTTTATTTATTTATTTGACAGAGAGCGAGATCACAAGGAGGCAGAGAGAGGGGGGAAGCAGGCTTCCTGCTGAGCAGAGAGCCTGATGCAGGGCTCGATCCCATGACCCTGAGATCATGACCTGAGCTGAAGGCAGAGGCTTAACCTACTGGGCCACCCAGGCGCCCCAACAGTAAAGATTTCTATTCTGCATCCATTTTTTTATAATATTTTATTTATTTATTTGACAGAGATCACAAATAGGCAGAGAGGCAGGCGGAGAGATGGGGGGGAAGCAGGCTCTCCGGCAAGCAAAGGGCCCGATGCGGGGCACAATCAAAGGACCTGAGATCATGGCCTGAGCCGAAGGCAGAGTCCTAACCCACTGAGTCACCCAGGCGCCCCTATTCTGCATCCATTTTAAAAATCTGATTCTTGACAGAATTTCATAATAAACAGTTTCTTTTAGAAACAAAAACAATGCCTATTTAAGAAAACAAATAACTAAACAATTTAATTGATCAAGTGGACTATAGATCTTTATAGCTTCAAAAAATCAGTTTGTCAAAGTATGATTAATTTAAATTTTTTTCTATGCAGTAATTTAAAACAGTATTAAGAATGTAGGTGACCAAAAAAAAAAAAAAAAAAAAAAAGGAATGTAGGTCGTGACCTAAAAATCTTTTGAAAATTTAAAATTCTGAAGTAAGATTTTCACATGAAGTACTCAATCCTTCATAGATTTAATTTTAAGAGATGATAACTTAATGACTATATGGATTACTTTAAAAAGCTAGAAAGTCATGAGAATCAAACCCCAATTCGAAAAAAAGTAAGAAAATAATGAAGATTATCACAATTTCGTCTCAGGCTCCCTAATGATTCTCTTCCTGAATGTTAATGTCATAGGTACATGGAATAAAACAATGATAACTAAAAGACTACATCATCTCACCTAGAGGGGGAAATTCATCTCAAATTCTTTAAGTTTCTGAAAGAACAAAATAAGCAACAAACCTAAAAGCCAGATTATCACAACATGCAACTTAAATTTAAAAAGCTAAGGACAAAATACTGTAATTGACAGGAAAGCTAAAATGCCACACACAGAGAATCCTTCATTTTACTATCATGTGTAGAAACAATGGGGATTGGTTAAGGCACTAAGAAGTATTTTACCTCAAAAGTGGTGTAAAATTAGAGCTAACATAAATATTGTGGTCCTCTAACGAAGCTGTAAAAGCAAGATCCTAAGGATTTAGTAACTCACCTATGTCCCAAAAGAGTAAGTTTACAGAAATACAAAATTATACAGCACAAAATGATTATAAAGTTTGTCATTCCAACCAAAGATTAATAAGAATGCAACAAAAAAGGAAAATAGATATGTAATGAGCAGAAAATTCTATCAAAACCTACCCTAAAAGAATTGGAGAATTAGTAAATAAGGTCCTTAAAAGTTATTATAATCCTATTCCACATCTTCAACAATGCAAAAAGACTGAGAATGCTAGGAGTTATGAAAGACATTTAAAAGGTGCCAAGGAAACGTTGATGAAAACCACAATGTCTGAGATAAAAAAAATATGCTGAATGGAATTAATGATGCACGAGACATAGCAGAAGAAACAATCAGTACATATGAAGACAAAACAATGAAAAGTATTCAAAAGAGAAAACAGAAAAAGTGGCAGTGGGGGAGAAGATTAGGGAGCTGTGGAACAAATTCAAGCAACATAATATATATGTGCTTTTAGCCTCCAAAGAAGGAGAAAGAAAAACAGAAAAACTATTTGAATAATGACAAAACTGACTAAAAATATAACCTAACAGATCAAAGAAACTAAATAAAAAAAAGAAAACTCACCAAGGCACGTCACAATCAAACTGCTTAAGGGCAATGATAAAGAGAAAAGTCTTATATGCAGCTGGAGAAACAAGGCACATTGCTTAGGTAGAAACAATTATTAAGAACAACAGCTATCTAGCCAGAAGACTACACAGCAGCAATTTTAGGTACTGAAAGGAAAAAAATGTCAACTTAGAATTTTATACCCAGTAAAAATAACTTTTAATTAGAAGGGTGAAATCCAGGTCTGCCAGAATGATTACAATCAGACCTGAAAGAAAAGAAATATTAAAGTCCTTCTGACAGAAGGTAAATATTATAAGGAAATCTGAATCTACACAGAGGAGTAAATTACTTCAGAAGAGGAAACTTTGTGGG
Organism: Mustela nigripes; assembly: GCF_022355385.1. Classification (NCBI taxonomy): domain Eukaryota; kingdom Metazoa; phylum Chordata; class Mammalia; order Carnivora; family Mustelidae; genus Mustela; species Mustela nigripes. The sequence goes on along the minus strand of NC_081568.1, from coordinate 107,018,296 downwards.
TAAATATAAAAACCTCCTTAAAGTCATTAAAGTCACTTACTTTGTAACTCAGAATTCTGATTCTACACAAGATGGAGATAATTCATTATACCCTATTACTCTCACTAATTATAACTAATTATATATATTAATTATATTTACATAACTATATTTATAGTTATATATATTTATATAACTATAACTATACAGCTATAGTTATATAAATATATATAAATATATAGTTATATATAATTATAATTATAATTATAATTATAACTAATTATAACTAACAACCTTATAGCAACTATGAAAAGATTCTTTAAGGTAGAAAAAAAGTTTTAGTGGGGACCTTGGAATGTGAGAAAAGACTTGTCAGAGAGTTCTCTGATTGGTTTTGTTTTGTTGCCTTCTATTTATACAGTCTGGATATCAGATAAGCCTACAGCAAGAAAACACGAATGCAAATGTACAGACAAAAGAAAAAGCCACCTCTTACCTGGCCAATGGAAGCGGAAAAGGGTAGCCATGAAGGACAAAAAGCCTTTTGCCTAGAACCTTCCCTACCCCTTCTGGTCCAGGGAAAGAAACCAGAAGAAGCTCTGCTTATCCGTATCCTTATCCTTGGGGGTATAGCTCAGTGGTAGAGCATTTGACTGCATATCCTTATCCTTATCTAGTACTATAGAGAGGAAATTGTAGGTGGAGCCTCGTCTACCATCTTCACCCTGAACTAACAAGGCAAAGTCCCTTCCTCTTCCTACTTGATTTTTCCTACTTGACTGTGGTCACAGAAATTTTGAGCAGAAACTTATTATCCATTCTCACCCTACACTAATCAGCAGGCACTCAGTACTACCACAGACACATACCATGACCAAATGAGATGTATTATGGGAATACAAGGTAAAAGCTCAATCTTCATAATCTCCTACATTAATAGTCTAAAAACGAAAAGTCAAAAAAAAAAAAGAAAGAAAAAATAAAACTCCTATGACTACATGAATTGATGGAGAAAAACCATTTGAAACAAATCAATACCTATCCACAATAAAACCAATCAGTAAACTAGAAATAGAAGAATACTTCTATAACCTGATAGGAGACATAAAACAAAATAAATTACAACTGACATCATAACTAAAAGTGAAAGGTTGATGCTTTTCCCCTAAAATGGGAAATAAGGTAAAGATTTCTGCTCTCACCACTAAAATTCAACATAGGTATTTCTTGTCCTAACCCGTGAAATATGGCAATGAGAGGAAATAAAAGGCATAAGGATTGGAAAAAAAAAGATATAAAACTACATCTATTTGCACATAACATTATTGTAAAAGGATCCCAAACAATCTACAAAAAAAAAAAAAAAAAGAGCTACACACAGTCACCAAAAAACCTAGAACAAATATGGCAATCCAGCAAGGTGGGAAGATACAAGATCAAGATAAAAAAAAATAAGCTATATCTTCATACACTACTAATGAACCGCTAAAAACTCAAATTAGAAAATAATACTACTTCTAATAGCTCCAAAAAGAATTAAACACCTAGAAATAAATCTGAGAAAACATGTGTAGAAACAGTGTGCTAATAACTAAAAAATGCTCATGAAAGATGATACCACATACTGTGTTCATGGACTTCACGAATTGATTGGGATTTTTTGTAAATAGAGTAAAGCTGATTTTAAAAATGTATTTGGAAGGGGAAAATAACTAAATTACCTAAAAACCAACACTGGGGGAAAAAAAAAGAATACAGCTGGAGGAATCACACCCTCAATTTAGAGGCTTACAATGCAGCTAAAGTAATTAAGGCAATGTGGTGCTGGTGGAGGGATAGAAAGAGATCCGTGAAAGAGAATACAGAGTCCAGAAATAGACCCACACACATACAGCCAATGATTTTTAATAAAAGTGCAAAAGCAAGTCAATGAAGAAAGGAATCTTTGCAACTAATGGTGTTAGTTCAATTGGACATTCATATTCAAGGAAATTAACCTCAACCTAAACCTCATACCCTATACAAAAATTAACAGAAAGCAGAGCACAGACCTAAATGTAAAAGATAAAACTATGAAACATTAAAAAATAATAATAATAGTTAGAGAAAATCTTCTGGCCGGAGTTGAGTGAAGAATTCATAGACATGACACTGAAAGTATAATCCATAAAAGAGAAAAAGTCCACAAATTGGACTTCACCAAAACCAAAAAGTTTTGCTATATCAAAGAAACTGTTAATATAATGAGCAGATCAGCAACAAACTCTAAGAAGATATTTGCAAGTCACATATCTGACAAAGAAAAACAATCCAACTAAAAAAATGAGTGAAAAGGGATACCTGGGTGGCTCAGTAGGTTAAGCCTCTGCCTTAGGCTCAGGTCATGATCACAGGGTCCTGAGATCAAGTCCTACATCAGGCTCCCTGCTTAGCAAGGACCCTGCTTCTTCCTCTGCTTGTCACTCTGTCTCTCTGACAAATAAATAAATAAAATCTTAAAAAAAAAAAAAAAAAGAGTGAAAGATTTGAAGACTTAATCAAGAGGGGATATATAGATGGCAAATAAGGACAGGAAAAGATATTCAAGATCTTTATCCATTAGGGAAATACAAATTAAAGCCACAATAAGATACAGCTTGCCTATTAGAATGGCTAACATGAAAAATACTGACAATACTAAGAGCTTGTGAGAATGTGGAACTTTCGTTATGTTTCAGGCAGAAATGTAAAGTGGTATAACCATTTTGGAAAAATTTAGCACTTTTGTTTTTTTTTTTTTTTAAGATATTATTTATTTCTCAGAGAGAGACCAGGCACGCATACATAAGTAAGGGGTGCAACAGGCAAAGGGAGAAGCAGGCTCCCCTCTGAGGCAAGACTCAATCCCCAGGACCCTAGGATTATGCCCTGAGCCAATGGCATATGCTTAACCAACTGAGCATAGGACACCCAGGCATCCCAGTTTAGTGGTTTCTAAATAAAATTAATCATATACTACCATCCAACCCAGCATTCACAATCCTAAATAGTTATCTGAGAGCAAAGGTCAGCAAACTCTGCTGGTACTTCTAGAAAGGACTTTTGGTCCTTTCTAAACGGACCAAAAGTAAATATTTTAGCCATTACACACCATAAGGTCTCAATTGCAACTATTCCTCTCCCACTGTAACACAAAAAGCAGCCACAGACAATATATAAACAAATGGGAACACTTACGTATTTACCAAAATGCATGGTCAATCTACAGGCTATAGTTGGCCAACCTCTGCACTAGAGAAATGAAAACTCAGCTCACACAGAAGGCTCTACATGTTCAAAGCAATTTTGTAAGAGCCAAAAAGCAGAAACAACCTAAATGTTCTTCAGTCTGTAAATGGATGAACAAACCATCATCCATACAACAGACTACTAAGCAATAAATAAAGTTGAATTAGTGATACATGCAAAGACACAAAGAAGTGGAAGAGCGTCCCATGCTCATGGATTGGAAGAACAAATATTGTGAAAATGTCTATGCTACCTAGAGCAATCTACACATTTAATGCAATCCATATCAAACTACCATCAATTTTCTTCAAAGAAATGGACAAATAATCCTCAAATTTATATGGAACCAGAAAAGACCCTGAATAGCCAAAGGAATGTTGAAGAAGAAAACCAACATTGGTGGCATCACAATTTCAGACTTTAAGCTCTATTACAAAGCTGTCATCATCAAGACAGTATGGTACTGGTACAAAAACAGACACGCAGATCAATGGGATGGAACAGAGAGCCCAGAAATGGACCCTCAACTCTATGGTCAACTAATCTTTGACAAAGCAGGAAAGAATACATGATGGAAAAAAGACAGTCTCTTCAAAAAATTTTGTTGGCAAAACTGGACAGCCACATGCAGAAGAATGAAACTAGAGCATTTCCTTACACTATACACAAAAATATACTCAAAATGGATGAAAGACCTCAATGTGAGACGGGAATCCATCAAAATCCTTGAAGAGAACACAAGCAGCAACCTCTTCCACCTCAGCTGCAGCAATTTCTTCCTAAAACATCACCGAAGGCAAAGGAAGCAAGGGCAAAAATGAACTATTGGGACTTCATCAAGATCAAAAGCTTTTGCACAACAAAAGTCAATAAAACCAAAAGACAACTGACAGAATAGGAGAAGATATTCGCAAATGACCTATCAGATAAAGGGCTAGCATCCAAAATCTATAAAGAACTTATCAAACTCAACACCCAAAGAACAAATAACCCAGTCAGGAAATGGGCAGAGGACATGAACAGACATTTCTGCAAAGATGACATCCAGATGGCCAACAGACACATGAAAAAAATGCTCCATATCCCTCGGCATCAGGGAAATACAAATCAAAACCACAATGAGATACCACCTCACACAAGTCAGAATGGCTAAAATTAACAAGTCAGGAAACAACAGGTGTTGGCAATGATGTGGAGAAAGGGGATCCCTCCTACACTGTTGGTAGGAATGCCAGCTGGTGCACCCACTCTGGAAAACACGTGGAGGTTCCTTGAAAAGTTGAAAATAGAGATATCCTGTGACCCAGCAATCACACTACTGGTTATTTACCCTAAAGATACAAGTGTAGTGATCTGAAGGGCCACGTGCACACAAATGTTTATAGCAGCAATGTCCACAATAGCCAGACTATGGAAAGAACCTAGATGTCCATCAACAGATGAACTGCAGATAAAGAAGATGTGATATATATATATGAATATATATATTCATATATATATGAATACCATGAATACCATGCAACCATCAAAAAAATGAAATCTTGCCATTTGCAACGATGTGGATGGAACTAAGGGCATTACGCTGAGTGAAATAAGTCCATCAGAGAAAGACAATTAACATATGATCTCTCCAATAAGAGGAATTTGAGAGGCACTGTGGGAGGTCATGGGGGTAAGGAGGGAAGAAAGGAAACAAGATGGGTTGGGGAGTGCGCCTGGGTGGCTCAGTTGGTTAAGCAACTGCCTTCAGCTCAGGTCATGATCCTGGAGTCCTGGGATCAAGTCCCACATGGGGCTCCCAGTTCCATGCGGAGAGTCTGCTTCCCCCTCTGACCTTCTCATCGCTTATGCTCTCTCTCACTGTCTCTCTCTCTCAAATAAATAAATAAAAATATTAAAAAAAAAAAAAAAAAGATGGGTTCTGCAGGGAGACAAACCATAAGAGACTCAATCTCAGGAAACAAACTGATGGTTGCTGGGGGATGGGGGAAAGGGATAGGGTGGCTGTGTGATGGACATTGGGGAGGGTATGTACTATGGTGAGTGCTGTGAATTGTGTAAGACATGATTCACAGACCTTTACCCCTGAAACAAATAACATATTATATGTTAACAAATAAATAAATAAATAAATAGCAAAAAATATTTTAAAGAGTAGGATTACTAATAAAGTAGTAAAATAAATAGATAAAAATAAAATATTAAGAATTTGAAGGTCACTTCAAGTGATACAGTGTTCAAATCACCAAAAGACATGACAAACCTTAATGCTTAATGCTTTGCATTATAACAAAAATTCAAAATACATAAAAGGAGACCTGATAGTACTTCAAGGAAAAGTAAATCCATAATTAGTTATAGATTTGAACATAGTCTCAGTCATTGGCAGAACAGGTAAATCGAAAGTAAGTTGGAGCACCCAAGTGACTTAGTTGGTTAAGCATCCGACTCTTGGTTGTTTTGGCTCAGGTCATGATTATCAGGGTTGTGAACTCAAGCCGCAAGTCCTGCTCCACACTGAGTGCGATGCCAGCTTAAGATTCTTTCTGCCTCTTTCTTCCTACACCCCTGCTCCTCCCCTCCCCACTCTCATACACCCTCTTTCTTAAAGAAAGAAAAAGAAAGAAGGAAAGAAAAGAAAAAAGAATATAGAAAACTTAAACAAGATTAACCATTTTATCTGACATTTAAGGAACAATCCACCTAACAACAGCAGAATCTTTCTTTCAAGTACACTCAGACAAATGAACAAGAGAGACCATATTCAGGGCCTTCTTACAAACCCAAATAAACTTAAAAGGTTTTAAGTCATATGATATTTTGTAACAACAATGGACCTAAATTAAAAACCAGTAACAGAAAGACATCTGGAATATTAAAAAAAAAAAAATTAGAACTAAATTACAAACTTCCAAATAATTCATAAGTGAAAAATCAAAATCAAAAAGAAAATTAGACAGTACTTTATTAAACTAAATCTTTTTTTAAAAATGACATACCAAAATTTAGGAAATGCATAAATGCACTTGGAAGAAAAGTCAGATTCTAAAATGACTATATTAGTAAAAAGAAAAGTCTCAAATCAATGACCTAAGCTTCTATTTCAGAATGGTAAACTGATAAAAGATTTACAAAACCTGCACTTTGAAACTCCAAACAGCTGCTGAGTGACTAAGGAATATTAAGTCAGTATTTCTCCACTATGGGACTCACGATGTTCTGAGTCAGTTACTTCTTTGTTGTAGGAAGCCGATTCCTGCGCCCTGTAGGAAGTTTAGCGGCATCTCTAAGGATGCCAGTAGCAGCTGCTAACTGTGACAATCAAAAACGTCTCCATGTCTCTGGTAGAGCAAAATCTCCCCCTGTTGAGACCAATGACCTCAATAAATGGAGAGAGCGATCTTGTTCACCCATAGAAGACTCAATATTGTTTAGATGTCAAGTCTATAAATACAAGCACTCCCAATCAAGATTTTAAGAAAGTTAATGGTAGGGACGCCTGGGTGGCTCAGTTGGTTAAGCAGCTGCCTTCGGCTCAGGTCATGATCCCAGCATCCTGGGATCGAGTCCCACATCGGGCTCCTTGCTCAGCAGGGAGCCAGCTTCTCCCTCTGCCTCTGCCTGCCATTCTGTCTGCCTGTGCTCGCTCTCTCCCTCTCTCTCTGATAAATAAATAAAAAATCTTTGAAAAAAAAAAAAAAAAGAAAGAAAGTTAATGGTAGGAATCGGCGAACTGACTGTAAATCTCACAAGAAAATTTGAAGTACACAAAAAATACAAAACAACTTTGAAAAAGAACAAAGTTGAAGGACATATACTATCTGATTTCAGATTTTCTTATAAGTCTAAGTATTCAAAACAGTTTGGGGTTGGCACAAAGATAAATAGCCGCTTTACTCATAGGAGCCCACAACTGGCAACCACCCACATATCCATCAAAAAGTGAATGTGGTCTATCTGCACAATAGAATACTAGTCAGCAATGAAAAGAAAATGAATTGCTGATACACAACACATAATGATGACATTCAAAAATTTTATACTACGTACAGTCACATGTGAGAGTACATACTGTATGGTTCCATTTATATGAAATTCTAAAACAGGCAAAGCTAATCTATAGTGACAGAACAGTTCAGTGGTTGCTCAGGGCCTGGAGGTTGGCAGGGTTGGAGAAGAACAGGGGGTAGTTGGGGACTGACTGAAAAGAGGCATGAGGAACTGTCTAGAGTGATGAAAACTGTGTTTTTAAACACACAGTACATTTTATTGTATGTACATTACACACTACACCTCAACAAATTAAAAAAAGAAAAATGTTTTGGGACAGAGGCCTAGATTCTACCCTAACTTAAGACCTCTGCTTTCCTTAAGAATTTGCTTAGGCCTTCAGCATCTGTTTCCTCACATAGAAACAATGACAATGCCAAGTCCACAGGGTAAAGTGAAAGTACACATCAAGGAGATTAACTGAGAAGTAAAAGCAAATACTAATATTATTAACACTCAAAAGTCCTTCTAGAGCATGATTTTTACATGTTATTTTCCACTTCTGTCTTTAAGTTGTTACTTTCCTGCACTATCCTGGAGTAACTGAAAAAACTAAAATACAATTACTTTGAGATGTTCTTTTAAAAGAAGAAAACATTTTAAGTCAAAGCTGAGCAATATGAAGCAAGAAAAAGCAAAAGTTCTCAAAGTATAGCTAAAAATTAATAATTTTCTTAAAGTAAAAATTCTAATGTCTTTTCTATGGCTAAACTAGAGAAGATCTACTTTGAGCGGAATTTCTGTGCCACATATATTACTGGTTTAGTTCCCACATTCCAAAGAGGTCAGGAAATTATAAAGTGTTTAATATAAAAATGACAGATGTATACTAAATATTTCTATTACAGAAATAAAGAATACTATTTTTTTTCCAGGCATTCAAACAACACATTTGCAACCCATACTCCAACAAACCTGAAAGCCATTACTATCTTTGACAAAGTCTTTCACAGAGCATCACAATAAATGCTCGAATTCTGATATTTCATCTGGAAATGCCCATTTGAATTCAAAGTCCCCAAACCACAGGAACACATGGTAATAATAAAGGATTTTAGACTAGTGTTTTTACAAACAACTTTGGCTGCTTTTAGCTAACTTATTTTACCTCATTTTTATACATCTGAGAATGAAAAATTAAATTACTGTAAGAAAGTTGTTTGAACTTGGAATGCATTTTTTTTACTTAAAAAGTTACAACATACAGCAAGACACAAACTAGCCTGTTCCTCGCTGTATGTTGCAACATTTTTGGAACTAAAATATGACTGGAACAATTATTTGTAAGAAAAATACTACAGAAATACCCCTGTAACAATAAAATGAACCCTTCTAAATGAGGCTTAAATCTCTCTTAAATGTTAACATGCAGGGATTGCTAGTTGTCCTTCAATATCCCTCTTTCCCATTTTACACAGCAGTGGAAATTTCTGGGCATAGGACACAGCTAAAGATTCCCTTGCAGCTAGGTGAAGCTTTGTGACTTAGTTCTGGACAATGTGATGTAAGCATTATGGCCTTAAAGAAAATGGACATGCTCTTTATTTTCTCTTTAACTCAGTCCTGTTGCCTAAAAGGTAAACATACAGTAAAGCTAGAGCAGCCTTCTTGGACCATGAGATAAAAACTGCCTATTAAAAATGGCAAAGCGGGGCGCCTGGGTGGCTCAATGGGTTAAAGCCTCTGTCTTCGGCTCAGGTCGTGATCCCAGGGTCCTGGGATAGAGCCCCACATTGGGCTCTCTGCTCCGCAGGGAGCCTGCTTCCTCCTCTCTGCCTGCCTCTCTGCCTACCTGTGATCTCTGTCTGTTAAATAAATAAAATCTTTAAAAAAAAAAAAATGGCAAAGCAACGTGATTAAAGAAGCCTGGGTCTCCAACATCATAAAGCCATCATACTAACCCAAGACTGCCTATTTGGATTTTTAAATCGGAAAAGATTAAGCCTCCTTGGTACTTAGCTTGTCAAATTTTCAGCCTAAACAGCATCCTAGTTTCTGATGGTGGGCAAGGGAGACAAAGGAAAAGAAAATAAAAATAGGCTTTACTTAATTCTAAAAGAGACCTGTAGCCAATTCTCACGTGTGTGTGTGTGTGTGTGTGTGTGTGTGTGTGCATGCATGTATCATGTTTACTTGTTCTTCAAACTTCATGGCTTTCCTTCATTAGGGCTGTTTTTAGAAATATAAAACTAACATATTAGATGACCTAGGAAATCACTTTAAAACTTGACAGATGAGAAAACACAGGTACAAGCAAGCAAATAATGAGCCCAAGGTTATTTCTATCGAAAATTATTAGGTGTTTTTATTTTGTGGTTCATAAACATTTGTTTTTCTGAAGAAACAGATAAAGTTATAAACGCAAAAAAGGATAACATTATTAAGATGTGTTGTTTGCATGACAAAGAATATGCTGCAAAATCAGTATGACCTGTGAATGGCACAGAAAAAGCAGTGACACAAAGTATATGAATAATCTGACTAGGGCTACCACTCACAATAGAGACATAATGTTTCTCCATGCTTGCACTAGAGTATGTTTTCATCTAAAATGATCTATTGTCCACTGAAGGGCACTGGTAATGGGTCAGGAAGGGTCCCAAAGGTTTGTCCCATATGGAGAAAGTAAGTTAATGTCTTGTTGGTCATTCAACACTTATTCCAATGGGAATTAAGCTAAAATTAAAATAAAAACAAAAACAAAAAGCAAAACAACAACAACAACAAAAAACTATGTTATCCATAAGGAAAAATTAGAGTGTAAATGGAATTTGGGGTATTATGAGTTCAAAAGCAATCTTGTGAAAAATATGCACATGCTCCCTCCAAAAAAATGTGTTACATATACCTTAAATATTTCATTGCTTTGGACTAATTCTTTCACTCTAATAAAACATAAGATAATATTTTTTAAAACTCAGGTCTTTTAAGATTTTATTTATTTATTTGACAGACACAGATCACAAGTAGGCAGAGTGGCAGGCAGAGAGGGGGGCGGGAGGGGAGCAGGCTCCCTGCCAAGCAGAGAGTCCAATGCGGGGCTCGATCCCAGGATCCTGAGCCCAAGGCAGAGGCTTTAATCCACTGAGCCACCCAGGTGCCCCCAGAAACTCAGGTCTTTTTGAGTACAAAAATCAGTTGTTACTTCCTTTAAAGAATTTTTTTTTTTTTAAGTAAGCACTATGCCCAATATGGGGCTTGAATTCACAACCCCAGACCAAGACTCAACATACTCAGCAAGCCAGATGTCTCTAAAAAAAAAAAAAAAAAAAAAAAAAAGTTTTTTTAAAAAAGGAACATTTTATATAAATTTCAAGTAAATCTCATATGACTTGAATACTCAAAATGTTCAAATTATGCAGTGATCTCCAACACAAAATTAAAAACATAAAATTTCTGAAACTGGTGGCAACAAATGCTGAAAAGCCATGATTCTGAGAGTCTGAATCTGGTAGCAAATGTACTTAGGGCTCACGGAATACTTTTTGCCATGAGAAAGTAACCTTATGTCAACAAACAACAGAATTCACTACAACTTCCTGAACTGCATCTATGTTCATTCTTTTCTTTTTTTCTAAGTATAAGAGGTCATTTTTGGCAACAATCAGATGTCTGTGTCATAAAGGAAAGGATTGCAAATTCCTTTTAAATTTTTAGGTCATCCAAAGCACTATAAGCCTTAAAAAGTATTCTTCCATGTTTCCAATTGTGTGCATATTTTTGCCAGCAGATGAATTTACAAGATATCGTCACTCTGAAATTCAATTTGCATAAGCACATCCTGAAGCACTGGAAGATTCCCATGGCAGTTTGGCCAAATGAATTTGTGATTTTCATCTGCATCCATAAAGCTTCAAATACCCAAAAATATCCAAGTAAGTCCGGTCATGAATAAACTTGTCCAACTGTTCCGAGTAGCATTTCTTTCTCTCATAAGCATTTTAATAGATGATAAATAAGGAGGCAGCTACCTAAACTGCAGTGTAGTGCTCTAAGACATATCCTTTAAGGAACCAACGCACTTCTGCATTACTGGGAATCTCCTATTCTGTTTCTACTTCCTTTTTTTTTTTTTTTTTAAAGATTTTATTTATTCATTTGACAGACAGAGACCACAATTAGGCAGAGAGGCAGGCAGAGAGAGGAGGAAGCAGGCTCCCTGCTGAGCAGAGAACCCGATGTGGGGCTCCATCCCAGGACCCTGGGATCATGACCCAAGCCGAAGGCAGAGGCTTTAACCCACTGAGCCACCCAGGTGCCCCTGTTTCCACTTCTTAAGAAAACCCATTGAGTAGGTTCATGGTTCATGATTCTGACTCTGTGAATTTGATTCTGTTCAGGGTGGTAAGCAAGTATCTTTCAGGATAACTGTCAAAGTTCTTAACGCTGATTCATGCCAAGCCAATTGTAAAACATGTATGTCATGAATATTTGAAGTTCTTTCTTCACAAAAGCAGCAAAGTCAGATGTACTGCCAAGCACGGTAAGTACTCCGTCCAACTCCGATGCAGCAAACCCCCTAATGTTAGTCATTTCATACAACTGTTTATTGAATGGGAAATGGTATAACTCCCAATTTGACAATGATCTGCTTCAAAATATTAGAAGAAACACTCAGCAGTTTTAGAGTACATAACATCATCTGATTGTGCTTCTGCCATAGGAAAGAACGTTTTGTAATAAATAATCAAATTTCAGCAGCCCCTTCAAACTTTTCTTAACCCATTCTAAATTATCATTTTAAGGACCCCACATAGTGAAACTTATATAAATTGGCAGGTAAATGGAAAAACTATGTATCTTCTAAAAAGAAATAATTACTGAAGCCAGACTCTCTGTATTATCCTCTATAGGTTAACATACATTTCAAAATAATGATTCCATCTGTTGCTTTACATGTTTCTCCATTTGGTGAAATCCCTTTAATCATTCTGAATTAAAGAGTCGTTTTCAAGGAATTTTTTAAACTCAATTTAGTTCCAGCATAAATTGTCAATAACTGTCTCTACCCTTAACGTGCTTAAGATTTCCCTTGCTTTCTTCTACTAAAGACCTTAAATCAGAATATAAACCACTGGCAAAAGCAAATAATTCAATCTCTAATTATCCCATAAACTTGGGTAAAATATATAAACAGTACATTTTGATAAATATTTTTGATACACCTACCTTGATCTGAATTGGCATAAGAACTAAACAAGACAAGTAGCAGATATCCTTGTCTGTAAAGCATGCAAGCCTTCAAAAGTCTGGGGTGAATGTTATTTCTCTTTTAGTATTTCTAAGTTTCTAAGTTTGATATATAAATAAAACACCTTAATTCCTGATGATATGTCTTCCTACACTTACCTGTCTTATTTTGTAATTGTGAATACATTCTAGTAGCGAATGAGTTATAATTATTAAATATTCAATGGTAAATATATTCCCTTCTTTCTTTTTTTTAAAGGTTTTTTTTTTTTTAAGATTTTATTTATTTATTTGACAGACAGAGATCACAAGCAGGCAGAGAGGCAGGCAGAGAGAGAGAGGAGGAAGCAGGCTCCCCGCCAAGCAGAGAGCCCGATGCAGGACTCGATCTCAGCACCCTGAGATCATGACCTGAGCCGAAGGCAGAGGCTAAACCCACTGAGCCACCCAGGCACCCTATTCCCTTCTTTCTTAAAAACAGTATTTCCCAAAACTTAATACAATAAACCCTGTCTCAATGGTCTAAAGTTTCTGACCCCACTTGGCACAACCACTCATTCATATAATTATCTTTATAATACTTATTTTTAAGGCATTAAAAACTAAATACATTTTCTAATAGGTACTTTTCACAATTAATTAGTATGAAGCACTTAATGACTGTCATGTTGAACGAAGAAGCATTCTTCCAACTTGAAAACCAAGTACTTTTTACACTTCTATTTCCCAGGTATCCTGGGAATAATAAGCTAGTTACTTAGATAATTCCTCAATAAGTGCTCTGCCATTTTACCACTTACAATATTACGGAAAGTTTTACTTACTGAAACATCTTTCAGGTTTTTCTCAAAGGAGAAATGACAAGACTCTCTAGAAAAATCAAATTTGTATGCATCAGTTGGTCTTCCTCCTGATACCAATGCTTTTCTCAGTTCATCAACATATTTCTCTTTTTCCAATGCCATGTCATCGGCTTCTTGGGAAATCTCTGACTCAGAAACTATGGGAAACATTAATAAAAAGTTTTGAAATGAAAAATAAATTTCTAAACATGAGTACACACTTATTTACCTGTCACTACTAATTTATCACTTATGTAACAGAAATTTAAATAAAAGGTATACCTCTTAACTGAGCTAGAAATTTTTGAGAAAAATATTAATTTAGTCTCAAACCTCATCTGAAAAACATTAGACTCCTTGCATTTTTCTTCTCTGTCCTCTGATGAAATACATGCATTGTAAATTACTAGAAAAACTACCATCCTATATGCCTTATCCTAGATCAAAACCAGGTAAATTATTTCTTATAATGATTAATAAATTCAGTATTTTATAACATCTTTCTTCTTTACCTCAGTTATTAATGAGATTAAGTAGTCTATAATCTCACATGGGATGAGTCAGATTAAAGTAAAAATGGAGTTCATTCTTCTCATCTTATTATGTGCCAAAAAGTAGAAAAGGTGGATGAAGGTAGGGGATGAGGAACGAAAAAGAAGGGAATTGATATTTATTGAGTGTAGCCTGTTAGACACACATTACATTACAGATCTGGCTTCCAGTTCTCTCATCTAGCTATGCTGAAAGCTGATGCTTTACTCATCTACAGAGATTTTTACTTCAGCAATTACATTCTCAATTCTAGATAGATATTCTCTTTCTTTATCATAATATCCTGTTCTTGACACACACTTCCTTTAAATATTTGAAGGCCTTAAACATATTTAAGATCTCTTTCAGATCAGTCTTTATGCATGGTTCCTGGACTATTAATTCCATTTCTACTGCTGACACCTTCTCATTCTGTTTTTACCCTTTCGTGCTTTGCAATGTTTGAACAAGATTTTCCTCTAGCCAGAGTATAATCTGCTCTGGGCAATAGAGGTGGCCTTGAATCAAGATTACTAGTTTACCTTTGTTGGAGCTGCTACAGGTTTCAACAGCTCTGGACCAGTTTTGAAAGTTAATTTCTTAACTTGGTTTTTACACTGGAAGCAAAGAGTTCATCCTTAAATCCCCCATCCTTCATCCATACATAAGACAGATTTTGGATTCTGATTTTTGTCCAGACTTTTATCTACTCATAGCTCTTAGTGACAAGTTTGACTCTATGCTGCATCTTCAAACCAAAGACTAGTCTTTTGTTTTTGTTTTGTCTTGTTTTGTTTTTTTTTTTTAAGATGATTTCATTAACAAGATACCTTTCCGTTTCCTTTTTTTTTTTTAAGATTTTATTTATTTGAGAGAGAGAAAGAATGCACACAAGCAGGGGGGAGGGCAGAGGGAGAGGCAGGCTCCCCACTGAGGAGGAGCCTGATGCAGGACTCGATCCCAGGACCACGAGATCATGACCTGAGCTGAAGGCAGACGCTTAATGACTGAGCTACCCAGGCGTCCCCCAGTTTCCTTTCTTAACATTGAGAGCTCAGTTCCAGTTCCTTAAGAGGTCTGCCGTCTCAACATTCCACTCCACTTAGGTATTACAATAACATTTCAGATACTCCATGAACCTAAACTTAAGCTTTAGCTCCCATTAACCACTTTGATTTTCAGATACCTTTTCACAGATGGCACCTGGAGGGTTCCCTTTCTTACATCCCAAAACTGCAATGGGTCTGTTTGCTTGTAAAATTACAAGATTTAGTCTAACATTTGTTTGGAATGCATGCGTGTGGTTGGGTGGTTTCCTGTGTCAATTCAGGCTAGTACAATGATGAAAGACTCCTGTGGTTCTATACTTTTATACTTAAAGGTTACATTTATCTATTTTATTCCTTGTAACACTGAAAGATGTTTCAAATGATAAAACTGATGCTCAGATCAAGTAATGGTCTATAGTCACAGAATAGATTAAGTGGTCAAACTGGGATTCATACTTATGGTCTCTTGGTTGTTTGGTTTTGTGGTGAGGCAGAGAAGGGACACTGGAAAAACTATTTCCTTCCATGGTATTAAAAAACACAATAGGACATACAACAGAAATTAATGAAAGCTTGACGAAAGAAACCCTAAAATATAACACAGATTTTCATACCTTTGGTCTGTATTCTATCAAGTACTTCTGGAAGCCCCATGACAGGCAAAGAGGAAGAGAATTTTGAAACATATCCATATATTTTTCATTATCACTTTTGGTCATTTCTGATAGTGAAATATGAATCTCAAAACAGATGTCGAAAAAAGGCACAAACAAAAACTTTTATATTCTTTATTTGATTTTACAGCTTCTAAAAATCCTTTCACATATTTTGTCTCTCTCTGAAGCAGATGCATATTTAAGATGATCACCACTATCAAATCTATTTATCAAATCTAGTGACCTTTCAGTTAACCTAATAGCTCTTCTGGGGGGAAAAAAAGAAGATAGAGAAATAAAAATAAAAAGACTAATGCTTCCTAGTTAAGGAATAATTTCATATTTTGTGTTGGGTAACTCTGAAGAGTTATAAATACCGAGGAAGAGAAAATATTTCCCAGAGAACAGGAAATAAATCTGTGGAAACCATCTTTAATGTAACTACAAAAAACACAAAAGAGGGCGCCTGGGTTGGCTCAGTCAGTTAAGCGTCTGTCTTCAGCTCAGGTCATGATCCGAGGGTCCTGGAATCGAGGCCCAAATTATGCTCCCTGCTCAGTGGGAAGCCTGCTTCTCCCTATTTCTGCTGCTCACACTCTCTCTCTCTAGCTCTCGTTCTCAAATAAATAAATAAAATCTTAAAAAAAAAAAAGAAAGAAAGGATACCTATTATTAAATAATAAACATCCAGTGAAAAGCATTCTAAATTTCAATAAAATGAAAAGATTCATATCTGAAAATATTTCATAGCATCTATCGTTTTAATTCACTTACTTAAAACAATGCTTACTCAGTATCTACTATGTTCCAAGTACTATTCTAGACACCAAGGATACAAAAGTTTAAAAGAGAGAAATTCCAGCCTCATGCAGCCTAATTCAAGTGCTGACTTCTTAGATATTCTCTTACATTATACCATCTGTGAATGCTGTTCTATTATTATGGAATATTTCATTTTTAAGAGAAAAAATATGAAAGAAAAATTTCTATTTATACTTCCCTTTAAAAACTGTGAGAAAAAATTAAAGAAAAAAATTCATTTGAATATTCCATTAATAGTAAATGTGAAATTTTGACTGCATATTCAGAACTTCAATTCTGGAAAAACAACTCGGTCACTGGTTTTGAATTTTGTGCTAAGAACATCTGGAAGAAGCACAGCTGTAAGCACTCACTGCTCCAAAAACTCTGGTGACCAGAAATAAAAGCCATGGAAATAATAAAATTCAACAAGGATACAGCTGAACCACATAATAATAGCATAAAAAGTAAGCAGGCCAACATGACCAAAAACCAAGGAATTATTCTCAGATACATAGGATCCAAGAAAGCATCATTTTAACACTATTTGTGGGTAGATGAAGATGTAAATAATGAAAGATTTTTTCTTTTGAATCTTTATGGATAATGAACCAAAGACTGTGCATAACCTAAGTTTGTGTTGGTGCTTTAATGACAGCCTTAGCATCCTATTACAGATCTTGTTGGTATCACATCATAGACCTACTTCACTGCATTTATTAAATATCCTTTTTCCCCTGTACTCTGACACATAATCTCCATATAGGTCACCAAATATCAATGGTTAAAACAAATATAAATGAATATAATTACTTGATAATAAATGTATTAGTAGGGGTGCCTGGGTGGCTCAGTGGGTTAAGCCTCTGCCTTTGGCTCAGGTCATGATCCTGGGGTCCTGGAATCGAGCCCCGCATCGGGCTCTCTGCTCAGCGGGGAGCCTGCTTCCTCCTGTCTCTCTGTCTGATTCTCTGCCTATTTGTAATCTCCATCTATCAAATAAATAAATAAAATCTTTAAAAAATGAATAAATAAATAAATAAATGTATTAATAAAGTTTACTTTTCAGTGAACTACTCCAGAGATGGATAAGTTTCTGATGGATAAGTGCTGATAGATTTATAAAGTTCACATAATAGTCATCAATCATTAACCTACTTTGTGACTTAACTGTGCAATACAACCCTCTATAATGTTGAAGTGATGATAAACCACATGATAATTAGACCTCAAAACACTCATTAGATAAAACATTACTAATGGAAAAGAAATCAGTGAATTTAGTGTGTGGGAGATTAAAAGAAACCCCACATCCTTTTAATTTTACTCAAATGAAAAGAGAAAAAAAATTATCTAAATTGAAGGTTGCAGCAATCAAAAAGTTGTACAAAAAAACAGGATGAGGTATAGGAAGGAAATCCATTTTCATGTTTCAATTATGTAATTATTTCAATGTTCTTAATCATGTTATTGTCTATCTATAAAGTGCCAAGCCAAATCATATTCCTGTAATAAGTTTCAACTAACCATGGAAACAATGTTATATTATTTGGTTTGATACTTTGTCCCTGAAATTTATACAAGAAAATAGAAATGAATACTGAAAGATACATAAAACATTTGTGAGTTTCAAAACTTTAGTATCCTTGGAAATAAAACAACCATATATGGTGAACTGTAAAATTTTCTGTCTGAAAGCCTGGTTAGTAAGCAAACCAAATTTTAACAACACAACAAAGGATATGAAGTTTTCTATCACATTTTGCTCACATTATTCATTAGCTAAAGAACAAATGGCAAAGCATACTATATTTCTGATCAATGCCAATGATAAATAAATATGAAACTGGAGTTTTCATCAAAAATGCTAATTCTAAAATAAATGGTTCACTTTCTTTTTTCCCTAAAAAGTTCTATACATTTTAGGCATCCTTTTAAAAAATATCTATTGAACATGGAGGTCCCAGGCACTGGTCTAGGTACTTATAAAGAATGAGTGACAGACAAATCAAATGCATTCCTTGCTCCTAATGAATCTAGTGAAACAATATTCATAATAATAATAATAATAATAATATTGAGAATAACCTCCAGCACATTATGACATACACAAATTGCTCCATAAATGTAAATTCAGCTTAAATTTCTGGTTAAATCAAGATTTAAAACTTAATCAGTGTATTCTTTTATCCCCAATCCTTAATGGGAAAAAAAATGCAAACAACATAGCATCTCAAGGTCATCTGTCTAATCATAACTCATTATACACAATAAGGCATTTGTCAGTTGGGAACATCTAAGTTATAAATACAGTATTCCTTACATACAAGCAACCATTTCACCTAGGATCTGCCTCCTGGACTCTTTGGTTGGAACTCCTCTTCTCTCCAGACAACTGGCATTAACCTACTGCCATTATCTTCAGCCGTGTGCACCCCCTCTCCAAAACAGAGCTATTGCCACCTGGGTATACTAGCATACATAGAGTTAACCCGAAAAATCCTCTTCCACTCCTCCATGGTAACAACCAAGCAATGACTGATTTCTCCTATATAGAAGTTTACAGCTTAAAAAAATGCCACGATAGGTACTGCAAACATTATTCTTGAAATTTCTCTATTTTATTAGTACTTAAACCAGCATTCCTTGCTCTCTGTCATAAGAGTTTTTTTTTAAAACCCTGCAAGTATAAGTTCAGTGTGACTGCACTGTGTAACAGAATTTGTAAT
This sequence comes from Mustela nigripes, assembly GCF_022355385.1. Classification (NCBI taxonomy): domain Eukaryota; kingdom Metazoa; phylum Chordata; class Mammalia; order Carnivora; family Mustelidae; genus Mustela; species Mustela nigripes. The sequence goes on along the minus strand of NC_081568.1, from coordinate 106,999,202 downwards.
ATCCAAAAAGCAAAATTTCACCATGTAATTTTAAAAGATGATATAAAAATTAATAGAACATATAAATGGCATGTAAAGTGACATGACAAAAATTATTTTACCTAAAACGTAATTTACAACATAACTCTAGAAATGACTGTTGCGTAACTGTAGACAGTTTCTCAAATGTTTCAAAAAATGTTTTAGAAGAGCATGAAAACTTCACCACATGAGCAAAACATAATTCTATATATTTTGACTTTACACCTGCCATGTTCCATAAATAATTTCTGGGCCATGAGGCTTTTTAAAAGAGTACTGGGAGAGACACAAAAGATTCAAAGTCTATTTCATGAAATAAAAGCCAATATCTCACATGAAGATTTGAACCTTGGTTTACAAAATCTCTAAAACTGTTTTGTTTTTGTTACAAATGTAATACATGTTCACTAGAAAATAATTCAAACAATGTAAGTGTCTGAAATAAAAAGAAAATCACTACCACCCCACTCTATCAAGCTAGCACCATCCCTTGGCCCAGCCAAACCACCTCCCAGTATTTCCCTGGGGTCTTGGGGGGGAAAAAAAAAGAAGTGTATAAAGTACTATCTACATTTCGTATAAAGAGGTCATTTAAAAACCCTGACCCGCCCAAGTATGAAGATTCAACTAGTAACCAGAATTTGCTGGGGCACATGCTTATTTCTCTATCCTTCTATTCATTATAGAAATTGGCATTAAATATTATAAATCCACACATATATTAGAGAGCAGTAACAAGTACAGCAGTCATATAAATTTTACCCAGAATCTACTAAAGAAATACCTTAATTCTGAATTGTCATTGAGGACTGAAGAACAGCACATTACCAAAATTCTATTTTTAAAATAATTTGCTTTGAATATTACCTGTCCCGGTCCATGCTGACTGACCATCAGTAAGTGTAATAACAAAACCAGATCCTAATGTTTTCTCCCAAGCCACTTGTAGAAAATGAATTATATCAGGTTTAGAAGCAAGACAGATTCTGCTTACTTTTCTCTCCATTTCTGGTGACCTGTTATAAAAGAATAAAATTAATATTTTTGCAAGAAACTATCAAATAGTGATGCTTTGTATATTGGTCTCTCAGCTACACAAAGCACCAAGGAAATAAGTAAAACAAAACAAAACAAAACAAAAAAACACGTAATAGCTAGCCAACCACAAAACTCAGTAAATCATAGTTCTATTCAATACTGATTTGTAATTTTTACAGATGAGAAAAACAGAGATCCATAAATGACAAATGAGCTGCCCAAGTTGAATGCTGAAAAAAAAAATTACTATATCCAACAATATGAAGAGTAAAGACTTTCTTACTAATCCCAATTTCATTTCTAATCATTCAAGGTTCTTATTCTATGAATTCAAAAACCATTCTTCTGGTAATTTACTCTAGAACCTTGTCCAGACTGACCTCACTTACCAAACTGTGGTACGACATATACTTGGTTAAAAGCAAATAACTGTTTTTTCTAAAACTGGAATACCCCTTGACCACATGCACTTCATTAAGAGATGCTTAAGCTGTAGAAGCTAACATGCAAAACAAAAATACCCTAAAAATTACAAACATGCAAAGAAAAAACATTACAAAAAGTCAAAGCCAGGAACAAAGCATAAACTTCCAAAGATGAAAAACTACAAAGAATTATTCTTTAATCACAAAGCATGAATCTCTTGGTAGATAATTCTGAAAAAGCTAAAAAAAAACAAAATTCTTTAATCTTTTATTTGGGAAGAAGAATATAAAATTGCTTCAACTTTTACGACCAGTGTATATATATATATACATATGTATATATATATATTTATATATAGATATAGATATATAATATGCTATAAAAATCCAAAAGTAAATTAATTGGCACTTCACTGACAACTGAATAAGTTTTAACAAGAGCAAATTTTTAAATCAGTTTTAATTTGCTTTCTCAATTTAAAATTATTTTCATAAATAAAGCATATTATTTTTCTCAATTAACAGCTGAATATGAAAATAAAAACAACTGAATATGAAAAACTCACTTTGTCAGCTCCTCACACAACTGAATATGAAAATAAAAACAACTCACTTTGTCAGCTCTTCACAAAACAAAACTAACTTAATACAGATCTCTATCTTCTGGGAGTGGGAGGGATGCTTAATTATAGAATCCTAGAGCCATTCTACCTTAACAGTAAAAAGCGCAAGGAAGCAGGGCAATTTCCAGAATTAAAAAAAAAAAAAAGTATCTACAATTAAGAGTGTAAGATACCTCCAAATTGGTAAATTAACAATAATTCTAACTTCTACCTAGTGTACTCAGAAGACTGTTTATTATTCCTCCCACTAAAAGACCAAGCTTTAAAATAATCATACTTGTAGCCACACCAATTAAGTATGTTTATGTGTTAAAAATATGTAAATGTGTAGGTTTGACTACATCATCCACTAAAAAATGTAATTATTTCTACATATTTCATTTACGGAAAAATTTTTCCTACATTGAGGTCTTTTTTGCCTCAGTATGCTTACTTCTGAAATGTATTTTCCATTTGTGAATAAATTTCTTTTAAATCAATTAATCAAAACACTATTAAGTGTTAATGCAGTTAATTATCTACATGCTCTGTAATCCTTAAATTTGAAAATTACTGGAAAATGTGTATTACTATTTTTCCATGCCAATCATCGAAAAAGACACATAGAGATTTACATAATTCTAATAGGCCCCCAAACCCATGACTTCGGAGGGGGAAGTAATAGAAACTTTTTTTTTTTTAAGATTTTATTTATTTATTTGACAGACAGAGATCACAAGTAGGCAGAGAGGCAGGCAGAGAGAGAGGGGCAGGCAGGCTCCCTGCTGAGCAGAGCCCTATGTGGGGCTCAATCACAGGATGTGGGCTTGATCAGAGGACCCTGGGATCATGACCTGAGCCAGAAAGGCAGAGGCTTTAACCCACTAAGCCACCCAGGCTCCCCTAGAAACTACTTTTGAAGGCCACTTTTTGCCTCTCTAGAATTTATATACAAACACAAAGAGACACTTGCACAGGCTTTTCCTTCTTAAATATGTCTCAAGAAGCATGGCTATTGTTAGCAATTAATGTAGCTCTGTGGAAAGAAAACTCAGAGCTTAAATTCCTCTAAAACAGCAATTGGTCTCACTGCTATTTTTCACCATATTTAAAACAAGTGACAAACTGCTAATTATACAAAGCAGTTTAAAATTCAATATTCCAGATGCTTCATTCTACTTTCACAATGACATAAAGGGCTTTAATTTCAGGAATGTTAAATAGACATTTAGGGGTCGAATTAGTTTTAACATCTTTGAATTATTTGTGTTTCAAGTATTTATTTCCCAGTTTTCTGATCAACTCTACGTACTCAGCGCTAAAATTAAATTGTTTTATTTTAAAGATGCCATTATTTCACTAAACTCAGATTTGAAACTTTGGATGCTACCGGTGAGTCACGTTTAAGCACTTAACATTAAGAGTCCAAATGTGACCACTCAGTATCTTAAAAATACTTTGTGCCTCAGTAGCCTCAGATGCTTTCTCTCTATCAACTGAGTTATAATTTCCTGATGATGTATTATTTGAATGACTTCTGAATGAAATTCATTCTTCTACTTACTGAAGTCACCCCCTCATTAAATATCAAATACAAAAGATCTAAGAACCAACCACAAAAATAGGAAAAATAATGACTTGCCAGTCTTACAAGAATCCTAAAAGCAAACCAATGATCTCTTTGCTTCCAGCAGCCCTGTAAATGGGAATAGTCGGCCATAGTTTTTCTGCCCCAAATACTTGAAGAAAGGGGTGCAATCCTCTTTAGAGGGACTGATTGATTAGGGCCATAAGAAAGCGTGTGTTTTGTTTTCTAAGGGCACTAAAGGTCACACTAGAAGTACTAGAATCGGCACCTCTCTCAGCCAGAGCCAAGGATCTAAGAGAAGCCTGCAGGTGGAAACAGTTGAGTCCCACCCCAATTTGTATTTCAGTAGCTTTATTGAGAGCTCAGAACAGTTGAGAATTGAGAAGCTTATCTTTAGTACTTTGTGTCTTTGATACTTGGCTTCCTTCTTAGAAGAGAAATAAGTTGTTGGCTGGTATGCAGTTGATGTGATCTACACTCTGAACAAATACCATTCACAGTTGCCTCTGAATAAACAAGACGCTTTTTAAATTAGTTTACAAAGAATTTTGTATGCCCTTTTGGATGCTGATAAGGAGCAGTGCAGAAGCCAACTCTCTTAGGTCAGCTCAAGTTAGTGACAACACTATATCATTGATAACACCATTTTGAACTTGAGCTTCTTTTATTTTCCTTTATAGTAAGCTACGGCTTCTTTTCAAGCTGCTTGGGCTGCAGGTGTTCAAACTTAGGCAGCTATGCCAAGGAGTTGTACTTACAGATCAGAAAGGACTAAATGCATGTTTCTAATGAAGCAATTAACTTAAGTGCCCCTTGTTCATAAAAGTAGGCTGATACCTAAAATGAATTCAGATTAAAGATTAGCACACAGCACAGTTAAGCCTGTAATTAAATTCCTGATATTATTTTGTTAAACCTTACTTAAAAAAAGAAAAGAATGTAAATTGAAGTATGGTGATAAATTTTTTTAAAGTTCTATCATATTATAAAAATTCAAGGGTCAGAACATATGGATCGCTACATAAAAAGGAAAGAAATTGTTATGCAACAACCACTGGGCTATTTACTTTTAGTAAGACAAACATCACACAATTCAGAAAACTAAGTGCAAAGAAAATGACAATTTTCCTATTTGCTTAGTATTTTTTAAAAGCATTGGTTATTAATGTTTATATTCCCAGAATTCCCCCACTGAAAACTTTTTTTAAGTTAATAATTGATTCCTAGCCTTTTCATTATTTTTTTCCTATCATTTTCATTAACAGCATGTCAACTTGCTGGTTGGAGTTATCTGACTAAAGGGTAAATTAAGTTTTTTTTTTTTTTTTTAAGATTTTATTTATTTATTTGACAGAGAGATCACAAGTAGGCAGAGAGGCAGGCAGAGAGAGAGAGAGGAGGAAGCAGGCTCCCCGCTGAGCGGAGAGCCCAACGCGGGACTCGATCCCAGGGCCCTGAGATCACGACCTGAGCCGAAGACAGCGGCCTAACCCACTGAGCCACCCAGGCGCCCCTAAATTAAGGGGTTTTTTTTTCCCCTTAAATGACCACAAAATCAATTTAACTTTAAATTTCCAAAGCAATTAAACAAAAATATCAAGGTAACTTTCTATAGAAGAAATGTTTTCTTGGCATTTGTATTTTCAAGTTCCAAGTATCTAAACTTTAAGGGTAAAGAATTTATAGTATTATTAAATACTTTTCTAATAATGTCAATATTGCCTCCATTCTATTAATTTAGAAATGAAAATAAGGTGACCAGCCGTCCAGGTTTCCCTGAGGTTTTCTTGGTTTCAACATTGCAAGTCCCATGTCCAGGAAACATCCCAGACTCAGACAAACTAGGATGGATGGTCATCCAAAGTCAGAGTAAAATATAGTTAAGACAGTGGACATAATCTTGTTCAAAAACTTGTAAAATACAGCTAATGTTCAAGTTAGATGTCAAGTTAACAGTCTGATGCTTCAGGAATAAAGCATTAGAACTATAAAATCCGTCTAAAAATCAAAGCATCTTTGCCATGGTCATAGTCCCTTCTCAACTACCTCTTATGACTGTGGAATGCCAACTACTGCCATTCCAAATATCGTATAACTACTCATTTCCTCTACTTATCTTTTATAAATACCATTGATTCATTTAAAGTTCACTTCCTCTTTCTTTTTTCATTACCCAATGAACTAAGTATTTTAAAACAATAAAATAACTTGACTAAATTTCCCACATAAAATCTAACACCTAGATCCAAAATGCCCTGAAAATTAGACCCCAAGTTCCAGGACTTCCTTTCTATTCATCAAATGGACACTCTTAATTACCAATAAACTTGGCAGAAAGGATGAGAGCATACTTATCATTTTGGAAACTTTCTAAACTTTCACAAAAACACTTCATTCCTAATTGCAGCGTTTCCTGTGAGAATGACACTTAACAGAGCTGAAGAGACAATACCTGAAATACAGCATTAGCTAAACAACAGTCTTTCTTCATTAAGAATTTAGTAATTATGATTTGTAAGTCATGAAATTTTGACACCTCTTTTGTATTTTAATTTCAGAAGAGTGAAATACCATCAGTTAAGTGTATATACAGTCTTTTCTACCTGAAAAATGTGCTCCTCAGAATGAAATGTAACTGAAAGCACTCGTATGAAAAAGAAACAGGACTTGTACTGTACTTTTTCCCCTACTCACAAACCACCATTTACTGACAACTATACCCACTTATCTACCAATTTCTAATTGGCAAAAGGGATGAATGTTAAGATTGGGGTACAAAAACGTTAATCCTGAAAAAAAAAAAAAGAACCCTACAACATATCCTCAACTGGTGACATTACCTAATTCAGCCACTCAAAAATATTTAAGAAATATGAGAAACTGCCCATATTTAACAATGTTTAACCTACCAAAAAATGGCAATTTCACATGGTTTGAAAGATGTAAGTATAAACAACAGACTCCAAACTGGATGAATAATTACTACTTATTTCCCATGTTGTAATTTTTTTACTTTAAGTCATTTTCAACCAAATCCCTGAACATATTTTGGACTCTAGTGGGAGGATGTTCCAAGATAAAAGCAAAAGATTCACGAGCTGATAATTGTGCTAGGTGATGGGTACACAGGAATCCATTATGTTCTCTCTACCTTTATATATGTTTGAAATTTTCTACAATAAAATGAATAAAAAGAAAATAGTTCCCTCAGCATTATTTGACCACCAAGCTGATTATATTGTTATAGGGTACCTTTATAAAAAGAGACAAAGTCATCTAAGAGAAATGTGTTCTTCAATATATAACTTAAATACATAATTCAACACCTTAAAACTTAGGAGCCTATTTGAGAAATACTGAGCTCAGTGTTCGCTCTTTGATTAAATAGTCTCTATCTGATCATCACTACACCTGAAATACTGGTATGAGATGCACTGGGGACTGACACAGAAATGAGCACACAACTCAAGTTAGGACAACTAAGACCAGTAAAGCCTAATTCCAAGACTTAAGAATATAGAATCTTCTCTACTGGATTTGATGCTATAACACTGTGAGCCTGAAGCTGCTGGCAACAAAACCAACAGAGCAGAAAGTGAAACAGAGATGTGCACAGCAGCTCAGGTCTGATTCCAGCAAAACCAGAATCTAGATCTAACCATAGATGTTTTAGGTAGGAGGCCAAGAAGCTCCTTGCTGTTTAAGCTACTCTGTTTTAGGCTTTTGAATCAGTAAGACCTCAGTATGAAATCCTCACTATCATTCCGTGGTTGTGTGGACTTCAGAAAGTTATTTAATTCTCTAAACCTCAATTATCTCATAGTACCTGCAATGTGTATATTCTGTTAGTGGCATGAATACCAAACTTTGGGAAACACTACATTAAACTCATAGCATTCAACACCAAATAGGAAGTTTCACATTTTCAGCTTAATAATTTCATTTTTCAGCTCACTCTCATCAGTTCTAAAGCACATGACATTTGAAAGCACTGGGCAACTTTGTTATTGCTACATGATAAATAACTGGTAACAGGTGGTTCAAGAAGACAACTGGTGAATATTTTCCAAAAGGCCCTAATGATTCAGGTGGGGGGGGATGTCTATTCAAATGAAGTTTCAAGTCTTGGTTACATGGCAAAAAAAATGCTTTCCAAGTTTTAAAAATCATTAATTAATAAGTTTAATGTTTTCTCCTTAAAACTCAACAGCTTACCTCAAAATATTGGCAAATGTTCTCTAAAAGAGGGACCCAATCAATTTACATTTTAAAATTGTTTCTTTCTCTTCCATCTTTAATATATTCAAAGAACACATTAAAAGACTGTTATAAACCTCTAATACAATTCATTTTTTCACGTTTATAAGATATTTATAGAAACAAATGTAGCTCCTGGCAGAACATATGACTTCGACTATACTTTCCAACCATTCTTCTCAATATAAGCTTAGAGGAGTGTGATGCACTTAAACAATTAAGATTGCTATACAAAAGCCATCAGTCTCTTATTAGAAAAGAAAAGCAATGAGAGGACTAGTCCTGATACTCATGGCTAAAGCTCTTCAAGGACTGTTTTAGGACCATCATTCAAAGAAAGCTCAGTTTAAACTTACGTCTGCAAAACAGATGTAAGACTGTTTGTATGGTTCCAGTGACTTGGTATAAAAGCTTCAAATGTGTCTTTACTTTGCATCAAATGCTCTATTACAGTGATATCCATATGGGAATTAACAGTGGTAATCTGCGACATTCAACCAAACATATAAACTTTACTAGCCCTTTAATCCACTCATTTTCTTCTGAGATATAACTATCAAACAATTAGACCAAATCTTATCACATTTAAACTTCAGGAACTTATTATGCTTTCTCTATTGCTAAATTCTCAGAGCATAAACTTTGGTTCCCAAAAGTAATATCTAAGACTTAATTGAGCCAATTTTTGTAAGAATAATATGTAGAATGATGAGGTTCGTTACTAAACACAGGATTAAGGCAAGAGCTTTTTTATTCAGTTTATCGATTTTACAAAATTATAAATTGCAACCACGCTGTCATTTTTTTTAAAAAACACATAAGCCCCCATATGGAACTACATTAGTGTACTAAGCATCCACCTATAAATTACCAAAGAACTGTCAATAAATTTTTTTAATTCAACTTTAAATGCTACAAAGTTTAAACAGATGTTATCCTACTTTCTCTGAGCAGCTGTTCATTGGACATGTTCCTTATTTATTGATACACTGTGTTCAATGCTAGGGTCACATTTCTTAAACAGGAACTTGGCAACTTCCAAATTCCATGGTAAATATTGACATATCTCAGCATGTCAATATTTATACTGTCAAGACTTTGATGAGTCTCCTCAACAATGGCTGCATCTTATTTCTTAGCAGCCGCTTGCTTCTGTTCCAGTTGAGCAAGGTCTTTCTTTATTCAACAGCATCCTCTCACACAAAGACCTGATTGACTTTCTTGCTTATTTCAACATTTTGGACCCTTTTACAGGGTTAGTAAAGTTCAAAGAAACAAGGCACAAATTTAGCAAGAGCTGCTTTTGATTACTTGATCCCAAGCCTAATCACCATTTTCAACCCCACTGCTGGGGTTGAAAGCTGCTGAAGGCTTTTCAGAATTTATAGTCAGATTATTTTATTTTCTGTTAGTCCTGAAGGCTATGCAACATTATAAAAAGATTGGTTTATGGACTACGACAATGATGATAATATTCAGAGGACAGTTTAAATTAAAAATGTTTACCAGGAAAGGTAGTTAGAAGTCTAGTTCATTATTTACAATTAAACAATGTTTTTGTTTTGTTTTGTTTTTTAAAGATTTATTTATTTATTTATTTATTTGGCAGAGATCACAAGTAGGCAGAGAGGCAGGCAGGGAGAGAGGGGGAAGCAGGCTCCCTGCTGAGCAAAGAGCCCAATGTGGGGCTCGATCCCAGGACCCCAAGACCGCGACTCAAGCCGAAGGCAGAGAGGCCTCAACCCACTGACCCTCCCAGGCGCCCCTAAACAGTGTTTTAAATACAAAATCACCTATGTTTTGTGCCAAGTATCAGAAATTATGTTAACAAACTATTATCTTTAACTCAACCTTAACAACAAATTTCCGTATCAGTGTGAGAAAAATCTTTGCAATATCTTGAAAATAGCCTGGGATTTCCCAACGGCACCCAATCAAAGGTTTAATTTAAAGCTATTGGCAGTACTGGCATCTACCAAAAGTATGGATGCCTCATGAGCATTTTGGAATTCTAGTATGGCTTTCCCACTTTGAGGCAACAGAAGTCTCAAGGGTGTTCTTCCACAAAGAGCCCCATCTCATCAACATTAAAAACTGCTGACTATAATGACTATGATAACCCTCTGTTCATTTCAGCCAATGTCTTAGGAAAAAGAGCACAACTCATGTTCTCATCAGCGCTGGCAGCTTCACAAATGACAAGGAACAAACTGCCCTGGACAATAAAATGATTAAGTACCTCCTACCTGTATAAAAACAATCCTTCTATTATTTTAAGGACAGCTACCTTTTTCCTAGAGAACAAGGTATAGCAAACAGACCACTGATTTTATACCCAAAAGAGTCAGCTTGAAATCAAAACTCTACTGCTTCATAGCTAAGTGACTTTGGTCATGCCATTAATGCATTAAAACATTTACGACTGCTTCCTACGTACCAGGCTTTGATATCCCCAGAATGAGTAAGATACATTTTGATCTCTCTAGTGAGATAAAAAAAAACACCCCAAAATAATTATTGTAAAAGCTTGTAAAGTGCAGAGGTGGGATGGTCTCTCCTCTCAAGAGTTCATGTAAGCCAGCCGAACATTTCAGGGAAGGCTTCCCTGAGTTACACCTGATAAGAATCTTAAAAGGTAAAAAGGAAAGAGATAAGAAAAGGCACCCCATGCAGAAGACCCTGCATGAGCTTAGGCTTGGAGGCAAGAAACAGCATAATACCTGGAAACCATAAACAATTCAATGTTTCACAATGACTATAAATCAAGGATGACTAAATTCAAATACCAAATCAAATTCATTCACTCAACCAAAACATGTGCACTTCTATATCATCAGATAGAGCTTTAGAATTTGGCATAAGGAAACAAAACAGATAACAACTCTTTCCTTTGGAGACCAACAATGAAAAAAAACACATAATATGTAAAATATATAGTATGGTGATAAGTGCTAGAGTCAACGGAGAAGATTAGACAGGATAGAGAAAACTGGGAGTACAGAGGCCAGTGAGGGAAAGGGTATAGTTGCAAACCTGCAATTTTAAGTAGGGAGGGTGAGGTAGGCTTTATTGAAAAGGTGATGTTTGAGCACATACATGAAGATCAGTTGTAGGATGTCTGGGAAAAATCATTCCAAGCAGATGAAGCAGCCAGTGCAAAGGCCCTAAGGCAGAAGTGAGCTTAAGAAACAAGGAAGCTGGGGCGCCTGGGTGGCTCAGTGGGTTAAGCCTTTGCCTTTGACTCAGGTCATAATCTCAGGGTCCTGGGATCCAGCCCCGCATCAGGCTCTCTGCTCAGCTGGGAGCTTGCTTCCCCCTTCTCTCTCTGCCTGCCTCTCTGCCTACTTGTGATCTCTGTCCGTCAAATAAATAAATAAAATCGTTAAAAATAAATAAATAAATAAATAAAAAGAAAAAGAAACAAGGAAGCCAATATGGCTAAGACAGAGTGAGGGAAGAGCATACAAAGGGCTGAAGTCAGGGAGGTAATAGGAAAACAGATCATGTAGAGCTTTGTAGGCCCATGTCAAGTTGTTAGCTTTTAAAATGAATCAAATGAGAAGTCATAAAATGGTTTTACGCAAAGAAGTAATGTTACATTTCTTCTAATAAACTTTTTATTTTGGAGTAATAATGAATTTACAGGAAAGTTGCAAAGATAACACAGAGTTCCCATATACATCTCACCCAGTTTCTTCTAGTATTAATGTCTGGAATTCAGAAAGAGAGGGAACTAAGAATATGAATTCGGGAGCCTTCAGTATACTCAAGGTTATTTAAAGTCATTAAGACTCGATGATATAATTAAAACGAAGTGTAAAAAGAAGAAAAGAAGAAAAGCAAAGATTGAAGCCCTGGAACACTTAGCAATAAGAAATCAAGAAGAACAGAAGAAGACAAAAGGAACCAATAAGGTAGAAGGAAAACCAAGAGTGTGATGTCCTAGAAATGAAGTGAAGAAAATACATCATGAAGAAGGAAGGGATTAACTACGTCAAAGTCTGCTGATAGTTCAAATACAAAAAAGACGGAATGATTAACACCTGGAAACCACTGGTGACACTAAGAAGAGGTTTGGGGGGGACAGGTGGGACCAAAAGCCGTGCTGGAATGATCTCAAAAAAAGTACAGAAAAAGAGGAATGGGGATTTGGAATATAAAATCCTTAGAGAATTTTTGTTCAGAAGAGCAATAAATGAAGAAGTGAAGAAATGGAGAAGTGGAGAAAAGTTAAGAGAAGCATTTCTTAAAATTAAAAGAAACAACATGCAGGTCAAATGTGGGTCTTAATCTAAGAGCCACAGGGGAAAGAATATAAAAAATACGGGGGAGAAGAAGGACAAAGACAAACTCGAGCACCCAAAGAGCCTTAATCTTAAACTGCTGGTGGCTATTTGGGGATTCGAGAAAACAAGCAGTTAAGTAAAACCATTATCTTTTAATATATGTGCCCATCAGTGAATTTTAAAAAAGGAAATCATGCAAAAGGAAACCATTATCAACACTAGATATAAAGTAAAAAGAGAGGACGGGGGATGAGGGAGGCTGACTACTGGTAAAAAGGCAGTATCATTTTAATTTGAAAACCATATATTGGGTTCCCAAGAACTATGCGAACTGAATACATCAAAACTCTTGTTTCTCCATTTGGGTTATGCAAAGACAAAAACGGGTGGAAAATAAAGCTTCACCTAATGGGATTATCCAAACTAAAAGAAGCTAAATACACTGATTAAAGAGAAAGTTGGCATGCGATTCCTCTCCGTGATGGAACACTTCTCTAGAATACCTGTGCAACCACTCAACTCAGGAAAGGGCAGTTTCCTTCCCTTTGTTACTACACCAAGTTTCTTACTCCAAAGGGCCTAGTCGGCTTCAGGCTCCAGGTGAAACCAACGGACAGTTTACAAAGAGCGAGGGACTGGGAGACAGGCAAGGCCAGCGTCCGAAGTGTCCCACAGCCTACTCAACACAACCCTCCCGGATTCCAATGCCTTCCGACTTCCACAACAGACACAAGGGCACTGCAAAGGCGCTCTGCATTCTACAGAATCCCTCGGGTGCAAAGGGAGAAGCCGAACGGGGGGCGTAGCAGGTGCACACCCTGCGCCTACGTTGAGAGAACCAGGCGTCCCCGAGAGTGCATCAACACATTGAGGGGGCTCCGAGCTGGGAAAAATCATGCACTGAGGAATTCTAGAGGGAAATAATAGGGAACTAAAAAAGAAAGTGAGAAACAAACAAAGGACAGCACAGAGGACCATGACTATTCCTAACTTACTAAACTACGCAGCTCCCACTTCCGCACCCTACCTCTCAGTGCCTCCACTTCCGGTCTCCTCCAAAAGGCCCGCTCCCACAGACAGACGTCCCGCAGCCAATGAGAGTGTGGTCCACTTCCGCCCGGACGCATGACGTCTTTTAGCTCCTGCCTTTTCCGGTCGTGAGGAGCCTATCCTGGTGTCCGGGTCGCGCGGCTCGGGAGGAGGGACCCTGACAGACCCAACCGGATGCGGGGAGGGAGCGAGAAGGGCAGGCGGGGCGTGCACGCCTCTTCCGCTCTGGGCCCGGAAGGGTGATGTGGCTGGGGCTTCGCCGGCCTCACTATGGTAAGAATTGGGGCGGTGGGGTCGCAGCCGAGCTTGGTGACGGGGCTCCGGGCGCGAGCTAGGACTGGAGGGTTGGGCGGCGGCCCTGGGTGCGCGGGCCAGGGACCCCTGCCACGACCTTGATTCTACCGCGGCTGGGAAGATGCTCAGGGCCGGGAACCATGTGGCCCCTGCACGCCCAGCCAGGGAGAACCGGGGCGAACCAGGGCCCATCGCCCCCAGAGAGATCCCGCGGTCGCAGGTCCCAGCGCCTCCTGCACAGTCCCCCTTTCTGACTTGTTTCGAAGAACTGCGCTGGTTGCCTTAACTCAGTCGTGTATACAGACGCTTTCTGGTCACTGGCTCCTGGAGGCATGGAGCTTCAGTTTGCGCGGATTATTTCGCGTTCTCTGACGTCTCTACGGGCCTGGTCCAGGTGTTTCACTGTTGGTCCAAACCCCAAGCTCCACATCTTAATTGGGGTCTGTTGAGGTAGTGACCTTTCAGGCTCCTCCTGCTTTACACACTGTAGGTTTTACTTATTGGCGATCTCTGGAGAAGTGGTTTTCCTTCTACGAATGTACTTAAGGTGGTGTTTGACCTCGGACCTGCCTTCCCCACAAATTTTTAAGGTTGTGTGTATTATTTTGTGTTATTGCAGATTCCTTTGATAGTTTGGGCCTCTTCGGAAAATTTAAAATGAGTCATAAAAAGTTTTCAAAAGAAATGCCTGGATCTCCAGGCAGAGAAAAAAGGTAAAATCAGCATGGCCAGAGGACAGATGTAGTGGTAGTAATAGTGAAATCTCCCAAGTTGTCTCAAACCCTTTTGCCTTTGTTATGGTAAATGCCAACAGCCTCTACACCCGGTGAACTTAATGAAATGCAAGGGCCAGATGTTGCATTTATGAGCATATTTCTGGAGAAAGGATGCATGCCTTTATTATAGTATCAAAAACAACCATGAACCCCCAAAAAGTTATTGTGGAATGAAAGCTACTGAGCTTATGTTTCCAGAGGTTCCTGCAGAACCCCATATAGCACTAAACCTTTAGGCATTTAATTGAAAACTCATTATTTGTTGCTTTAGGCCTAGTACTTTTATTATAGATGGCACGCAAGTCACAGCGTCTTTCCTGGAGAACTTAGAGAGAAAACGGCAGTCTATTCTTAGTCAAGAATATACTCCAGCATCTTAGCCTAGCTGCCACAACCCGATGAGTACATGTGCTCTTAGAGTGTCATTAGAAAACTGTTACTTATTTAGAGAATTTGATTCCTTTTTCATTTGAAAAAGAATAGATGCTGTTACTTGTTCTTCTCCTTTTTCTTTTCTCTCTCTCTCTCTCTTTTTTTAATAATGTCTACCTGCAACAAGAGTCACATGCTCTAATGACTGAGCCAGCCTGGTGCCCCTAGAAATTGTCACTCTTAATTCTTGCAGATCTTCCTAGATGCTGAAGTTTAATCATTCTACTCATAGTACATGTCAGAGATTTATTTTCATCATCTTAGCTTCTTCAAACTAGCTACTAGCAAGACTGATACTGTGTTTAAGATGAACATTAATTTTTCAAAACTTCAGAATGCCTTTTTCTCCCTTTTAATATCCTTAAAAATTTATCTCAAGTTTTATCTCTTCCCAAAAATCCCTCCCTACCCCATCTGTTTTCTTCTCCTGGGTCTCTATTTGGGCATCCATATCCCAGTATATACCTCCAATGTACCTCCAGCCATAGCACTTACCACAAAAAACAAACAAACAAAAACAGCAATACATTGTTGCCTATATTTCTTCCCTCTCTAGCTGGAGCTTTCTAGAGACCAGGTCTTCTAATATCTTCTACATTACAATGACAGCTAGAGTTAGTACTCAGATGACTCTACGTCTGGGGAAAGAGAGTCCTGCCCAGTTCTGTCCAAATTTCTGAGCAGCAATAGTTTTTATAAGCTCCAAGTAATTTTTTTTTAAGATTTTATTTACTTATTATTTTAGAGAGAAAGATTGTGAGAATGAGTAGGGGGAGGGGCAAAGAGAGGGAGCCCAACAACGCAGGACTCCATTCCAGAACTCTGGGATCATGACCTGAGCCGAAGGCAGACACTTAACCAACTGAGCCACCCAGGCGCCCAAAAGCTTCAAGTCATTCTTACGAACAGCCAGGCTTCAAACCACATTTGACTCCAACTATTGAAAAGTTTTTCCCTTTTATCAGTTTTTGTCATTTCTGACTGTATGGTCAGGACACTTTTCTTCATAACAGGATTTGCACTTTGGCCTTTGGATACTTTTGTCCTATCAAATTATCAAGAACATGTGAATCATTTACTGCTTTTTTTTTTTTTTTTTTTTAAGTCTACTGCTTAGCATGATTCTGTGTATGCTTTCTCCAATTAACACCTTTGATCCCCTTGTTGCTTATGTTTAGATCTCTGGTATCTATAAAACCACTCTGGAACTAAGCAACACAAACATGGCAAATGAATTATAGATACCATGACAGTGAGATGAAAATAAGTGCAAATGACACCTGTGTTACCAATGGAGAACAGAATTGAGGTGCTTCTGCTCTAAACTGTACCTTTCCTCACAGCCATGAAAGTTCTTTAAGTGGAAAGGTTAAGTAGAAAAGGTCTACATTTTTGAAATAGGACCAATGAGATCAAATGGGTATTTAGTCCAGCTCCTCATTTTACAAGTGAAATTAAATTAAACTGATAATTTAGAGGTGCAGATTTATCCAAGGGCATATATGTATATTGATTTATTTCCTAAATTATGCAAGTGCATAGTGACCACTGATGTTAAGGAGACAGGTTCTTAACATTAAAACATCAAGTAATCCTGAAATTATTCAAAACCAAGAAATCCTGAAATAATTCAAAACCGAGAAATTGATAATTTCTCGGTTTTGAATTAAACCAAGAGAATTTGCCTACCTTACAGTAAGTGCTACCTTACAGTAAGCAACCAAGGTTGAACTACGTGCTAATAAATGTCAGTATTTCTGTGTGTTAATGGAAATACTATTAATCACCTGTGATTACTTATCTTGGACAAGTGGGGGGGGTTGCATATTTATTTACAGGCTTCATTTATCCCTGCATTTCCATGTGTTCCAGTTTAAGAGAAAATAGTGATACGTATAAATTTACAAGTACAAACTTGTTGGAAAATGCTGGCCTGACCTAGATTTGTAAATGATAAAATGCTGACCCACTTTTGCAGTACTGTATAATTTTTATCACAATTAGGTCAGGAATATCATTTCTGGGTCTCCTTCCACCTCTTGAGAGTGATAAATGACTAGTTGTGTGTAAAAAGCAGCAAGTTTTAAAACAAGTAAAATTGTTACTATTTGGAGTTTTAAAAATTCTGTCTTTGGTATTCAGCTCTTCTTTTAAAGTGAGTTTCAGTTAAACTGGAGGAATTAATACGTCAGTTACTTCCACATAAGATGCAGCCAACATTTGAAGCTCCCATACAGTGTTATGCATGAAGAAGGCCCTTAATCAGCAATTGGTTAAACAGTTTATTTTGATAGTGCTAAAAATAAATGTATAAGCTATATCGAGCTCAAGTGATCCAGGACTAACGGAAGGCTTAGGCTTTTCTATAGATTAAGTGCAGTTAGCAACCAATCACTGAGCACTCCAAACAACTGTTCAGCATATTAATATGTATATTTCTGCTGCCTTTCTCATTGGTTCTTTGTGCCTTTATACTGCTGGGACCTTTCCCCTGTTTTTCTCTCTATTCCTAATGTTTCAGATGGTTTCTTAAACTATTTTTATATATACATTTAAAACAAAACCTTACACTGAATTCTTGCCTTATATCCAAACTTAATAGTTTGAATATTCACTTATGGCTGAAACAGGAAATTGTATCTTAGGTAAAATGATAAAAATTGAATTTGCAATAAATATTCCTAACTTCAAATTGACTTGAATAAGGAATTTTTAAAAAGATGTATTAACATCACAAGTAATTTCTTGTTTTAGCACTAAGCTTTGCATCAACGAATCTTCACCTTTTCATTGATAAATTATTTCATCTGCTGCAGTGGTGGCCAGATGAAAGTGAATTATCATTATTTCAGAAGGCCTAACAAATTGTGATTTATTTCAGAATGATTATGCAAAGGGACTCATCAAGTTGATTTCCTTCTGGTTTTGATAATTTATTTAGTAAAATAGCACTAATTATCTGAAGCGTATCAGGAAGTCAAGAGTAGTAGCTAGGTCTAAAAAAGATTTCATGATCTGAAAAAAAATTAAACATTAAGTGAATTTTACCTCCTGTATCACCTTTTATTAATCATCTTTTCCTCTATTTTGTGATCGGATTTGCTTACTTTTTTTCTTAGCTTCTTCCTTTTTAATATCATTTTCCTATTGAAAATCCCAATTATTTTTCTACAAGAACATGAACATCTGTTTCCTTTCAACCTGAGATGAAAAGTTTATATCAGCAGACAACAGATGCTAAGCATTAAAAGGAATGCTTAGGTAGGGTAAGAAATGGTAGGCTAATGTCTGTAGCTTTGAAACATTCTTGTTTTGTCAGAGTCTGAGTACATCTAAAAGCCTTTACCACCTAAGATTATTTGTTTAAATTTTAGGGTCTATAAACCCCAGAAACAAAGTTGTATGTATCATATATTGCACACTTATAAATGGGTTTTCCTTTATAAATGGTTTCACACACAAATGTATATATACACACCCCACTTCTGTAATAATAGGCATGTCTCTAAGTGCCTCTTAAATTCTTCTATTATATAAAAATTCAAACATAGAAAGGTAGAAAGAAGAGTATAATGAAGCCTCACATCCTCAGTGTTTCTTCAACCCCACACCTCCCACCACACACAATGGATTATTTAGAAACCAATCCCAGACATCCTATCATTTAAGCATTTTTTTTTTCACTACAACATTCAGGGAGAGAAAAAGTACACAGTGCAAAAATCGTGAAATTTAGATACTCCATTAGGAACATGATAAACCTACTTTGTAAATTGATTTTCCAGCCACTCTACTACAACAGTCCTTTGCTTGATATAGTAAGCCTGCTCATTATTCCTTAAACATGCAAATTCCTAATTCTGTGAGGATGTTTTCCATGCTTTTGTCTCTTTGGGAGCCTGTTCTCTATTGTCAGTCTAATTGTGCCCTTTCTTAGTCCTTGCTTTCTCCTTGAAGCTTTTCTTGACTTTTCTTTATGAAAACAGCATTTTTTTTGCCAGTATGGCTCAGTTGCTACTTAATACATGCTACAAAGAATTGCTAGTTACTTTTTGAATGTATATCCTGTTCTAACTTGCTTATAACTGTTGTATGCCTCAGTTGTCTCATATATAAAATACAGGTATTAATAACATCTAACTCAAATATATGAGGATAAACAAAATAATCCCAACAAGCCTCCAGTGAATATCAGTTATTGTCATTAGCTATAGACTCCTAGAGGGAAGGAATCCTGCTATGTACTTTTTTAATCCTGTGTCTAGCCTCCTGCTCCCGAGAAAGAGTAGATAATAAATGTGTTTAGTTATGTTGACTAAAAAGAAATCTGTACTTTGTATTTCATGAGGTTGTTATCAAATACTGTATCAATATACTCACATACATGTTCAGAATATCTTTGAAAGATAAACATTGTGAAATACTGTCTTTTCTATATAGAATGTACCTTTAGAGTTCATTTATTGGTTTTTTTCAAGTTATAAAATTGGCATCACTTACTCTCATAAATGTAAAATTAAAATCCAGTTCAATAAGAAACCAAGACATACTAAAATATATCCTTTGTATATCCATGAAGAAGTGATTTGCATACAAACTAACTATTTAAATAGTAATTACAAATAAATTTTATATTTTCAGACCATAAAAATAACATTTAGGAAATCTGAGAAATCCAAAAGAGTTAAGAATTGGGCTAAAAACTTTCCAAAGATAATCAGTGCTTTCTTCCTTCTTGTTTACATAAAGGTTTACACAGCTGAAGATATGTTGATTATGAAATTTTGTGTGCTGTTCTCCCCACTGCTTAGAATTGTACGAAGGCATTTTTTTTGCCTTTAAGAATATTGATGAATGGCATGTGTAATTTCTTAATATTTTGAATAGTTTATAAATATTTATCATAAAAATATATAACAGGTTAAAAAATATTGAGTTTCTGACAAGGCTAGTTCTTGTTTTAAGATTCTCTTGGCTGTTACTGCTTATTTCTTTTTTCATATGAACTTCAAAATCAGTTGTGTATTTCAAAAATAATTGGTTGGTATTAAGTCAAATTTAAATTTATAGATTAGCTTTATAATTTTGCTTTCCAATATAAGAACATGGTATCCCACTCCATTCTACTTTAAGGTTTTTCAGTACATTTAAATGTTTAGTCAGTTTTGTTCTTTAATATCAGTGCTGCGTTTCTTGTTAAGCTTATTCTTAGATACATCAGCTTTTTGTTCTAGTTGCTACTGTAAATAGAAACATTTTTTCCATTATGTCTTTCAGGCGGTTGGTAATGTCATTCTGAACGCTGTTGATTTAAATTATTTTACTTATGCACCCAGCCAGCCACCTTACTCAATTCCCTTATTGTGTGTGATTGTTTTTCACTAGATTCTTTTGGGCTTTTCAGGGAGCACTTAACAATTGTTTCTTTGAAAGTAACAGTTTTGCCTTTCTCAAAACATTTTGCAACTCTTTTTTTTTTTTTTTTTTAAGATTTTATTTATTTATTTGACAGACAGAGACCACAAGTAGGCAGAGAGAGTGGAGGAAGCAGGCTCCCCGCTGAGCAGAGAGCCCTATCCCAGGGTCCTGGGATCATGACCTGAGCCGAAGGCAGAGACTTTAACCCACTGAGCCACCCAGGCACCCCACATTTTGCAGCTCTTACTCTTCGTCTAACTTCTGACACCATAGGAGGGCCTTCTGAGTTTACTAAATAAGCATATTGCTAGGTACTGTGTGAGATCGATACATTTTATCTACCTTTGTAATGGAAGTATTATTCTTATATTACTATATATAGTGATATTCCTGCACTTTTAAAAAATTGTTTTAGTTTTTAAGCCATTACTTCTGGTCTCCTGTGTGATAGGTACACAGTCAGATACCTGATGAGATGTTGTCTACTTTCAGGGATGAGCATTATAAAATGTTTAACAGTTCCTGTGAGAACAGAAAGGAGAGTTCTGTATGAAAAAAGGAAAGGGGGAGGCCAGTGGGTTCAAGGAGACTTCCTGGGAAAGATAATGCTTCAACTGAATTTTGAATAGACTGAGCCCACCTCAGTTTTCCTTTACTGGAAAACGGATTTCCTGGGATACCTGTGTTAAACTTGTTAAGTAAGTTTTAAAGAATGAACAGTAAATGAGCAAGTGGTTTTCCTTCACCAAAATCTAATAGCTTAGTTTAGTCAATGCATGGAACACGATTGCTTAAATTTAAAGCATTCTTATCATAACAATTGCAGAATTGAAAGAAAGTTTAGCCAACATTTAGTCTTATATACCCACTCTCCACCCAGTTTACAAATGTGAAAGAGAGACTGAGGTTAACCGTTCAGAGCCAAACTCAGAGCTTCTAAACTCTGTGCCCTGCCTAGTAGTCTGGGCTCCTAAAACATCTGTATTAATTACATATTGATATAGTTTTGGATCCATGACATTTTCGGTAGTGTTTTCAAGTTCTCACATTTAGAATTTTTATTACATCTTCTGCATTCCTTAGCCCAAAGAATGGAGAGGGAAGTACACTCTCAGAATATTTTATGATTTGGGGTTTTAAGTGTTCACAGACATGCCATTCTGTTTGTCTTTGAGAAAAACAAAAGTTTAATTCTTAATATGGAATTGTCTGGCATTTTTTACCTATGCTCTTTTTCTTGTGATAATAATTTTTTTCTTTTTCTCTTTTTAGTCTGCCATTTTCAATTTTCAGAGTCTGTTGACAGTAATCCTGCTGCTTATATGTACCTGTGCTTACATCCGATCCTTGGCACCCAGCCTCCTGGACAGAAATAAAACTGGGTATGTTACTAATGATACTTAACCACCCAAATTAGGTCCTATAGACATTGAGGGTAAATTACCATAAAGGTCATTAAATAATTTAGTTCCTATATATAACTTCATTTTGTAACAGCTTTCTACATTATTTTCTCTGTTTTTAATAAATAAAAAGACAAATATCAGAAGTGACCTGAAATGTGTCTATAAAAAGTACACTTAAAAAGATATTACAGGGTTTTTTTCATCTGGAATTAGAAATACAATTTAGCACTTTCAAAGATCGTATTTGGCCTTAACTTTTTATGCAATAATCAGTAAAGCTGGTTATTTAAAAAAAAAAAACAAAAACAAAAACAAACAAACAAAAAAAACAAGTTGGTTATCATGTTTTTGAAGCATAAAACAGTTGGCAAGCACTGTGTCCATAAAAAAATATGATGTAGACATTTCCCTCTCCAGTCTAACACTGTTCGAATCATATAGGTTCCCTATTAGCATCAGAAAGCAAACATCTTCAGGGAAATATATTTAGCTAACTTTGTAATAGTAAAAATTAAGTCTTGAGCTTGACACATCTCTTGTATTATATGTTCACACCCTGAAAAAAATTGAGCTCAAATATAATACCACAAAGAATTGAAATTTTAAAGTGCCATCTTTATAATACAAAAGTACATGTTGAATTCAACCAAAAGGAAAAGTATATTAAAAACCAGAGACTAGGGCACCTGGGTGGTTCAGTGGGTTGGGCCTCTGCCTTTGGCTCAGGTCATGGCCTCGGGGTCCTGGGGTCGAGCCCCACATCGGGCTCTCTGCTCAGCAGGGAGCCTGCTTCCTCCTCTCTCTCTGCCTGCCTCTCTGCCTACTTGTGATCTCTTTGTCAAATAAATAAATAAATTTTTAAAAAAAAGCAAACCAGAGACTATGTGATGAAAGCTATGTAAATTTTCTTTGCCTTGAGTATTTATTAATTTCTAAGAGAAATCGTCTTAATCCTTCCTTAATAAAAGCCTATACCTACTTAATCATTTTAAGAAACAAAAGAATGAAAGAATATACTTCACATAGGAATAGTTATCTCCAGCACCTGTATTGGGCCAAATTAGGATCCTGCAAGGTCAAATTCTGTTTTTCAACTAATAAAAATCTGCAAGAGGCAAGGTGATAGCTATGAGAGTAATAATTTCAGCTTTTTCCTTCACCTTCATTCTATCTTTGAGGACATAATTAGCATTTATTCAGACATTGTGTCATCTAAATTATTTAGCTTTTGTTACCATTTCTTCCTTGTTATTTCCTAGGGTTGTTGAAATATATATAAAGGCATAAATAGAACCTCTAACCAGTTTCAAATATTAAAAATCCCTAATCCTGTTCTAATATACTGATCATCTGTCTCTGTTAGCCTGAGGGATTTTATTCAAACTGCTGATGTTATTTGTCCAACAGTTTTTGTGACAATGCCCTTCTTCCTTTGTAGACGTTGACTTTTCATCACGTTTTTTTTCTCTGAAGTCCTCTTGCACTTAGTCTTCACTTACTATGTCCATTTTTTAAAATCAGATGAAATTACATAGTATTTTGTTCCTTTGTTGAAGTTCCTTAATCTTACTTGTTGCTTAGTTGTGCATGAAGCCTTTCCATGCAACTAAATGGTTTTATTCTTTCCCTTCTGCAACCCCTATTGACTTAAAGTATATGGTAGAAACCAGTAAACATCCTCATTGATGTTTGGCTTGGTATTGTAATATAATACGTAACTACCTAATAAGATATTTAAGTGTTTATTTCATTATAAAAACAATCACGTTAATGGAATAGAATATCGATGCTTTGCTGCTGCTATTACGGATAAAGTAGGTTGCATGTGGAAAAGTCTGCTCCTCATTCTTTGGGGAGCAGGAATACATCCATTACATGCTACATTAAAAAAGGAGTTCTCAGGGCTGCCAACCTTACAGTAGAGGTTGAGTAGTAGTATATTTCTCCTACATATAAGACCAAAGAACTAGCATGCCTACTTCTGTACTTTGAAGCATGTGCTCATATAGTCAGCTGCTTGAAGGCTTTTTTTAAAAACTTTGCTTCTATTTATATAAATGTTAGGCCCCATTTTGACTCGTACATTAGGAATATTTTCTCTGGGAGCAATTCTTAGTGGGTCATTGTCCTTTTATAGTATATTTTCTTTTGAGACTCATAATAAACTGTCCTTTCATTATAGTGAATATCCCATGTTTAAGTAGAGATGTGTATGCTAACTGGACAGTAGAGTTTCACTCTTGAAAATAACAATTTTTTTGCTGCTTCAAATAATACAGAACTAAAATCAGCAATAAATTATTGCTACTTTGCCTCATTTCCTGTTATCATAGACTTGATTAGCTTTATCAGCATATATACTTACTGGCTTATAGCCATAGAAACCAAGCAGCATAATTGTATTGGTTTTTCCTAACTAATAAAGTTCCTGTGTTCTAATAAATAGCATTTGGGGCACCTGGGTGGCTCAGTTGGTTAAGTGGCTGACTTCAACTCAGGTCATGATCCCAGGATCCTGGGATTGTCGCTGACTTCGACTCAGGTCATGATCCTAGGATCCTAGGATAGAGCCTCCATGTCTGGCCTCCCTGTTCAGCGGCAGAGAACCTGCTTCTGCCTCTGCCTGCCACTCTGCCTACTTGTGCATTCACATGCACTTTCTCTCTCCAATAAATAAATAAATAAATATCTTTGATAAATAGCATTTTGCATATTACAGAAATATGTCTAGGTAGAGAAATATAAGGGAAAGGCCTAAGTAGTACTAATAAATCTCTAAGTTGCTTGAGTTAGGGAATTTTTTTTTTTATTTATATAGTTTTTAGTATAGGTGTTGTAACAATTCCCTAATGATGCTTTGAGTTATTTCTAGGTTATCAAACCTGAACTGATCCTGATTGTGATCTTATAGTTTTAGATTATGTTCTGTGGGACTCTGAGCTTCTCATGGAGGAGCTTCAGGTGTCCTGCCACTGGGTCCCTCATCCACAGCTTTAAATCTATGGGCATGTTATACTCAATAGATTTTTAGAATCAAGGAACCATGGCATTGCAAATGACTAACTGATTGTCTTCAGTTTTTTTGATGATATGTAAGCCAATTTTAAGTGACATCTAAAGTTACTATCACGTGTGCCTTTATATATATATTTTTAAGATTTTATTTATTTATTTGACAGATCACAAGTAGGTGGAGAGGGGGGCAAAGAGAAGGGGGAAGCAGGCTCCCTGCTGAGCAGAGCGCCCTATGTGGGGCTTGATTCCAGGACCCTGAGATCATGACCTGAGCTGAAGGCAGAGGCTTAACCCACTGAGTTAAGACAGTGGGTTAACACAGTGTTAACCCAGCCCATTAGTTACTATTCTGAAGAATTTCTTTGCAATAATGAAATCAATCCTTATAAAAAGCCTATGAGGGTGAGTTTCTATTGAGAAAATTTGCTTACAGTTATGTAGCCAATTAAGTAGGATTAAACTTGGGCACAGTCTGGGCCTTATATTTTCTTATATTATTTTCAAAAATATCTTTGATCTTTGTCCTTTTATTCCTATAGTAAAATTGTTGCACCTGTCAGAATATCCATCCTTCAAAATGAACTTCTATTTTTGCCCATTTCATTGCAACTGAACCATGAGACTTTTTGATTTGAGGTCAGGAAGTTATATTTCAAAGGAGGAATATATATAGAACTTAATTGAACCAGTAATTTCTTTCCTTCTTAACCACTCATACGTAATTATTTATCAGCCAGCCATCTCTTAGGGCCTCCCCCCAAAAAAAGCATAACCTAAATTTCCCTGGAATTTACATATTTCAGTTTTGTTACTACACCACTCCTAACCTACTGCAATAATTACTACTAATTTATCTTGATTTGTAGCTATGTATAACACCATTCATAATTCTCCTCTTTTGTCAGAGCAACAAAATAGTTGTCTACAATGTTTTCATATCTTTTAGCTATCTCAGTTACTCAGTTGATTTTGTTTTAAATCTTCTACTTTTTATACATGCTAAATAAGTGATATATGCATATAATTTGTATTTAATTCATAGTATATTCATGCAAAGAATGGTGATGAACACTTCATTCTAATTCTTATTTTCAGAATGTATGTGTTTTAAATGTCATATTTAGTTAACTCATACACAGACTACCTTAAACTAGGATTTTGTACTTAAATTGAAAACATAGGCACCTATTTTTATATCCTTCCTTATTGAGTGACATAGTTATGTAAATGCTATCACTGGAGTTCATGGTTATAAATCCTTTAAATATAGAACTACATTCTATAAAAAGTAATTTTTATAAAAAATTACTTTCTATAAAAAGTTTTATTTTTTAATGGCAAAAACACCCAAATCAACTGTGTTCATTTACCATTTTCTCAAAATTAATGTTTATGTAAATTGGCATATATATTTTCTACTTTTGAGTCAACTTGAAGTTGACTGAGTCAGTTCTGCAGTAAAAAAACACTGTGCACATTTTTGCTGCACGTATTAATTTACTGTGCGTTTAACCTAGGATACGACATATATTCCAGTTTGTAACAGTTTATATACACTGACATTTGATAAGCAAGTGTGTCCTACTTTACTACATAAATGGTGGTTCAATACCAAATTTCAGTTTTGAAGTATCAAAAGGTAAAAATGCCAGTTTGTATTGAATGCTCTGTAGGTTACTGAGAAAATGATTAACCTTTCTCACTAATTAATAGCTACTATTTCCTTTTTTATTACATGCAGATTGTTGGGTATATTTTGGAAATGCGCCAGAATTGGTAAGTGTCTGTTATAATCGCCACATCTTCAGCTGTAAATTGTTGGGCAGTTTACTTATGCCATATTCACAGAAGGCAGACATCTGTTTTAAAACCGCAGGCTTCCCAATTTTGAGCAGTTTTGCAAAAGTTTGTCAAATTCCCCCACACTCTTATCCTTATGCTATTTAATACTAGACATGGTAGATACCACATAAGACTTAATTAGCAGGAAGATGGAAACTACAAGAAAAATCTAATTCAAATATCAAATGCTATGCATTCCTAGTGTTGATATTTTAGACAAACATGTACAGTTTATAAGAATGCACACATTCTTATAGAGCATGCTGCTCTGTATAACAGGTACTATTTTGATAAAAAGGATGAATTTTCCATCTAATGGAAGGCCCGCTAAGCAGTCGTCTAAAATTAATCACTTTATTCCCCTATGCTAAGTCCAAGAATGTTATTTGTTGCTTTTGGAAAGCATTCACTGTTTCACCTGTCAAACTCCTGTGATCATAACTGAATTTTGTTCTAATTGATTAAAGTTAAATATGATTATATTCTAATTTCTCATAGTAAAATTAGTAGTATCATTGTATGTTTTTGTTCAAATAATAATATACTCTTAGCCCATCCCTATATGTATATAACATTTAGCAGAGTGCCTAGTTCATAGTAGAGACTGAAATGATTGACAAGTGAATGAATTAAAATGTACTTACTGATGTAATCCACCAGTGTTCTTATAATAGACTTTACCCTTTTTAACATAGCTAGGTCCCCCCCCCCCCCAAAAAAAAAAAGGCATTACAGAGCAATTTGTGATTGTTCCACTTGGACAGAACAAAATGGATATTTCTCCTCTTTGGAATTATTTACATGACCCCCTGAAAAAAAGCTAGGTTTTAGTACTCTTCCAATATTTAATTTGTATGTTACTATTTTCTTTTATAAAGATAAGACTTCCATAATAAAAAAAAAAAAAAGTTGCTGTATTTGACAGTATAATTAGTCTGATAACAACCTGAATTACCCCAGTGGATCACTTTAAATAGGGGGAATTTAGGAGTCATGTCCCTTAGATAAAATGTGTTCCATCCAGAGTATTATGTTTTCGTTTGGATTCATTTATCATAGATGTGGAAGATTTAGAAGATGGTCCATAACAGGAAACAAAATTGATTAAACATTGAGAACTACAAACTAAGATTTTGTAACATTTTAGAAATACATTGTTAGCCACAGATATAAATAATTATGAGAGAGCAAGTTTTCTTCCTTTGAGCTTTTAATACTAGGCAAGACCCATTAACAGTGAAGTTGTAAGCTTCACACAAATTACATAGAAGTCCTTTCAGAATATGTTACGATTAGATCACAAGATTCGTTGGTCTTTCAGGTGTCTTACTATAGAAAATGACAGTGTACTATAAATAGTTTCAGTGAAGGCCCTCATCTTAATGTATTGATTATTGAAACAGACATCTTCTTGAGAATTCACTGTGCTTTTAACATGTTAAACTGTCCTTCCTCAATGTTCTTTGGACTTATTATCTCTTAGGGTGACTGACATGTGAATCTTTCTTTTGTAGAAAAGATCATTGACTTTAGATAGGTAAAGCACCAGGGATAGCCTAGATAAGTTGTTATCAATCAGGACATTTTAATGGTGTCTGGAGACATTTTTGGTTGTCACCACTAGAGTTGGGGGGACATATACTGAGTACAGATCATGGATGTTGCTAAACATATTAAAGTGCACAGAATAGCTCTTCACATAGAATGAGCCCAACATGTCAGTAGTGCCAAAGTTGAGAGGGCTCAGCCTAGATTTACAGAGATCTGTGGTACAGACTTAACTGACATCCAGTCATTCTCAACAGCTGCAAAGCCTAAAATAACAGTAGAAATCTTAATCACCTTAAAAATAACTAAGAAGGAAGAAGAGATCAAGAGACAGAAGAGCACCCTTGATGGCTAATTCTGATAGCTAGTAGTAAATGTAAATATGTGTAAAGCAAACTGTTTCAAAGCCAAGTCACCAAAGAAAATGAAATAATATTGTCAAGGAACAGAGTGCAAAGAATACCTCAAGTAAACTACAAAACGAGAACATAATGGAAGAATAGGACAGTTCAAATACAGTAAAATTCTCTGGATCAGAGGAATACTGAATATTCACTGGTAAAAATATAAGAAGTCTAGAGTTAGGAGATTGAGCTTTCATCTTACTATTATGAAGTTGCTAATTCACAAATAAAATATTTAAATTAAGGGATTTTAAGTTAAATGTGAAGGTATTTTAAATCCATTTTGTGTAATAAAATAGAGAAGTGTATACAGCTTCATTCAGTAGCCAACCCAGGTGACCCTTTTCACAATTGTTACTTAAAAGTATAGCTGAAAGTTTAAGGCATCTAGTCTGTAGCTCTCTTAATGGTTTCCTGTGATATCATCTATTTTGATGTCTAATTATAAATTGTGCCTTTCTTTTTGCTTGGTCAGTTACTATTTTCATTTTTTCTCTTGACTGTATGAGTGTCATACGTTAAATGGTTCGGTTAAAGTGTTCGTTCATGCTAGTTATGTGAAAGCAGTAGCTTTTCATTTTGGCACAATGGCCCCAAAAACGTTGATGCTGATAGGCAGACTTTCCCAGCCACATGCTCCTCTCTTATCTTGACACAGAATATATCCACCAAGAAAGGATACAATTTTAATAGGAAAAGGTCCAGCCAAATCATCTTATCATGTTACACATCACGTTACAGCAACTGTTTCACATTCACTTAAACAGACCTAAGACCAGACAAGAAGTAACATTCTTACCCAAGTTCAACCGAAGATGTTTAGTTCTACCACATGGCAGTCTCTTTCAAGAAAATAAAAAACAGGAAAATGAAACCCATGTGTAAATTATAGCATTCTAAGTTGGAAGATGAGGAAAAGAAGAACTTCCTCAAAACTTAATATCCAACAGATGGAGAGGGCAATATTAATTTTTTCTTTTAGGTGTTTAATAAGACGATATTGGACAATTAGAGTATCTAGCCCTAATTAGAGTGACTGGCTTGCTTATGAAATCCACCTGAAAATTATGTCTGAATAAGGTTTGGTTTTGTTTGATAACTTGCCCAAAAAATTAACATCAGTTAAAAATGATGACCCAGGTTATTTTTTAGTTTAAATTGTTTTGTTTTGTTTTTTTTCCTCTTGAGATAGCAGCATTGTGAAAATGCTGTTGTCTCACTTTTTAAATTTTCCTTTAGCTAGAAAGCAGCCCAATGTCTATGGACAGAAAAATACTTTCAGAAAAACAGTGAATGTTTCTTCTACTTATATGTGTATATCTTCTGTGAATATTGTTACTGAGCAGACACAAAGGTAAAATTAGTAACAACATAACTGTGTGAGCTCTTTGAGAGGAAGCTCTGAAAAGAAAAAATGACCTTGAGGATTTTAGTTGATGAGGATGGTCAAGATTGACATTTTCCAGCGGTAATTAAACTTGCCAAATAAAACAGTCCTTGCTGAAGGAATTTAGTTACTAGAGGGGAACTAATTTTATTTTATTTTATTTTAAGATTTTATTTGAGAGAGACAGAGATAGCGAGAGAGAGCACCAGTGGGGAGGAGAGGGAGAAGGAGCCTGGGGTGATCACGTGAGCTGAAGGTAGACACTTAACTAACTGAGCCACCCAGGTACCCCAAGAGAGCTAATTTTAAACATAGAAAAACAAGTGAGGGGAGTATATATAGTCTCTACTACAACACCAGGTATATGCCCATGATTATTTCTAGAAGTAGCACATCACTCCCTCTTCTTTCTTCCTTTCTCATGTACCCTCAAAATAGCATAAGTGACTGGTGCTTTGTGGAACTCTGCAGCCCTTCAATAAATGACAAGCAAGAAAGAACAAAATGAGTTTGGGATAACTCAAAATCACAGGGTCACTGTTTGTAAGACAGCTTCACAAGCCAACTCCATTCTACTTCAGGCAAAGGAAAATCTCCAAATAAAAACAACTTTTAAACACATGTGAAAATTGACTCATAAAAGTGGCTGTTTTGAGTTCTACATTTCTAGCCCAAGAGTAATCAAAGTTTCTCTTTAAACTGCAGTTAGTTAACATACAGTGTAATACTAGTTTCAGATATACAATATAGTGATTACAATACTTCCATGTATCACGAAATGCTCATCAGGACAAATACACTCTTTAATCCCCACCACCTATTTCACCCATTCCCCCCCACCCACCTTCCCTCTGGTAACTATCACTTTGTTCTCTCTATAGTTAAGAGTCTCTTTCTTGAGGCATCTGGGTGGCTCAGTCGGTTAAATGACTGCCTTCGGCTCAGGTCATGATCTTAGGGTCCTGGGATCGAGCCCTGCATCGGGCTTCCTGCTCAGTGGGAAGCCTGCTTCTGCCTCTCCCACTCCCCTTGCTTGTGTTCCCTCTCACCCTGTGTCTTTCTCTGTCAAGTAAATTTTTTTTTTAAAAAATCAGCATAATTTAGCTCATTCTGTATTGTACTTGCTTTTATGCTGCAGCCACTGCTTGTCTGGCCCATCTCCCCAAATATATGGGCCCCCTAGCTAAGAACTTTATCTTGAGCCTCATGTACCCCTCACCCCTCTCCCGTAGTAACCTTATCATATCCATGATAACTTAAATTCAGTTAACCAACATAAACATCTCCCCTTTTTTTTAATAGGTGAACGGAAGAGTCCTTACGTTGCAGTATGCTGTATAGTGATGGCCTTCAGCATTCTCTTCATACAGTAGCTTGGAAGAATATCAGAATTTAATTGCCATCAGATTTCAGTATGGGAAAGGACTTATTTACAGAAAATAATGGAATGAATGGTTAACCCTTTTATCTCTGAACATTGAATGAGATAAATTTCCAGCTGCTGTTCTCTATTTTTATTATTGGACCAATGTTCTATATAAATAGGATGTAACCATTTAATACTCAAAGAGTTTAATATGTCTGTAACAATCAACCTCAGTACTGTCACTACAATATAACATTCTGCAAATGTTATTCTGTTATGTCAGATACCAGTTTTTCATGAGGTATCTCTAAGGCGCATAATAGGAAACAAAATTGGTAAATGACCTAAGTTTCTTTCACTGTGATTTGGGAATGATAAATCCTTATAGAATGAGACATTTTTCTGGACTAGCTTTTTTATTGGGGAAAATGTTCAATTTGTGTTGGTAAGGATTGCATTCATATTTAATAATGCTTGCTTTTTCCTCTGGTCACACCAGAGCATTAACAGAGTACCTCGAAGCAAACTCGCTAGTGTATCACAGGTGTCTCAGCTATTTAAAACAAGCTATGCAGTTCTTAAGGAGGAAGATAAATGAGATCAGACTTAAGAGTAGTACTGGGAAGATGTTCATATTTAGCATAAAAGAGTTTAGAATAACTGACTGGTATAGTAGCCTCTGAAAATTTGACCGGCTGTCATTCTCTAAGACTGCGTACTTAGAGTGAAAATAGCAAAATAGAACAATTACAGAATGATAATCCTGTTTGTGTTTTTCATTCTTTTTAGTGTCAGGTCTCCACTTACTTTAATTGCCCCAAAACACAAACTGTATTTTGTGTGTTTTTAAATACAGCACTTTAATGTGTCTAGTTTACTTTTTATATGTCAACTTGAACGAGAATCTTCTGAATAACTCAGTAGGTGATGATAAACAGTTTTCAGATCTGTTATCCATGTAGCTTATCATAAGTGTCTTTGGGTTTTGATAACAAAGAAATAACTTCAACAGTTTCCATGAAAGCAAGAGAAACATTTGGAATATGACTAAAAAATTTTGCAGTAGAGCGTTATTAAAAGTTCAGTTAACATTTTTTTCAGTTTCAGCTGAAATTCAAGCTAAAAGGAACATAAACATCTTAGCTAAAAATTGCCCATTGTAGGTAATACTAGTTAGATATTGTCCTCAGCTATTAATTCCTTTTCTTTTTTTAAGAAAACTATTTAGAGTTATTTGAAAATGAGGCTGCCAGTAGCTTTTTCTGTAGAAACAACGTTTGGAACTAAAAGCCATCTATTTTTAAAGACCACTTTAAAGTACTTGAAAAGAATTCTAGGAAACATAAGAAAAGCTTGTTAAGCATTGCTTGCTTTTTTCACAAAAGATAAAAGCTGCTATAGGCTATCAATATAATTGTTTATTTTACATTTTTGGCATATCTCTCTGGCCAAAATTTACATATTTTGCTTTAGAGAGGGAATCAGGTTATGATCATTGTGCCTACTCTGAACTGTCTCTTGGGCTTTGCATTAGGTCAAGAATTTTCAGGGTATCCTAAAAATAGGACTCTTATCAGCATATACATGCAGAGTAAGTCACCTTTCTGGGTCTGGTTTCTGAGCCCATCTGTTGTCCCACTCTCCTGCCAACTAGGCTTTCCGAAAGCTATGTCAACTAATCTTTTATATGCTAGCACAAATCTAGTATGAATAAAGGCAAGAATATTCTAGATAATCAGTTCTAGGGCATTTCTTTAAATTTGGCATTTTGGAGAAGCCTAGAGGAAGAAATAATTTCTTTGAAAAATCTGTGGTAACGTACAAAAAATTTTGCTGTGTGTAGATGCTCAACAGAGTGGGAGGCAGCTCATTTCTGACCCCAGACACTGTGACCTTTTGGGACACAGAGAAAAGGATTCTATGATTCTGTGAAGAAAAGCAATTAGCATTTTCTTTAATGTAGTTTTTTCAACGAGCTACCACTGAATCCTATTCTCGAACCCAAAAGGCAGCGTAGGTAGTTTTAGGCCCACAGAATATTCAGATACTCCTGTTGTGGTCTTGGTGGGGTGGTAGGATGCAGAAGAGAATTAAGGATCAATTTAGCATCAGATGGACTGTCTCTGTCACAGAGACTTACTGCAGGGCTGGAAGGGATGGGTGGCGGGCACTGAAGTCCACAGCTTACCAAGGTTTGAATACTCTGCGTAACCTCTTTCCTGGCTCCAGAATTTTTTTATTCCATCTCTCCTGGAAATTGTTCGGTGCTGATATTTTAGTTCCTGAATGGGCTCAGCTGTGTCCATGGCAGGAACTGGTCTTCTTTTGGGGCAGTCTTAAAAGATGGTCAGTCAAAAAGCCATTTAGTCTGTTGAATTCCCTGCATGTCTTAAAAAAAAAAATCTGGAATCAAATCCAGTGTCTTGTAAATGCCTGTGCTTCTATGCTAGGCATTTTCCATGTTCAAATGCAAAATAGCCCCTTCATACTGGGAAGAATAGTAATAGGTAATTTGTAACAGATTCCTTCACCCTAGTAATAGGCAGATCAGTCTCATTTTATCTTAGGACCTAGAAGAGGTCAGAATGAAGTGACAAAGCAAAAAATGAACATTCTCTCCCTAGTTTTGTGGGAAAGACCTAGCATTTTGTAAATGGAATTTATACATTTGACCATTCTTTCAAGAAGCATTTATGGAGTACATGTAGTACTTTAGCACTGAAGACAGAAAAGCAAGTGCATAACTTCTGTCCTCTAGTAGTTCACAGTGCAGTAAATGAGAGAGATGAAATTACTTATACAAACTGCAATGTGATAGTGCTTATTACTGAAATAATGCTGGGATTCTAGAAGAAAATAAGGGTGACACCTTAGAGGTAAGAATTTCCTGCCAGAGAAGCAGTGCTTAAGCTGAATTTAAGAGCAGTATGCAAAAGCACCAGTGGTATATTATGAACTATAAGCATCTAGCTTGTTGTGCCACTTGGGGAGTATCAAGACAATAAGCCTAAAAAGGTGAACTGAGGCTGGATCCTAGAGGGTCTTGTATTTTTTCTCACTACTATCACCTACCTCAAAATTGAAGTTAAGTGTATGTTCCCTCCTGCCTGACAAAAAGACTTGGGGGAAAAAAATCTTACGTGTATGTGTAAACAAAGTTAAATATATCCATGCAAACCTTAATTTGGACCAGGAATACAATAGTATACTCTCCGGAGACTCACCTGAGTAGTCTGTAAAGGCGAGGTAACATTAGTTCTGTCACGTATTTTCAGCAACTCTCAAAAGCTTATACTCGTCACTGCCTAAAGCAGCCATGATTCCTAACGCACACATCCGCACAAGAGGCGGAGGGGGTTGCACTGTGTACATTTTCTGGGTGCAAAGGAAAGATTTCTAGGAAGCAAGGACCTGCACTCTCTTCAAAGTCTTTGGGAAGTTACTGGATCATAGGAAGCTGAAAGGAATTGAAGATTCTTAGGGACCGCTTTGAACTATCTCTGGTGTTAAGTAAACAGTAGATGTTCAATATCAAAGTGAGTAATAGCAGCATTGTGAATACGACAGCCTCGTCAGTCTAAATCAGCAAGTTACTACTGGCTTCCAAACATAGCTTCATAATTATGTCATGCATACACTGCCTTCCATGGTTTCTTTTACTTCACCCTAAATCAGTACCAAAATAATTCGAAATGCAACTCTGGCATCAAAAAAGGGGGAAGGTGGAAATCTATTTCCTGTGATTTTAAGACAACAGAATCATCCTGTGTTGTGTAATAAAAATCAAAACAAACTCTCAAGAGCCTCCCAATTTTGTCTTACTGTCAGATGAGTGAGAACAGTTTCTTAAGAGGTTAAAAATTGAAATTGGCACCTTTTGAATAAGATGGGGAAAGAGAAATGTTTCTGTTAATTTTACCTGTATTTTAATTCATGGCTGGTCAAGATTCTGGGGGAATTTTTTTTTATGTTGTTTTGCATCTTAAAGCTGTTCTATTATATTGCCATTTCTCTGAGTGAACCTTCAAGAGCCTAAATGACTTGCTTCAGATATGAAGTCATTAATTCACACACCCCCACACACAGTAGAAATTGGATTCTGAATGAAAGTGACAGTATTAATATTTGACAGTACTTTAACCTTGTCTTCCACTAAGAGTCTTAAAATACCCAAAACATTCAGTCCAAAATCTGTGAGCAGTGTCCATCAGTTATTCAGACAATTTACACCATTTATTAGGAGATATGATAAAATTTATATAACAATGTGCCTTGCTTTGCACAGCATGGTCTTTCTACAATTACCTTTCCAGCAGTGAACTGACATAGATTAAATTTTTGTTACACCTGTAACTAGAAAGGATGTATTTAACCAAATGAATTGGAACAACTATATTTTTTAGTTGAACTTTGAACTCAAAAAGCATTTCAGGGAGCACCTGGGTGGCTCAGTGGGTTGAGGCCTTTACCTTCATCTCAGGTCGTGGTCTCAAGGTCCTGGGATCAAGCCCCGCATCGGGCTCTCTGCTTGGCAGGGAGCCTGCTTCCTTCCCTCTCACTCTGCCTGCCTCTCTGCCTACTTGTGATCTGTCTGTCTGTCAAATAAATAAATAAATAATCTTTAAAAAAAAAAAAAAAAAGCATTTCAGGTATGAATAGAAAACACTATCTCAGTTATTTCCTTCAGTGTATACCGTAAACCTCCCTCACTACTCCATAACTGCCAGTTAATCTGAGACGTTATGGAGAAAAATCCCTAAATTTCTGATTCCTAACTCAGGTCAAAACAATTCAAAATGGCTTTGCTTGAGACCACTGAATTTAACATAGTGGGAAAGCAAAATCTGTTTTCAATTCAGAGAGCTTGTATTAATTTCCTTAACCATAACAGATTTGTCTGGAAAAAACATAAATATTGGAAATAAGGGTAAATCACTTCACAGACACTATATGGAGGATGAGAACACTCAAGAACTGCAAAATACCAGGGCTTTATTTGGTAAGGGAAGTAACCTGGGAACAAATGTATAGTGATTGAGGGTGTGTAGCCAAATTGCCAAAACATGTAATTTATGAGTCATTTCAACATTTTTGATCAAGTATTATGTCTAGACTAAATGTTAGAAGAATGATGAGCAAAGGTACTGTTTAAAAAGAAGTATCGAACTGTTAGGGCATGAAGGATTTCAAGAGGGCCAGGACTGAAGAGAGTATTTCCAGTATTAAAGTGTTAAAGTGACCTTCCAGCTCAGAGTAACACAAAAAGATTTGACATTAGGAATTGAAAGTTATAGAGTGTTCTCAGTAACATTTTGTTAGGGCTCCTGAAAACCAAAAGATAGCATTTTCCTTTTTATTTAATAAGTAAATATTCACTTCCTTCTTAACTAACATGTTATCCACAATGGAAACTTTATTAATTCTTGGAAAATGATGAGAGTACTTTGACTTGTAAAATATAAGAAGTTTGCAATATGAAATTTAGAGAGCTGTAGAACACAAAATATAGGGTAATAAAGTGGGATGGGTTTTCTGAAAATTGAGTTTTATAAGTAACCTAAACCTCACTCAGATCTCTGTTAATGGGTCACATTTTTAGCTCTAAGTGAATCAAAGCCAAAATAACATATAGTGACATAATTCTAAGCCCACAAAGTAAAATTGCATTCATACTACTGGCAACTCTGTTTTTAAGTATTAACCATCACAAGCACCTTTTCAGAGAAGTGTAATTCAATCTGTTAACACTTAGAAATTGGATATAGGGAACTACTAAGATGTTTTCTGAATCCCTAGGCAATTAGTCTGACCTCCCATGAAGAACAGGAATAAGGGTAGGACTCAGGATAGCGTGTATTACCCTCAAGGAATGGAAAACTAACCCCTCTGATATTGCTACCCCCAAGTAGGGTCCTCCATCTCTCCCTCTCCATTCCTAGAAAAATCCGTTGAGAACTGGCTGTGTGCCAACTACAGTGATGGGTTTGGGGTGTATAGTGTGGAACAAGACAAATACGTCTCCTGTCCTGGAACCAAGGTTGTAGTGAAGGCCAGCTAATCAATGAATTAATTACATGAGCAAACACGATCTCTGGTAAGGACCTTGGAGAAAACAAAGGATGATTTGGATGGAATGGTTAGAGGCCAGTCCATGGAGTCGAAGAGAAAGGACTTGAGGATTGAAGTGGTGGAGAAATTGATAGGAAACTAGCATGAGGAATATTACTAAGACAGGTGTCAATTGGGTACAAAAGCAGACCAAACCATGCAGTTCTTTGAACCACAGAAAAGGCCAACCATGTCATACAGAGGATTTGACCTTCCATAACCAGAACAAGTATAATAGTCTCTATAAGGCTAATGTGTTTGCAGTACTGGAGCTGAAATCCACAGGGCAGATAGTCAAGAAGGGAGGGCTAAACGCTGCAGAATGGGCTAAAAACCCATGTCAGGTGTTGCTCTGATATTGGTGCTGTGGATATCCTGCAGAAAGAAGCCAGTGACCTTCATCTTGGAGCTAAAATACACATGTGGCAGGAGTCAGAGAAGCTAAAGGAAAAGGTAAGAACAGTAGCAGCCGCAGCTGTCCTCTCACACTATCAAGTTCATCAGCATATCTCTGACCACATGTATGAGCTAAGGAGAGGGCTACCGCTTTGCCTCTGACCTCCGAGTTTCCTAAAAGACTCTCCCATAGCACATTCTCACTGGAGCCTTACAGAGAAGGGAATTCTAGGAAACGTAGGTTAGCCTAACCAAGTTGACACATCACAGGGTCCTCATGCCCTCTAAGACCCTCTCACCTGGGTCTCTCCCCAGCAACTCCAACTGCTTCCCTTCCAAACAACTGCTCTCCAACAACTTCCCTTCTAAACCTCCTCATTCTCTTTCTGAGTTTCCCTATTTTTGTAAATTGTACAATTTTTCTTATATTACCAAAACTTTCTAATTCCCTAAACTTTTTCTCTCATATCCCCATCTTGCTCCCACCAATATGTAACTTAGTTCTAGCATTTTTTACCTCCGCAGTACTTGCCCCAGGCATAGGAGTTCAAACTCACCTGGTGATTATACAATCCCACACATTGATTTCATACTCAGTTTGCTATCTGCCCCATTTTAGAACCCCAGAAGTACAACAGGGGCAGCTCTCCCCTTCAAAGGCATGTACACGCAAATGAGTTATGGTGGAGGAGCTAGCATGCTGTTATTATTATTTAAACCAAGAAAAACATACTGTAGACAAGATGAAAGATCTAATAAAAATGTGTTCTTATTCCTGATTCTAAAACTTTAACAGCTGGGCTTTCCCATGTGGGATAATGTTACATAAATAACTCAGCCAGGAAGCAGAAGGGCTGTGAAGAAGTCCAGCAAAATGATCGATGATCTTGGACACTGTGAATATCACACCCAATGGAGTTACAAGGAAATAAGTGGTCATTGGAAGGTACTAGTGAGCTGGTGCTGGTCCGGTCAGCAGACTTGACAGAACCTGAGTCATGTATCACTAATTCTTCCCAAGTTTCCCTTCTATTTAAGCACATTAACACTCTCTATTCCATAGGGACTTCACCTTCCCCACCCAGATTTGTCATCTTTTAATCAGTCATGGAAATGTAGAGAAATCGGCTCTCAGAAAAGAAAGTTGTTGAGATTTAAGGCTCAAATATACTCGATTCCTCTAATTTCCTTTTAAGGGGACATTATCACACAATACAGCCTATTTCATATTTTTGTCCACATTATGTAGGTATGGGTCATGTTATACTTCCTACTTCCACTTCTTCCTTCCGCTGAAGTATATATAGATGCAGTTATGGCATAAATGGCAAAAGGCCTTATGAAATGAAAATTAGATGCGCGAGGAATAGAACTCCAGTGTAAGCGAGTGAGCGCTGTCCTCCTTTTCCATTTACCTAAGGGGCAAGTGGTGGGAGGATGATAGATCCAGAACTTCGGGGCAAGTCTCATATCCCATGGGTTTGGATTAGAAGGTGTCTGAAGATTTCCAGCTCTGAAAACCAGTGACTATCCTGTATTTACAGTGCAGTGAAGTCGTTCTTCACTGACCCCCTAACTTCTCTTTCTCAGTAGTTGCTAACTTGGACGGAGAGCTTTTAGAGAATGGTAATTCACTTGTTTTTTTTTTTCAGGCATGTTCCTGGAAATCCCACTGTGGTTGGAAGTTCTACTTTGTGAAATATACCCGGGACTTCTCCTTGCCAGAAACTATGTGAAGGCTCACTTCATTCTTTTTGAAGAGTTACAGGAAATGCTGTGTAATAACAAGAGTGGTCACTTCAAAAGGAAACATTCCCGGGGCATGTGCTTGTTACTCCTCTCTTTCCCTAAACCTGAGATTAACCTTATCTATGAATATCAGCAAGAATCAATTCACCCACTAGCTACACCATGCTCAGGGAAATATCCACATCAACCTGAAAAACGGAAAGAAGAAAAAATAGGAAGAAAATTACTTCTAGGCTTTTAATTGCTTGTCATTTTCCCCTACTCTCTGCTCTCCATAAGTTTTTACACATTATGATCCAAGGTATGGATCATAATGCTAACATAGCTGCCCCCACCCCTAACCACCTTAGCAGAGTAAGACTCGATGAATAAGAAATGCTTCTATTTTTCCACTGTCTATTCTTGCTTCTAAGAGGATAGTGACGTCTGAAGGACAAGCCCTGTACTTGAGAGATGGTGCAACGAAGCCCTTCAGAATGATATGGAAGACAAAATTCCATAACACCTTTTGTCTCATAACCAGAAATGGTATTTTTTTTTTTTTGGCTATTTAGAACTTTGAATTAAAAAAAAATTAGAAAATGCAAATACACAAAAAGGAAAAAATAAACATACATAATTTATTTTTACAAAATGAGATAAAAAATATTACACACTATTTTATAGCCTCCCCATTTAACATGAACTTCTTTACACAAATTATAGATTTTTGCAATTATACTATAGCCTGTTACTGGACAACTACATTGTTTCCTCTTCAGAAATGATACATTTAAAGGACAGCACAGCACAGCACAAATCATATCAGTGTCCTCTAAGATTGCTTTTTTTTTCTTTTTTTTCTTAGTGAAACGGATATCCCAAGTTTCTGCTTAGCTCTGCATGCACAGATCTTTTGTTTAGGATAAGAAGCACGGGTAGGTAACGGGACTTGACTACTTACTGCTCATTATTACCAGGGCACTTGGAAATTTCTTTCCACTCCACCACTACCTCCAAACTAAAATTACACTCTTAAAAAGCTTAACATTCATATTTTATCAACCTTTAATAGAGAAGGGCACAATGCATGTTAAGTCATCCCCTCTCCTATCACCATAGTCTTTAAAAAAGTATCTGCGTGCATTAGGCAAGGGGATCAGCGCTTAAGTACCATATTTGACTCCATTCTATTAAACATCGCAGGACACTGAGCAAAACAGAGATGTTCCCCAGGCTGGGCAAAAGAAATGAAGCATCTGAGAGAGACAGACTAGAAGCAGACACAGGAACTGAAAAAGTGAGCCAAGGATGTGGGCTCCCTATAAAACATTCAGACTTAGCAAGATACCTATGGATGCCACAGCCTGATACCAGAAGGCCATCTACCCTCCTGATATCATTAATTCTACAGTTTTTCAGTCATTCAGGGTGCAATGAGGCTATAGCTTCATTTTAATAGTGGAAGTAGTGGGATGGAAAATTACAGGAAATATTGGCAGAATTCATTTGTTTACTCTATAAGTGAAATGTTTGTACAGCCATTAAGTGCATATCGAAGTGTATTTTTGACACGAAGGGCTGCACACAATATATTAAGTGATGAAATCATGTTACAAAACATTATAAAATGTGCTTTGTTAGTTAAAAAAAATCCTATATTTGAGCATACACACACACACACACACACACACACACACTTATTAAAAGAGAGCTATAAAAAACGCATACCAACATGCTAATAGTGGCTTTCTCTAGGAGGTAGAAATAACGATGGTTGTTATCTTCTTTTAGTTTTTTTAATCCGTATTTTTATGGTGAAGATTTATGATAAAATAAATGCTAAGAACGGACATTTGAATTTCATGCTCTACTTTTTTTCTTCGTGCTTGTTATTTTCAGACCATCGGGCTCTTGATGCAACTTGTTTTATTGATTTTTTTCCTCTTTGTTTCATTCCCATGAGAATATGAAAGGTCTTTGTCATTTTATCTTCAATCCTGTTTCTCTATCTCCCCTTTTTCCCATTTGCTTCTCAAACTAGATGTTTCAAATGAACTTCAAGTATTTAAGGGCGGTCACTCCTTATTTGCCTTTGTGAACAGTATTTAGTAAACTTTCGTCTATCATGTAAATTCTTAATTCTTTGAAGAAGCACAAATGGACTGATTTACCCCTTAATGCCCTGACTTCAAGCATTTTCAACCATCAAGAAAGTAAATCATTTAAATTTAGAACTGACAAGAAACAGACTCCGGGATCTCTAACATATATGCATTAAGAATAGTCTGCCAAGGGTTTTGTGTAAAGGCAAAGATAATAAACTTAAAATGTATATACTAGTCAGTGAACGTTTTACATACACAGTACAGTAAGTGTGATCCAAGTTCCAGAAATAAATGTCTTGGGGGTTGAATATAAAACTAATGCCAAGTAAATGAGTTTATTTTCTGAGTGATGAAACTCAATTCTCTTCTACCTTAAATGAAATGAAATGCACCTCTCTGAGATTACATGGCACAAGGTTGTCAACTTCATAAATACTCCTGATTCTCTGGTTCATGACAATAACGGCAAACATATCGCCATTCATTTCACATGCTTTATAAAACATTGAAGAATTTGGTATTTATTACACCATTCAATAATACATACTTTGAGGCTTTAGAAAAAAATAAAGTATTTGAGAAGTCTTAGTTAAAACAAAACAAAACAACACAAAAACCATGCATGAGTGATTATGCGGTAGTTGTATATGGCTTTAGACATTAAAAAAATTTTTTTTCTATACTATTAGTTTTAGGATTGTTTTGTTGTTGATAATGTAGTTTTTAAAGATTTTTTTTATTTATTTATTTGACAGAAAGAGATCACGGGCAGAGAGGCAGGCAGGCAGGCTCCCTGCTGAGCAGAGCGCCTGATTCAGAGATCCATCCCAGGACCCTGGGATTATGACCTGAGCCAAAGGCAGAGGCTTTAACCCACTGAGCCACCCGGGTGCCCCAGTTTTAGGATTGTTGATGGGCCTAGCTTTCCGACTGAAAAACATTGATCACTCCTTTTGAAAGACAGCCTACTGACCAACCGCATCTTCATGTGCTCTCTGTGAATTTGGAAATGTCGAACATTCTCAGAGGCATAAGATAAAGAGCCTGCCTCACCCCATACAGAGCTTCTCCTGCGCACCACGCCACCAGAATTGTGGACCCATGGATGAACGTGCCTGCTTCCTCCACTACTGGCCAGTTTCACTCTCTGTTTTTTCCAAATCCTCCACTTCCAGTGAAATATAAGGGCAGATTCAGACAGGGTTCTTATTTGCAAACAACACATCCCAGCCCAGACCAAATTAAGCA
This sequence comes from Mustela nigripes, assembly GCF_022355385.1. NCBI lineage: Eukaryota > Metazoa > Chordata > Mammalia > Carnivora > Mustelidae > Mustela > Mustela nigripes. Next base: position 106,956,459 of record NC_081568.1, on the reverse strand, counting down.
GAAATTAAACTTATTAGAAGGATGTAAGTTATCTCCTAAGGACCTTATAGATACAGAATAACTCAGAAGGCTGAGAAACTACAGAAACAAATGAAAGAAGAACATGGAGGAGCTGAAACCTGAATCTTGGGCCTTGAACCTGAACCCTGAACCGCTGAACCCTGGGCCTTGTCATTAGCACCGTGCCAGATGCTCCTGAAGGTGGTATCTTCATAGACAATATAAATTCTTCACTTTCTCCACTTCCATGCACCATGTGCTACAAATTCAAAGTCCCAAGACTAAGTGTCTTGGTCACCTGCTGCCACACCAAGAGCTGCACAATGAAACCACTATAAAAAATCAGTGACTTTAAACAATAATAATTTACTTTAGCTTATTTGTATGTGGCTCAGCTGAGAGCTACTAATTTAAGGTGTGCTTGGTTGTACTTGGCTCTAGACTTAAGGCTGAATTCCCTTTCAACTCCTATCTCTTATTTTGATAGGATCAGTGGGCTGCCTGACCATTCTTCTCATGGTGATGGCAGAAGTTCAAGATACCAACCCAAACTGTATAAGTACATTTCAAACCTCTGCCATATCAAATCTACCTACATTCCACTGGCAAATGCAAGTTTTATGGGAAGCCCAAAGTCAAATGGCCCGTGAAAAACATTGCACCTCTAATGAGAAGAGCTGTGAAGTCACATAGTGCAAGTCATTGACACGGAATGTGATGAAAAATTGGGACTAATATTTTAATTTAGTCCAGTGATAATTCCTTCTGGTCAAGTTCAAGCCTTGGGATAGTGTCCTACCTGCCAAGAGGATGAAGAGACCAAGTACTTGGCCCTTTTGATTTCTGTAGCAGAGAAATGGTCCTACCATAAGAGGGTTCAAATGCTGGGGCGCCTGGGTGGCTCAGTGGGTTAAAGTCTCTGCCTTCGGTTCAGGTCATGATCTCGGCGTCCTGGGGTCAAGCCCCGCATTGGACTCTCTGCTCAGCGGGGAGCCTGCTTCCCCTTCTCTCTCTGCCTGCCTCTCTACCTACTTGTGATCTCTGTCTGTCAAATAAATAAATAAAATTTAAAAAAAAAAGGGGGGGGGTTCAAATGCTAGACAGTCATCAAAGCACCAAATACCCATCAAAAGTGCCCAGTCATGCTTTCCCATTCCCTTCGATAAAGTTCAAGTAGATTGTAAAGAAACGGCATGACGGGCAAGTGGAAATTAGAGTAGGAATTTAGAGACTTGGGCTATGTAGCAGGGAAAGAGGAGGCAACATCATTTTTCCAGAATAGCAACAATGAGATGATCACACTTGTAAGACCTTTGCTCTGGCTATACACGGAACCCTGAATGAATATGTTATTCTTTTCTCGTCCTCCTAACCAAAAAGATATACTGGAACCAAAGAGATGTGAAATGGAAAGTAAGGAACACTCTTATTTATGAAGATGTTCAATCCCTTCTCACACACATCCCATCAGCAAGAGCTACCTCCTTCTAAACAAAACAAAACAAACATCAGCGAAATCTTCTGCCAAACACCACTTTTTTTTTCCTCTTAAGAACTTTAACAATCATTACTCTGACACCCCGGTAGGAACAAAAACAGAAACTTGGGGCAAACTTAGTCTGATTCTCCCTCTAAAGAAGTCCTCTTAAAGAAGTCTCCCTCTGGACTTCTTTAATCTTCCTAAATGTGATGTTAGGCACAGCTAGGTGTTGGGCAGAAAGTCAACAATTTGGCATGAGTGGCATGACTTGATGAAGATGAGAATGTGGAGACAGAAATGTGAGCCGGCCCGGGAGGAACTCCTTACTGCACAACCTTCAGAAGCACATGGTTGGGCTGGTGTCCAGCTGGTGCATAGAGCATGCACCAGGAAAGGGACCTTGCCCACCATTGCCCCCTTTTTATAAGTCAGGTATGAAAGCAACATCAGTTGGAGGAATACATATTTTGGACTCAGCTGCCAAGCAAAATAAGCCATTAGTTGTTTCGGACAATAATGGGAGTTACCAGCTGTCTGGCACCTGGACACTTAAGGGATCCAAGTTCCCTGGGAAATTGAGTTCAGCTGCATCTCCTCCCCAACGACTGGAATGAGGTCCACCTCACTTGTTGCTGGAGAGAGTTCCAGGGTCATTCACTGGAAAATCCGGATTGGCTTAGAAATGGACCAGTTATTCTATTGTGACTAATATGGTAAAAGGGATTCAGGGACAGGTGAATTTTGTAAATAAGCAGCAGTTGCCAATTGCTAGCAGTGACCATATGTGATACTGATTTCTCTAGATAAGAATAAGGCTCCAGAATGACCTTCTTGAAGTCACCAAGTATCTATCGTTAATGTTACCCAGGACCTAAAGAACATCTCAAACAGTTCCTATCTTCCTGCCAGTTCAATAGATATAAAGCACTGAACATCAAGGGAATGAGACATCTGGTGTGGCCTGACAACCAGTATGCAGATGTACACTTAGTAATGAATTTTCACTTAGCAACAAACATATCAGTCTGATTGAATTCAACAAAAAAGCTAGACTTCTTCCTTCCATGGAACCTAGATTCTTGCCCTCCACTCTGACACTTTCGTGGAGCTTGCGTGGTTTGAGTGATGTGTAGTTGGCACATGTTTCCTGAACCGGACCTTTTGGAATGCTAACCCAACTCAGTTTTCCTGCTTTTCTCAAAAGTATGGTCAAGGTATGGATGACCCCTGGTCAACGCAGACAATCATATTCTTTGCCCCAGGTATTTAAGATCTGGTTTGGAGAAAGAGTGACGCCTGGAGTTAAGTGCATTTAAGGTGCTTCAAAGGTAGCATTCTGGTGAGATGCTCATGAAAACCCTCAAGAGCTTTCCAGTAACTTTCCTACTCCTTTCTTTCTTTAAAAAAAAAAAAAAAAAAAAGTGTTTTTTGTTTAGATCAGCAGAATTTTGATTTTGTTGTTTGAAACTAAAATAACTAGTTCAGGGGCACCTGGGGGGATTCAATCAGTTAAGCTTCTGCCTTCCACCTAGGTCATGATCCTGGGGTCCTGGAATTGAGCCCTGGGTTGGGCTTCCTGCTCAGAGAGGGGCCTGCTTCTCCTTCTCTGCTCCGCCCCACCCCACTCATGTACTCTCTTTCTCTCTTAAATAAATACATAAAAACTTTAAAAATAAAAAAAATAAATAACTGTTTCAAACACACTCCTTTTGGGCAGCAAACCAGGGTTCAAGGACATGTAAGTTATCCAGAGAACTTCACAGTTGGACTATATTATTTCCTACCAGAGAATCCAAGAAGGGCTCACTCTGTCCCTACTAACAACATCCTCTGGAACAGGTGGCTGGCTGAATGTTTCACGTCTTCTATCTAAGACAGGGACAGGATGAAGTTAAGCAGCAGCTAAGTGATGCTTTTAAACCTGGAAAATGCCAAAAGACATGACAAAAGTGCTATCTATTCTACTTACAAATCTAGTCATAATTATGCTTATTTGTCAAGCACTTTGTGTGTATGCATGTCCTTTAGTAAGGATAGAGGTCTTGGAATATTCCTCAAAGTATTCAGATGTATCCAGATAAGTGATAGGTTATCTTTCTAAAATGAAATCTAATATATGGAAGGAAATCAAAGGATAATGCCCTCCAGCTTGCCCTGACAATCCATCCACACCCCCAAACACCCTTTTGATATAACACACTTATCAAATACTTCTATAAGAGCCTTCATCCCAGTTAACATTTGAGTACTCACAGTGCCAGGCACTGTGCCAGGAACTTCCAAAGCACTATTTCCTAGTCTTAGAAACCAAGGAAGGGGATAGGTGCTTTTATTATTCCATTTAGAGTTGAAAAAAATTATGACGCTTAGTGATCTTTTAGTAACTTACCCTTGGTCACATAAAGGATGAATGCAGCAGAGTTTGCGTTGAAACTCATGTCTCTTGAACACCAGACCTATGCTTTGGAGTCCAATTCCAGCCATCAGATCACTACTTCCATTTATTTTCCAACTATGATCCTCGAAGCCATAGATAATTTTTGAAGTTTCTTTGAAGTCACAGAAGAGAGGACACGCCCAACACTTTGGACTCTCATTTGGAGAGCAATTCTTTGGATTCTGCCTCAGACCTCATTTGAAGAAAGGGCTTCACATGTAGAAAATGTTTAAAAACCACTAGCCTAATCCACTCCCCTCATTTGACCTGAAGACCCAAAGTGTTTCAGAGATGAAGTTAGCAATCAGTCCATCTGAAACAAGAATATAAATATCCTGATCCTTCTCTACTTTTCTTTTTCACTGAGTTAATTCCAGATTACACTAATTCCATTTGCTAGGACGATTTCAAACTTAGGTAAGAGAAAACATTTCTCTTAATCTTTTTATCAGTAAAAGGGAATATACTGACTCAAATAACTGAATGGTCCTGAGTTACCTAATAATTTCAGGTGCAGCTTGATCCAAAGGTTTGATCTAGAAATGGGACTAGGACACTAATTGTTTATGCATAGTTTTCTCAGCTCTATCCTTCCTATTTTTTCTACTGTCTTAGCCTTATTTCTTTCATCATAGCAATAACGCCTGCTGCTATTCCAGAATTTGCTCCCTGAGCATACAGTCCACAACAAAAGAAAAGGTCTCTTTCATAACCATTGAGGAAGAAGAGCAGGTACCCTCCTTTTCCATAATTTTCCAGCAAAAATCCCTTCACATTTCACTGGCCTGAACAAGGTCTTGCTCCCATTCCTAAACCAATGCTTATGACCACGGGAAATCAGATGATCTGATTAGCCTAACCAACCCAATCACCGGGCCACTACCAGCGGAGGAAATTACAGTCTCCAAAGGATAATCAGTACATGCCCAGAAGAAGGACCTCAATGCTAAAGAGACAAAGGATTCTTTTACATATACCAAAGTACATGCTCTAAGAGAGGCTGAAGCTGAAGCTAAAATGCTAGAATGACTGGAACGGCACTTTCTAGGAACGACAGTAACACAGGCAGGCTGTCTTCACAGCAGTTCCGACAAGCTGCTGTCCAGATTCCTACCAGTACTGAGGAAAGCATAGCCAGGGAGGAAGGTAGACGACTCTGCCTCAGACTGGGCAGACGAGAACCACTCGAGTCTCCGCAGAGCAGGAATTGGACACGTTATGGCCCATAGCCTATTTCTACATGACCCACAAGCTGAGAATGGCTTTTATATACGTTTTACCAGCCAAACACATAAAAGATATTTCATGATGAGAAAATGAATATGAAATTCAAATACCAATGTGTATGAAGAAACTTTGACTAAAACACAGCCACACTCATCTGTCTACATATTGTCTAGGGCTGCTCTTGAAAAATTTCCTATCTGGTGCTTCTTGGAAAACATTTACCAACCTTGATTTAGAACATTATCCCTGACTAGCGGCATCCTTACCATCTGGAAACTTGCTAGAAATGCAGTCTTGGGCCCACCGCAGACTTTGAATGAGAACCTGAGAATGGAGTCTAGTATCCTGTGTTTTTTGCAAGCCTTCTCAGTGACTCTGATGCAGGGAGAAGTATGGGAATCACCAGTACAGAAGAACACTAAGATGAAAAACATCTGAAGTTGCAACCTCAAGAAGAGGGGCACTATAGCGTTTTCTGATGCAAGAGCTGAAGGTAGGAAGCCTTATAATAATAAAAAATAATAGTACCGGGGCACCTAGGTGACTCAGCTGGTTAAGTATCTGCCTTTGGCTCAAGTCATGGTTCTGGGATTGAGCCCAAGTTGGGTTCCCTGCTCAGCAGGGAGTCGGCTTCTCCCTCTCCTTCTGCCCCTACCACCCTGCTCATGCTCTCTTGCTGACTCACTCTCTCTCCATCTCAAATTAATAAAAAAAATCTTTTAAAAATTTTAAAAAAATAACAGTACTAATAATAGTGATGTTTACAGCAAACTTGAAGTGTGTCAGACATTCTGCTTTATATTGAAGATCTTATTAAAACCTCACAATATGGGGCACCTGGGTCGCTCAGTGGGTTAGGCCTCTGCCTTCAGCTCAGGTCATGATCTCAGGGTCCTGGGATTGAGCCCCACATCGGGCTCTCCACTGAGCAGAGAGCCTGCTTCCCCCACTCTCTCTGCCTGTGTCTCTACCTACTTGTGACCTCTGTCAAATAATTAAGATATTAAGCAAAATAAAACAAAACCTCACAATATGTCTACAAAGTAGTTACTATTATTATCACCATTTTGTGATAAATAAATTGCAGCTTCATGAGACTGACTGACTAGTCGGTGTTGGTAAGTGGTGGCTCTGTGCTGAGACCTCAGTGCTTTCACACCAGGGTCAGATGTCTTCATGACATATACCTCCAAGTTATACAGTCTAGATAAATGTAAGTGTTACTGAAAAAAATAAACAAAACCAGACATACAGCATTTTCTTGAATAGATCTGGAGGAAATTCTATCAGCACTTGTGGCCACCTACTAAAATCTATTTCTTTGCCTTGTATATTTTACATAAATTTAAAAAGTAAGATTTTTCCTTTCTCTCATTTTCAGGTCCTGAGAGTCTCTGACGTTTGCTTATTATATAGATCATAATTACTTAGTTGCTTTTGTTGTTTTCCACATAATTGTCAGAAAAACACTTTGGTTTACTTTTGCATGGCATAGCAAGCTTTAATTCTTTTTTTCTGGTGGGGAAGGCTGAGTAGGAAAGAGAGAGGGAGCTGGGGGAGAGATGGGGAGTAAACCAACACCAGAAGAAATAGAAGTGGAAAAACAAAACCAAAAAAAAAAAAAAAAGATTCCTGGTACTGTAGGATGTCAAATGGAGGCAAAGACACCTAATACCAGTGATTTGACCTTTTTATATTAGAAAAACAAAAACATGCTGAGATGTGAGAGACACTTGAAAGGTACAATTTGAATTTTGAACAATGTTTTCCATATGGTGCACATGCCATCCATAACCTTTATAGGTTTCTAGTTCACTCCTCAACGAAATTCACACTTCCGGTTTCAGTTTATAAAGGATAGGAATTATAGCTCTGTATATCTTAGAAATGCACGGAAAAATATGAAAAGTATATGAAAATTAGTGTTTGACTTTATTTTACATATGGAATAGATATTCAAGAGAACCAGTTTTGATTTCCGAAGAATGAAAATGATTGTGTTGATCTACAGGGCTTTAATAAACCAACGGCTAGTTAGAAAAAATTTTACTTTGTGTTGCAAAGTCTCTGACTCTGTACATTAAATACAGTGAAACAGCTATACATGGACAATGTCACATAATACTAGCTGACAGTGCGCAGACTGATCATCAATAGACGGGTTAGCTTAGAACTTCAGAAAAAATACAGCCTTATTATATAGCAAGTTCTCGCAGAGATGAAGATGAACTAGATTAATAATTTTTACATTTCCTAGAGTCATCAATCTCTCTCTTTTTTTTTTTTTTTGAGTCATCAATCTCTTAGGAAAGCTGAAAAAATGCAAGAATTCTCTTTTATAAGTATGCATATACCTATAAACAATTACGCTTATTAATTCAGGAGGTTTTGAGCCCTAAGTTAAAAATTTCCAAACAGCATGAGTTTTGGGGTTTCTTCTGATTAAAAATGCTACAGATGAGGGATGCCTGGGAGGCTCCGTTAGATAAGTGTCTGCCTTCAGTTCAGGTCATGATCCCAGCCCCACGTCAAGGTGCCTTGCTCAGTGGGGAGTCTGCTTCTCTCTCTGCTCCCCCTCACTTGTGCACTCACTCTCTCTCTCTCTCTTTCTCTCTCTCTGAAATAAGTAAATAAAATCTTTAAAAATCTCTAAGATGATATGATTCCATTGTTAAATCATCTGAATCAGTATCAGTTAGGATCAGTTGATGGCTTATCACGTAGCTCACAGAAATCCGGGGACCAGGATATAAGTGACCTTGGTGGAAAGCCACTGAAATCCCCTTCTCTACAGACCCAGCACTGATAATTTTCAGAATATTTTGTACTTTTAACTAATTGCAACTTCTTATATATATATATATTTTTTTTAGTTTCTTAAACAAGGGAATGTTGTTAGAAGTAATTAATTGAGCTTGGTTTTCATGCTCTGGTGTAATACTGGAATTCTGACTATAGCTTCACAAGATGCATTTTATAACCTTTATCGATCCTATCCACAGAGACTTGCGGCCCTTTAAAGTTATCAAACATAAATCCCTTTTGTGCTGTGCCATAGGCAAACTTGGCTCATCAAACAAGCTTCCCATTAGTTGAGGGGTAAAGACAATAAATAAAGTGGCAATGATATTCAGGGGAATTGGTTTAGTTAGAGATGAATGGCATCCCTGCACTTACTTGTGCTAATTGCTCAGTACTAGAACTACTCTGGTTTCTGAAGGAGTGTTTTCTGCCGTTGTTGCTGCTGCTTAGTTTTCTGTCATGAGGAGCTTTCCTTCAGAAATACTTCGGAAAAAAAAAAAAAAAAAAGGTAGCAGAAAAGTGTAGAGCCCATTGGGGAAATAAACAGTACAATTATATATGACACTAAAATAAATGAAGGCTTTCCCTCTTCCAGCACTGCTTCCTCCTAATGACTGTGATAACTGAAGTGCTGGGTTTTATTAAATAGAGCAGAAGCGAACTCTCTGGAGATGAAAGCCGCTATTGAGATTCATACCTGCTGAAACAGAAGGAGTCTCCTCCCTTTTATAGCTGACAGATAGGTCCATAATGAGCACATTTTGTAGCTGGAGAGAAAGAAAAGAAGATGAAAGAAAAATCTTTTGAAGACTAGGGGAAAAAAGGGAAAATCCCACTAATAGAGTGAAACCCCTCAAATTGCTTTCCGAGAGACAGAAAACAGAATACTATTTAAAAGGTCACCCTGGTTGTTTGAATTACTTCGGCTTCAAGGAGATAAATATTGTGTATGACAATTTAAGAATGTCTGCTTAGAAACCATTTTCACACATCGAACAAAGGAATCATTCCTAATGTGTGATTAGCTGATGTTCTCTGCTCACCACAAAGGTTGGCTTTCCAGTACTTCAAGTGCAGGGTTCTTTATTAATTGGCTCAAGCATCCCTTAGGACTTCTGAGATATTAAGACCACAGGATGCTTCAAGGTTCTTTCTTTCTTGAGAAAAAATATACATACAGATTTTTAAAACATGGTGACTACAAGAGCGTTGTCATCTCTTTAAACGACACAGTGAACCTATCATTAGTACTCAAAAACTTTTCTGCAGCATGCCTTGTTAGCTCAAAATCTATTAAACAATAATTCTATTTTTTCTTGTACCTTCAAAAAAAAAGTCTTAATTGGATAAACTTGAGCTCTCCCACCCAAACAGGTTCTGTGACTTTAAATGCAAATTACCAAACTGTTCCTGAGGCAAGTGAGGAGAAGGACTGCATCCATCATGCTGTTATTTAAAATGAATTTTAACCCCTTAGGCTGACAACAAACACAAACCCAGATTGCCACAAACGGAAGCCTGGGGGTCTGTTGGAATAAGAGCTGCCATTTCCAATAAAAACAGAGCACTGCAATAAGGCCATAGTGAGCAGAACTTGATGTTGAAATCACGGACCTGCTCTAGATGAGATTGAGGGTGAAAAACAAAGGAGGACACGGGTGACATTTCATACTGGGTAGAGGTAAGGTGAGGCCCTTCCCACACGCTGGTGAGGCTGCCAGCGTTTCATAGACCCTGAGTCCCACACATGCTCCAATCCATTGATTGTCTCATTTGGAATGACCGATGCCCCTTTCGTTCCAGAGATCTGACACTCTGGGTTCTGACAGGACATGGTGAATTGTTTATTCATTATTTAATCAGAAAACCAACGGAGTCCAGAATCCCTGTATTTGAAACTGAGTCTCAATTAGAGGCCGCCTTACATCTAGGACTCTAAATCATGTTCTATGTATTATAACGTGTTTATTTAGAACCTTATATTTTATCACTGGCTCTGTAATTCTTTAAATAAGTCATCCCGTGTATCCTCTTAGCTGCTAATGGCTCGACTCTTTAACACTGTTAATGGTTCAGGCCAGTTCATAAGTAGTGACTTGTTAGGGGAGCTGTGTCTCTGGGCTGCCCCAGCCCTCACCAGGCCTGCTCTCTCTGAAATGTGGCTGGGTGCCCAGAGAATGAACTAGCTCCTGCCTGGTAGAGAGGAGAATCAAAGGCTGGTACTTGGCAGGGGCCTCTGCTCTTGCAGCTGCCCAGTGCTAAATTATTACTCATGTGCTTCTCCAGCCGTGCACAGCAGGGCTGGCCTAATCCAACACTGAGCCTCTCCCCTGGCCATTTACACAGGACTTGGGTTTCAGAGCTGGAATAAAGGGGGCAAACTCACCTGGCTTCTGCCCAGGGCAGAGTGGTGAGCGTGTCTGTTCTACATAGACTGAAATGCAGTAGACCCGGTTCGTGCTCTCTGTGTGCCTACGAACTTGTGTCGACTCCCACTGCCAGCCCAAAGGGATTGCTTGAGAGCCTTGGTGGGTTTTGCATAGGTAGATGAGTTCATCATGTGGAACTTCTGAGGCAAAGGAAAAGCATTCAGACAGAGTTTGCATAAAGCTGAGGAAGAATGGTCTTAGCCCAAGACTATAGTGATAGAAGGAAGGAGCTTCCCTTCCTTCCACTTAAAGAACATCACACGCCCGTCTACCTGCGCTTTGCCAATACACTGACAGGTCAGTTTTTAACCTGATCTTATGGGTCTTCCAGGACCCAGGGAGGTGTGCTTGCTGAGTATGTGTAAAGGGGGCAGGGAAGAAAAGAATATAGAAAGAACCTAGGGTTACAGAGTCCCAGTCCAAGACCTGTTGCATGGTTGTAGCACTGCATACAACTTGGGCTTTCTCCGTTCTGGATTGCTAGTCCTGGTTATTTCCCATACTTTTAGGATGAATCTCCTACAACGCCAATGGAAACAGAATTGAATGAATCATCAAATTGTACATTATAACATAAATCATATTTTCCTACTGCCCCCCCCAACTCTCACACTCAGTTCAACCCACTGAAATGGGGATAAACCCTGGTCCCCAAGGCTTTTATCTGAAAAAACAATGTTTTACCTCTTCCTGAATAACTACCTTCGAAGAGCCCCTCAGCACAGGGTAACAGTAATTATTGGCAATCCATTTAACTTGCTTATAGTGACAAACTGTAGTAAACTTTTATGATCAGATGTACCTGTGTTGCTTATGTAAAACTAAAACATCCCATGTGACTATTATTACTCTTTCTTCCCAAGGTAATGAACTCAAGGAAGTATAACTAAAAAGCCAAAATTGTCTTCAAAATAAAAAAGCACACACACATTTCCCCCACATTCCAGCTGAAACCTGTCCTCCACTCTTCTTTCAGAAGAAAATGTAAACTTAGCTGACAAAATGTCTCCTACTAATTGTTCATTATCTGTTGTCTTACAGCTTCTAACAGCCCAAACAACTGATAGGTTCACATTTTGTTTTCCCACCAGTTGCTTTGCTGTCATGGATTCTGCCTTAAAATATCTGCGTGCTTTTAAAAATGTTGTTCCAAATGGAATTTGAAAGATGTTACAATGTCCCCTCAAAGGCAAACCCACAGAAAAGGTGGTATTAGAGACGTGCTGTATATAGTGGAAGGTTCTGTTATGCATTTTTCATTTTTTCATTGAGCAGTTCTTCAAGGCCTCCTACCTTCCTTTTATTGCGTCATCTTCAAGGACATACAAGGAACAAAGTCGAGAAAACCTGTGGCTTTTGTAGGTGGTTTTACATAATGGCCAAAGTCACCTCAAAGACAATGCCTTAATGCAGTTTAACTCCAGCTCTTTGTGGTGGGGGCCGGGAAGTTGACAACAGTCGGACACACTGTGGAAGGGACCCTGTTTGCTTTTGAGAGTCACCTGAACTCTTCCAGGCTCCTGGGAGCCATTGAATCCAGCACTGTCCAACAGAGGTATAACATGAGCCACGTATGCAACTGTAAAGTTCTATAGGCCATACCAGAATAAATAAAAGAAACAAGGTGAAATAAATTTTAATGATATATTTCACTTAACCTGAGATAGCTAAAACATCACGTTATCATATAAGCAGTCTAAAAATTATTAATGAAATATTTTGCCTCCTTTTTGTGGACATGAAGCCTTCAAAATGCAGTGTTTTGTACTGACGGCACATCCCAGTTTAGCCTAGCCACATTTCAAATGCTCAGTTGTTACATGTGACTAATAAATACCTAGGGTAATAGAGCAGATTTAATCCATTGCTTTTTAGCAGAACGTGTAACGATGCCTGAGGGACCATAAGGAATTGATGTGGCTCCAAACTATGGGCAGATTATCACCTTCGGTTTTTACCAAACCTTTTTCAAAAAGCCCTATAGCAAAGTGAGCTCTTTGATGCACTGAATCGTATAATCATTTGTCCCTTCATATTCAGTCATTGCTGGGCACTGAGCTTGTCCAAGCTCACAACTTTGAAAGGTGAGTAGCTGAAAAACTGAATTTCTGCTAACTGACAGGATCATGTATTTCGATTTCTTTTAATAAAGTTTTATGCTAGAATAGTTGACAATTTAGAGAAAAATCGTCAAGGTAGTTCAGCGATCTCCCATTTGTCTCATTCCCAATTTCCCCAAGTATTAATATCATACATTAGGATAGTGCATCTGTCACAATGAACCAATACAGATACATGGTTATTAAGTAAAGTCCATGCTTTATTCATACTTTCTTGGTTTTTCTATTCTAGGAGACCACATTACATTTAGTCTTCATGTCTCCCAAAGCTCTCTTGGCCGTGACAGTTTCTCAGATTTGCCTTGTTTTTAACACCCTTGGCAGTTTGGAGGAGTACTGGTCTGGCATTTTGTAGAACAGCTCTCAACTGGGATTTATTTAGTCCTTTTTTTTTTTTTCCATGATTAGACTGAAGTTATGAGTTTTGGGGAGGAAGAGCATAGAGGTAAAGTGCATTCTCATCACGTACTATGTATATGATTTATGACTGCGATGGTAACCTTGATCACTTGGTTGAGGTAGTGTTTGTCAGGTGTCTATACTCTGAAGCCACACTTTTGTGCCTTTGTCATACTCTACTCTTGGAAAAGAGGTCACGGTGTCTAGTTTGAATTAAAAGAATAAGAGCTACGTTCAACCTCCTAAAGGGCAGAATATGGACCTATATTATTTTGAATTTTCTTTTTATGAAAGATCTGCCTCTTTCCCCCAAATTATTTCTTAATCTAATCATGTTTTTAAAATCAGTCTGGGCTTGTGGGTATTTATTTTATACTTCCGTTATTATCCAATAGACATTTATTTACTTTGTTGCTCAAATCATTTCAGCTTTGGCAGGGCCATTGGGAGCACCTTCAGCTGGCTCCTGTGCCTCTTCACATGTCCTATCAACGTGGGTTTTTTGGGATTCATTCGTTTTGTCATTCTGCTTTGTTTTTTGACACCCTCCTTACTTTCTGGCATTTTGCATTCTTACCCCCCAGGCCTATAATCAGATGTTTCTCCAAAGAGCACTGGTTCCTTTTATTGGAGGATGGTTAAAAATAAGCAAACAGGGTGCCTGGGTAGCTCAGTGGGTTAAGCCTCTGCCTTCGGCTCAGGTCATGATCTCAGGGTCTTGAGATGGAGCCCTGCATCAGGCTCTCTGCTCAGCAGGGAGCCTGCTTTCCACCCCCGCCCTGCCCCCCTCCTGCCTCTCTGCCTACTTGTGATCTCTCTCTCTCTCTCTCTCTGTCAAATAAATAAATAAATAAAATCTTTTAAAAAAAGATTAAAAAAATAAGCAAACAATAAAACAACAACAATAACAAAAACAAGATCAGAGTGCTAGCTATTTAACATTTTATGGAGCAATATTAGTAATTTATAAACCATTTTCCCTGGAAACAAAGGAGCAAAAATATACTTTCCTGAACATTTTCCAAGTGACTATTTACATGTTATAAAGCATGAAGGGCATCTGGGATTTCTCACCTCGTGCAATATTACTGTGGCATTCCTGTCAATGGCAGTCCAGGTGGAAGATAGAAAATGTACCTAAGTCAGGCAAATTAAGACTTCTCACAAGCTTTTCCTGTGAGTCAAATATGAAACATGGTTATTTCCCATGGTTTTATTATATATTATATATATAATATTATATACCATATTATATTAGAATATATTATATTATTATTTAATATATAATGTTATATGTAATATATTATATAATTTAGAATACTATATAATATTATTATATAATATAGTATATTTAGAATATAGTATATTTAGAATACTATATAATATTATTACATAATATTATATTATATTTTATATCATATCATACTATACACCACCTGAAACAAAAAAATCACCTCAGTTGAACAGTAAAGAAAACATGTTGGCCCAAGGAGAGATGAGAGATTACTAAAAAATAGGAAAAGGATTAAAATCATATAATTGGCTTGAATGTCTGTTCCTGAGGTTGTGATCTTTAAAGATCATGTTTTTAATGACTTGTTAAAAGCACAGTGCCTGGTAATAGTCTAACATTTCCTGAACCACTAAGCTGAATTGTAATTAGACTTTTTAGCTACTGCTTCTTAACTTTATCATAACCATACAGTTTCATTAATCAAAAAGAATGTCAGAGGATATGTTTCTGTTCTTAAAGAACAGACGCTCACATTGAATGACATGACACTCTGGTCCAAATCCTGTGCCTTCCTTGCCCTACCTATCCCAGTATCACGAAATCATTCAAACATTTCTTCTAAAGAGTCAGGGAGTGGCCATTCTTAAGGTACAGTTGGACTAGACCAAGTGACTATTCCTCCAAATATTCCACCAAATTTCTCTGAGCTTGTCTTCGAGAAAACAAGGAAGGCACTCCTTCCAACTATGGAAGCACTAATGCAAACCAGTTCGGGTGCTGTTTGATTCTTCTGCTTCTAATTCAGCAGAGCAGTGACCTCATTCTAGTTCTTCCTCATGCTGGTTTAGTAATTCCTACTCTCTTCATTTGGCCATCCCAGCATTTTTTCTAGCCAGCTGCTCTCCTCATCCCTCTCCCACTGTCTATACCCAGGCAGCATCTTCAGTCTTTGCAGGCATCTTTTTCCCACTTGTACCTACCCCTCAGCTATCCCCACTAATTTTTCGGTTTTTAGTCCATTCGGTGTGAGGAATTGAAATTAATAAACCACACATCCCCAGTAAATCCAGAGATAATGACTTGAGCCTACACTACTGCAGATTTTTATTGACATTTTGAAACAAAATGTAAAAAATGTTGAACTGCTCAACTACGTGTGTTTAAGGTCCTACCTTAAGCTTATATTGAGGAGTTCCAGAATCCTGCCAAATTAAGATTTTGAGAAAACTACAGCCTGTGTTCTTGGTTGCTCTCTCTCCCTAGACAACATAGTTGAACTAATAAGCATCCTCTCTCAGTCCCTCTACCTCCTCACCCTCCTTCTCTCTTCCATACAAACATCTTCACTGTATAAAACTCACTTCCTCATGAAGCTTATTGTTTCATTTTTGGACGGGTCAATTTGTGGACAACTGTCCTTCATACAGAACTGAAATTTATAGTTATCATCTGCACCTCTCATTCCTGGAATCAAACAAGATTCTATCTACAGAACTTTTTAAAACAGCAAAGTAAGAAATACATGTAAGATAAATGTCAATTTCACCTTGTAGAGTTGGACAATTTGACAAGCACACTGTCCTATCCAAGTTATTGGAACAGATGAATATGAGAATAGGGCGTGGAAGCTAACAAACCCTGCACAGGCTTCCATACAGCTCCTTCGAGGGTAATGTGAATCCATTAATCTGTGTTCTTTTTTTTTTTTTTTTTTTTAAGATTTTTATTTATTTATTTGACAGAGATCACAAGTAGGCAGAGAGGCAGGAGGAAGCAGGCTCCGCCCTAAGCAGAGAGCCCCATGCAGGGCTTGATTCCAGGACCCTAGGATCATGACCTGAGCTGAAGGCAGAGGCTTTACCCCACTGAGACACCCAGGTGCCCCCATTAATCTGTGTTCTTTAAATAGCTCTATTTAAGCAATGAAAGACAAGGACCAGTCTAACTCAATAGAAAATAGTTTTTAAAAGCCAAAAACAGGGGGTGCCTGGGTGGCTCAGTGGGTTAAAGTCTCTGCTTTGGCTCAGGTCATGATCTCAGAGTCCTGGGATGGAGCCCCACATCGGGCTCCCTGCTCAGCGGGGAGCCGGCTTCCCCCTCTCTCTCTGCCTCTCTGCCTACTTGTGATCTCTGTTGGTCAAATAAATAAATAAAATATATATTTTTTAAAAGCCAAAAACAGGAAGAAAACCAGGACCCAAGAACTAAGGCTGATCAAGAACCAGCAGGACCTAGAGAAGGTTGGTGTGACTGAGGCTCTGAATCTCTGCGCTGGTTAGGACACTTCTGTCTTTGAAATTAGTGGAGGCAGTGGTTTTATTTCTTTCACTTCTTGCTTCTCTCCTCATGGTCAAAGCCAACCTCAGAGTATTTGAGAAATTGTTCCAATTCCGAACACACTAAATAAAAAACAGTGCTAGTTTGCAAGAGTCCCAGATGAAGGCAGGAAAAGATCCCCAAACTTACTCTCAAAACATTATTGTGGGAACAGTCCTTAAGGCTTGATTGGGGGTGAACTGCTAGCAGTTCTGGATTCACTGGACACATGTGACAAAAATTCCCATTCCCAAACTTCCATTCATGGGCAGAAATCACGTGAAGCTATGTGGTATTTCAAAATCTGTAAATATAGCACCTTGATTCAAGTAACACAGAACATTTGTGTATACATGAGATAGCCTCTGGGGAAATTTCAGGCTCATAAAATTTACCAGTTAGTTCTCATGGAGGGTGAGACAATGGTTCAATATATAACATACGTGATTAAATATGAGTAACTTCTAGATCCTTTGGAATTGAAATTAGTACTATATATCACTTGGAACATAAATTCAGAGTTCATGGGAAGGTCTAGAATATGGAACATGACCTTATACCATGATAATTAGGCCCTTATACCCAGTGACCTTCTGTGCTTTTATACAGACAGTCTTTAAATACCTTATTAATCTCATCATGATACTTTTTTTAAAAAAGATTTTACTTATTTGTCAGAGAAAGAAAGAAAGAGAGAGAGAGCACAAGCAGGGGAAAAGAGGCAGGCCGAGGGAAAGCAGGCTCCCTGCTGATCAAGGAGCCTGATGTGGGATTTGATTCCAGGACCCTGAGACCATTCATGAGCTGCGCTGAAGGCAGATGCTTAACAGACTGAGCATGCTTAACAGACTGAGCCACGCAGGTGTCCCATCATGATCCTTTCATAAATCTTAGCTTTGACAGCAGTCTTAACTTTTGGATAAGAGGCTTAAAGTCTAGAAAATTTCTAAGGTATTTATTGTACATACTACTGCTCAATATAATGATATAATATGCATCTATAAAATGCTCTTGGCATAACCAAAAGATCATACCAATAAGTGTTCTTAGAAGAATAACAATAATACATAGTAAAAACACTATCTTGAATATTTAGTCAATATTAAGTGTTTTTTCTTGGGAGTTTTATATAGCTTCATACTCCCTGGAGTGTAACACAAAGCCAAATTCTAAGTGGAAGTACATTAGGCATTCTTTTTATTATTCTTTTTTCAGTTTTTCTGAGATATAATTGACAAATTAAAATTATTTATAATTAAGGTGGGCAACCTGCTGTTTTGATAAATATATACATTATAAAATGATTACCACAGTTAATCACAATAGCTAATATACCCACCACTTTACATCACCTTCTGTATGCATGTGAAAAAGATTAAGATATACTTTCTTAGCTAATTTCAAGTACACAATACAATATTTAAAGCAGAGTTATCATGCTTTATATTAGATCTCCAGAACTTATTTATCCTGCATAACTGAAACTTTATATCCTTTGGCCAATGTTTCCCCATTTCCCCCACCCTCATCCCCTTGTAACTACCACTACAGTGTCTGCTTCTAATAGTTCAACCTTTTTAGATTCCACACACAAGTGAGATACACATACAAGTGAAATTTGTCTTTCTATGTTTGGCTTATTTCACTTGCATAATGTCCCCAGGGTCATCCATGCTGCAAATGAAAGGATTTCTTTCTTTCAAGGGTAAGTAATATCTTACTGCATAAACACACCACATTCTCTTTATCCATTCATGTGTTGATGGACACTTAGGTTGTTTCCATATAGTGGCTACTGTAAACAATGCTGCAGTAAACACAGAAGCACAGATATCTCTTTGATATATTGATTTCATTTCCTTTGGATTTATACCCAAAAGTGGGATTGATGGACTATCTGGTAGTTCTATTTTTAAGTGGAGAGAATTCCATACTGTTTTCCGATAGTGGATCTACCAATTTATACTCCCACCAACAGTATGCCAGGGTTCCCTTTCCTCTACATCATCACCAATCTTGTTATCTTTTGTCTTTTTGACGGTAGACATTCTTGACGGTAGACATTCTAACGGGTGTGAGGTGAGAACTCATTGTGGTTTTGATTTCATCTCCCTGATGATTAGTGATGTTGACTACCTTTTCATATACCTGTTGGCCATTTGTAGGCCTACTTTTAAGAAATGTCTATTCATGTTCTTTGTCCATTTTTTAATTGGGTTATTTGTTTTCTTGCAATTAAACTACATGAGTCCCTTTCTATTTTGGACATTAACTCCTTATTAGATAGATGGCTTGAAAATATTTTCTCCCATTCTGTAGACTCTTTAGTATGTTGATTGTTTCCTTTGCTAGACAGAAGTTTTTTCAATTGATGCAATCCTATTTGTCCATTTTCTTTTCTTTTTTTTTTTTTTTTTTAGTTTGTTGCCCATGCTTTAGGAGTTATACTTTAAAAATCATTCCTTAGATTAATGTCAAGTAGCTTTTCCCCCTATGTTTTCTTTCACTAGTTTTATAGTTTCAGGTCTCACATTTAAGTCTTTAGTCAACTTTGAGTTGATGTATATGCCATGAGATGAGTCCAATTTCATTCTTCTCCATGGGGATATCAATTTTTCCCAACACTATAAAATTGAAGAGGCTTTCCTTTCTGCACTGTGTGTCCTGGGCACCTTTGTTAGAGATCAGTTGATTATAAATACTTGGGTTTATTTCTGGGATTTCTGTTCTATTCCACTGGTATATATGTCTGCTTTTATGTCACTATTATATTGTACTAAAGCTTTGTAGTATATTTTGAAATCAGGTAGTGTGACATCTTCAGGTTTATTCTTGCTCAATATTGCTTTGGCTATTCAGGGTCTTTTGTGGTTCCTATGACTTTTAGGATTTTTTTTTCTTTCTATTTTTGGGAAAAGTCCATTAGAATTGATAAGAATTACATTGATTCTGTAGATCACCTTGGGTAGTAGTATGGATATTTTAACAGTATTATTTCTTCCAACCCAGGAACACAGGATATTTTTCCATTTAATTGTGTCTTCTTCAAGTTTTTTCATCAATGTTTTATAGTTTTCAGTGCTCAGATCTTTTACCTCCCTGGTTAAATTTATTCTTAAGTATTTTACTATTTTTGATGCTATTTTAAATGGGATTGTCTTCTTAATTTCTTTTTCAGATAGTTCATTGTTAGTGTACAGGAACACAGTAGATTTTGTGTGTTGATTTTGTGTTTTGCAACTTTACTGAATTTATTACTGAATAGTTTTTTGGTAGAGTCTTTGGAGTTTTCTATATCATCAGATGATCATTTCATCTGTAAACACAGACAATTTGACTTCTGCCTTTCCATCTTAATGTTCCTCCCCCCACTCCCCTGCCATTGATCTGGGTAAGACTTTCAGTATTATGTTGAGTAGAAGTGGTGATAGTGAGCACTCTTGTATTGTTCCTGATCTTAGAAGAAAAACTTTTGGCATTCTACTGTTGTGTATGATGTTAGCTAAGAGCTTTTCATAAATGACTTTTATTATGTTGACGTAGTTTCCTTCTGTTTCTAGTTTGTTGAGGATTTTTATCATGAAAGGGTTTTGAATCTTATCATCTTGTCAGATGCTTTTTCTGGATGTATTGAGATAATTATATGATTTTTTATTAAGAACTGTTGAATGCTAACTGAATGATATCATTCAGTACACAGAAAAACTGTCTCCATGTATAATTTAAGGATTAAAATTTTAGACTAAAAATTAAGATCCACCCTTCAAGAGAAAATTTAACCACAATACTGAAGTGACAGTTTATACATCAGCTTCCAAGTTTCCTTTAATTATCTTTACTTTCTTTTTTTTTTTTTTTTAACAACAGAAAGTAGTGGGTGCTTAATGATATTCTTCTTAGCTAAATTCAAGCAAAGTATTAGAATCAACTTGATCTCTGCCTGTTGTATCCTCCATTGTAGTATAGATTTGGTTCACGTAAATGAACTTCCTTTTTTTTTCTTATAATACAGAGCACAAGAGACATCCACAATTTAACTAGCTACTTAAAAATCCTTTCTGTGGAAGATGATGTAAAGAAAACCTTTCATCATATCCACCTACTTGCAGACAAACCTTTCTTTTCCTTTCAAATAAACCTCCCAAGAAGCTTGCCCTGAGTGCCTAACACTCCCAAAGTACACTCATTGACTACCAGAGACAGAATTGGAGGGCAGACCTTAAGGGTCATGTAGTTCATCCACCCCCACAAACACTCTCACTTCCGAGGTCCTTCTGGCTTATGTCACCTCCCCCAGCTCCCAATGGAATGAGACATTTAAATTACAACAGCCCATTCAGAAACACAGAGCAGCTGCCCATTTGACTTAGCCTTAGTATTTATGTTTGAGAGAGGGTCCTGTTTGTCTGGTTCACTCCAGAAAAGTGTTATAGAAGATGCAGTTGGGTCCTGTGTCACACAGTTAAAAAAAAAATAAACAATCCTCTTGTTGACACATGACCTATAACTAAGAGGCTTTAGTTCATGTGATGAAATATTTGGCTCTGAGAAAATGTCACTAGTTTTGTTTTTCTTAGCATGGAAAACCAATTTCTATTTTCCTATGAGGCTGAATCTCAACTGTTTCATTCTTGTGTTATCTCAATAAATTGAGCCACTCAAAATCTGCTTTCTGCACAGCAAGAATAAGTTACAAAAGTTTCTTGAAATGGGAGACTTTAGAAGCCATTCTCTATCCTTTCTGTGTTCTCCCTGGCTGCTGGCTTGGTGAGCTTTTTACCTGGTGGTCTGATGAGTCACGGCATTCACTTTAAAAAAAAAAAAAAAAAAAAAAAAAGGAAGAAAAAAAGAAAAAAAATAAAAAAAAAAAAAAAAAAAAAAAAAAGGAAGAAAGAAAGAAAAAAAGAGTGAGTGAAAGAGAGAAGATAACAAGGCTATTTGGCTGGTTAAATATAGAGGCAATTAAAAACCTTCTGGGTGGGCTCTTTTCCTCTAAGGCTTGGATGCTGATTTGGAAGACAAGGGTAGATTCTCTTTGTGGTGCCTACACATATTCTAGAAAATGGAGTAGGAAAGGGATGTGAAGACAAACTCATCAGAACAGACAGTCCACATATTCTTAGTCTTCAAGTATTTTACAGACTTTGACAGGTCTACAGGAAGGTTCTTTTATCTTTCTTTCTTTTCTTTTTTTTTAAAGATTTATTTATTTACTTGTGAGAGAGGAGAGGGTTAGGGGAAGGGGGAGAAGGAGAGAGAGAATCCTCAAGCAGTCTCTCCACTGAGCCTGGAGCCCCATGCTGGCAAATCTTAGGACCCTGAGATCATGACCCGAGCTGAAATCAAGAGTGGGGTGCTTGACCAACTGAGCCACCCAGACACCCCTAATACAGAAACTTAAAAAAATCAGCTCTAAAGCTGAGTTGGAAGAACAATCTGGACACAAGCAAGCGTGATCACAGTGGAAACTCTGTCTTGTGGTGGGAAGTCTTAGGACCCTGAGATCATGACCCGAGCTGAAATCAAGAGTGGGGTGCTTGACCAACTGAGCCACCCAGACACCCCTAATACAGAAACTTAAAAAAA